>NC_048894.1:114682954-114994909 GCF_011077185.1 Oxyura jamaicensis | reverse complement strand
TAAAGATTTAGAGGCAGGAAAAGGAATTGACAGTAGCATCTCTTCCCTCCCCTCCCCACCATCCCAAAAGTAAATCACACAGCCATGTGTACTCCTGCACAGTGGCTTTAATATGCTGAGTGACTAAAAGGGACGATGATGACTACAGGCCATACTATGCACCTTCAGACGTTCTCCAGTTCAACACTGAAGGGCCAAATGGGGCTACCGTGTATCTAAAATACTTGACTCTGATTAAAGGTGCAATTATATAGTTAGTCATAATAGCCTCCATACTTTAAAGAAACCCACCTCTCCTTCAGGGGAAGGGAATGGAATTATGCTACTTTATTCATCCAAACACACTCTCAGTTAAATTCAAATACAACATGCGGACTAGATAAATACAGTGACACACAGCCACAAACACTTAGTAATCCAAGATAGAACAAGGAGATGAATCTTTTAACCTATAATCTTCGCGAAGGGAAACTAAATCTTATGATTAAGAGTTCTGTCATATCTGTACAGGTATCAGTGGAGGCTGTATTTTCTTCTCAACTGTCACAAGAAATTCATGCTGTTTTTAAGGCCTAAATATGAGCTAAGACACCACAAACATGGGGTTTGACACAGGTCTTAAGGGATTTACTTGTTCGTATTGCTAGCACGTAACTTTATTTTATGGATGCCCACTAATATTTTGCAGAGAAGAGAAGGCTGGCACTAAGAATCTTATTCTGGACAAACAACAGAACTGGAAGTCTTCTCCTTCTCGCCATATTCTCAGCTCTGACATAGATTTGCTCCATTACTGTTACCTTCACCAAATCATCACTCCAGGTCCACAAGAATAATTATTTTCATCCAGGAAGGATTTCCTTGGCTTAGGTCACCTTTCATAGAAATGCAGTTGACTTTGAATAGCTGCTACTATTGACGCATAATAAAAGATGAGGAAAGATGATTTTTGTGTAACTGTACCTTTTGAACTAACAATTCTGGCTACACAGGAGAAAGGGAGAAAACAATTGGAACTTCAATCTTTTGCCCTTTTTTTTAATTGACACTCAAAGTCTAATTTTAACATCACCCAAATAATTCAGAGACTGTCCGCAGTGAGCGCTCTGGAGACCCTCCAGGAGATTCAGTTTCCTGATGAGACAAATGCAGACACAGCACAAACCCAGCTCGCTTAAACCTGAGAGGTGAGGTAGGGTCCACACAACATCCTGATCCACTGCAGTCCCAACCCCCAAACTGAACGAGAGAGTTGGGTTGGAGAAAAGACGTAATGTTTCAGGGGGAACAAGCAAGGGAAAGGGTGGGAAGCACTAGAGAAGAAAAATCACCATCCTTGCCAATGAAGTTTCCAGTTATCCACACTGATACTTTTACTCTCTGGAAACTCTCCTTCTGAAATAAAATATTTGGAGCATTTGGTGTGCATTCAACAACTCTGAACAAATCTACTCATTTTTACTGCTTAACCTTCCCACTTCCATCTCTTTTTTTTTTTAAGCATTGATGTTAGAATTTTGAAATATTTTGTAGATCAGCAATTGAACACACTCCCCATACTTACTGCCCAACAAGGGAGGCTGCTGACTGAGACCCAACAGATGCACCACATTCCACATAGTTAGCTAGATAACAGAAGTGTAAGTCATCTTCATACTTGCACAGATTTTTGATCACCATCCTTTGCCCAACATAGCTCAGTGGTCAGGTCCCAAGAACTATTTAATGGGGTTCTGTCATCCACATCTTTTTTCCTAAACATTCTTTCAAGTGATCCAGTAGTGCCGTCACTGCACCTCCCCTGATCCAGATTTCCGAATCTTTTACAGTGCTACCTAATATTCTTTAGGATATTCCACAGTTGATAGTATTGGGGATGGAAATGTCAATGATAAAGTTTTCTTGTATATTTTCTCGCATCAGTAGAACTATACACAAATAACAAAAATGTAGATCAAAATATACTACAAAGCAATGCAATTACAAAACAACATACAACAGCTTTATGGGAAATAAGGATGGGAATTTTTTTTCCTCACATTTCACACCATTTCCTTCCCCCACACACACCCAATTTGGGTGAGGTAGGAAGCAAGAACTTTTTTTTTCTTTTAATTTTTGCCCTGAAACATACTTTAAGTAATTGCAAGTGAGTGACACCTAGTGATGAACACCAATCTGATCATCCTCCACTCTCCCACACAGAGAAGATAAGCCAGCAAGCACCAACAGGTAACTTAAGAGTGGGTGTTGAATCATGGGAACCTGACACTACTATGTTTCTCTCCCTTAAAAGCCAAATATCAATTGAGCCAAGACACAGAAACTTGATGCACGGCTGAAGAATAAAATAAAATAAAATGGCTAATCTGTGCAAGTGAGAGATGGTAAAATTATGACCTATAAATTTGCTTCTCCATTCTCTTTAATAGTAGTCCCCTCTCTCTAGGGACATCAAATCCTCCCCGAGTTCTCATTCTTTATTAAAATTAAAAAATAAAAAAAATCCCCAAAGCAAATGGAAGAATGGGTTTTTCATCAAATACTTAAGTATCAACAGTTGTCTTAGAGACCACTTACTGATGTCTCTGGCATTACAACTACTGTCCTGTTGTAAGGATTTTATGAGTTTGTCAAAGACTTTTATTTTGCCAGTAGTTCCAAAATTATTGCTCACAGAGCAGTTACTGGAAGTGAAGGGGAGGGGAGGGGATCTAGTGTGATTTGTGGTAGGGTTACAGGAAGGAAAAGTATGCTACTATGCAAAGTAGCAACAACACAGTCCCCTGAAAGGGAAGCTGGAATAAAGAGACAGACAAAACCAATCTGACTTTTCAGCACCCTAACACAAAACAATCCTGCATATGGGAAGCTCACCCTGAAAGAAGGGATTTCTTTAAGTAGTGTATTTTTAAGGGTAGCTCAAAACTCTGGGCTAGAAGAACAAGACACAAACTCCTGTAGGAAAGGGAAGCAATTAACCTAGCACAGCCATGAAGTTTTCATGCACTCCATGCCGTTTCATGCATTTCATTTTTGTCACAAGCAGGATTTTGTCCCTGGAATCTCATGGGTGCTCCTGCTTTAAGGACAAAATACACACCAATTAAAAATCATTGCAAGGACAGAGTCAAAAACCCAACAAAAAACAGTGGTCAGAGAAGGGGAAGCACTAAACACACACTACAGCTTGCAGACCTTGTTCTGCTCTACAAACTGATGACCAACTCATTTCTCTCTCCTCACGGATTCATGAAAGCTGGGGCTTTTTTTTTTTCCTCCAAATCCTTACCCAAACCTGAAAGAAAATTCAAAAGCCTGAACAACTTAAAACCCCGAAATCCCAAGCCCTTTGGAAAACTAACACAACAGAGCCACCTATCATGTGAAGACAGGACTGACACCGCTCTCGGAGCGAGAGCCTACGCTGAAACTTATTTGAATGAACTTGACCCAGCTTGGCTTCAGGCCAGTGCTCAACGTCACTAAATGACTTAACAGAACACAGTGTTCCTGGCACGGGCACAAAAATGTGTTGAAATCCATGCCGGAGAGAGAAAAAAAAGTCAGTGTATGTTTCAAATTAATAAAGGAAAACGGTAATAAAAAGGTAATAAACACAAAGATGACATTAGATGTGTTTTAAAACACATCTGCTGCCTTTTTTTTTCCCTTTCCACCTCTGATTTAAATTTTATCTTTTGGCATTCCTTCCTTTACCAGAAGTGAAGTGTATGAACAGTTCTCCCTACAACAAGCCCTTCCCTGCCTGAATCCCAGCCTACGCGCTCTCCCTCTCACCTCTCCCGGTGCTGTACCTGGAAAATTCCAGCACACCTTTCAGCTAGAGAAGGGAGGGAGTGACAAGCTGTAAAGCCAGAGCTGCTCATGACTCACTTCCTCTCCAAACCTTCAAGTAAAGGCGACACTGTAGGTACCTCATACTGTGCTTCTATATGGGATATCTGTTACAAAGTTATGTCATTCACAAACGGATTATTCTGAGGTTCTGCCACGAGATGTTCTCGTGGCAGGTTCTGCCCCCATCCAAAGCCCAGTCTCAAGTCCTGTTTTCTCTTTCGTTACCCCTTCTGCCCCTTGCATCCCACCCTCCTCTTCCAGGAATGATCGAGCTATCTGACACCTGTAGGTGCACAATGGCAGCCAGCTCGCAGATACTCTGAGAGGGCTTTCCCCAGTCACCCATCTAGGGCCCATGCCCACCACCATTGACCCCATCCATGTCCTGACAGCACAAGCCTCCGTCACCACCTTGCAGCCGGGCCATAAGTAACACAAGCGGGACAACGGACCCAGTTTCACCCTCAGACCCTTCTGCACACACGGCTCAGCCCAGCACGCAGCCCACGCGGCTAGTCCCACAGGAGATGGTAAGGCTAACGGGCTGCCTGCCTGCACGGCCCACTGAAGCTGCTTCCACCTCTTCAGCGCAAACCTGAGAAGCTGTATCACTTAGTAGCTGAGCCAGCACCCTCGACCCACCTGCTGAGAAGTACAATGTTTTTGCCTACTTACAGATTCTCTGGTAACACACTCAAGGCATGCATCAAGGCGAGGATCCATGTCACTGGCCAGGCCTTCCAACATCAGGAACATATTTTATACGTGGAAGTTGCACTGAGGATTTTTTGCCTTAACTACTACATACTGTAAGCTACTATTACAACTACAAAAATTAACTGCTAACCAAATAAATCTGCTAAGCAACAGGACAATAAAACTTGTGTAGGAAGTTATTAGGTCCCTGTTTAGTATCAGAAAATCCTTTCAGAAGTCATTGTCTTTGAAAACGTCTTTTACAGAGTCCTGCGCGTGACTTAAAGTAGTATTAGCTCCAGTACTATAGTGGTTTACCCTTAATGCCCTAAGGATAAAAAAAAAATAATGGGAGAAACTATGTCCTTGATGTTTTGTGGTTATATTTTTTGATTCTCAAAATGCCATTCTCCAAGTAACAGTATCTTAAAGTACACAAAAATCTGGAAAGGCATTAAAAATACAATCCTTATACTATTTTCATTTACCTCTGCATAGTACATATACTAAGGGCAAATTCATGTATGCAAAAAAAAAAAGTTGACGAGGACAAAGTAGGGATGGGACAACTTAAAGAATCAATGATTTAAAAGCTCCCTGCAAACACGATGATTATTTGACAAGACAAAAATCTTCACAGAACAAGAGAAGCCACAGTGGATATAACTATTCCTGATATGCTGTTTTTATGATGGTCATACTGCAGAATGAAGAGGGCAACTGAAGAAGTATCAGATGAAGTGAATTCTGAGTTAGATGAAGTATAGGAAGGGAAGGCATTCAAATAAGAAATATGCAGATGGCTGATGACAGAAGTGACAGGGAATTCATATCAAGACAGGTAAATTTCCAACGACATGCCTTGACTTGATGGGTTATCTTTAAAGATCCCTTGGGAAGGCACGGAAAGATTTTAAGATTTATTTAATGAAGACATGCTGGCATTCACACTACGTATTCAACATCCGAGCAGCTCCTTGCCCACTCCCCTCCAAGCACAGCCAGAGCCACTACCTTGTGCTGGAGATGGGGGAAGGTTTTCAGAGAGGGGAGCTCCTCAGCAGACTCGTGTTTACAGAGGAGTTTACTGGGTTGTCACGGAGAGAGAAAAACAGTCCCCACACACCATCATTTGAACACACACAATTAAGTTTGTCACAAAATTACAGATCAGTTCTCCGCCGAACTTTGAATGCCTACCCCAATACCCTTCCCTCTCTCCAAATGGGGCTTGGCAAGGAGTCCCGAGATACTGTTAAGTCTGAAAGTTTGCTCGAGAACCAGATCCACAGGTTGGGGAAGTTTTCTGGAGCCACTCCCAGCTGGCCAGTGGGCAAACCGCAGGGAGACTGCCAGCGTCTCCAAGGAGGGCAAAGTTGAAGGGAGGATGTGACACACTTACTGCAATCACGCAGGCTCCTGGTCTTAATAACACGCAGTGTGGCTTATAACCTCCAAGCAAATGCACCCGATCATTAGCTCAAAGGGGACAGGATCCATTTTTATTGTATTGATCTTACTAAATATTTGACTTACCATTTCTTCTTATACTCTTCAAGATATGAATGGGATTTAAACAACAGAAAATGAGTTGGGATTGCCTGCATTTAAATGATGAAGAAAAAGCCCTCTTATTTTGTAGCTGGACACAGAAGCCAGCAAGGCCTGTGCCCCGTTGCCCTTCTAAACCACCTCACCTGGAACATGAAGCACTTCAGTTTAAAGTCCTGGAATATTTTCGTTTGTGGTTCAGAGAATCTCAAGTGACTGCATGCAATTTGCTGCGCCAGGACCAAAGGCAGGGTAACACATTCCTTGGTTTAAGTACATACTGTTTGAATTAAAACTTTCAATTGCACCACACTATTTATGTTTTTATTTAGCGCAGAAGAGAAAATCCTACCTAGCCGCCAGTAACTTTAATGGCACGGCCCCATTTTCAAAGTACAGTTGAGTCCCGAGCCATGAATGCTTCTCAAACCATCTTCAACTACATACATACAAAAGTAAACACAGCAGCTCATTGCATACCTGTCAGGTAAGAAAAAAACAGGCGAGAAGAATATTTTATTTTCTTAAATATAATGCCATTTATCAACTTGAAAGAAAGGAGATTAGACTAATGGGTCACTCCTTAAAAACAAGTGTAAACAGGGCTGAGATACTCAAGACCAGCAATTCCTTTTAGCTCCGTTAGCACGTCAGTTTGTTCATTTGATAGCTGGGCCATTTGATAATAAAGCCAAGCGTACTTACTGGACACATCAGTAACGCTGCACAACCTGACAACCTAACACATTTGCCTATTTCTCCTCCCCCATTTTTCAGCATAGCTCAGATACTCCTTTATGGGGTCAGCGAAAAGTATCTAGGACAGATCGGTAACAGCAGGGAGACGTAAGTGCAGAAGCAGCAGAGACACGACTTCAGAGGAATAGGAAGCACCTGAGATAGTCACGTCCATGGGCAAGTGAAAACAGGGTAATGTCAGATCAGAACGAGGCTAGCACTGATTTGGGGGTTCTGGAATACTAAAAGGCAAAGCATTTTAATTGTTATTCTTTTATAACACTTGATCTGTCAAGTAGGTAATGTCAATAGGTAAAAGGAAAAGGCATCTAGCCATCTCTGGGGGAACGGCAGAATTTACGTGACCTGTGGTTACGACAAACGCAGAGGCAGACAAATTACACCGATCTGACTGCACATATCAAACTCAGGAACTTTCAATTTATTAAATGTAAGTTATTACCGTTTGCAGTGAAGGAGATGATGTCCATTGCCAGCTAAACATAGGGACATATTTCTAGATACTTTTATTTTTACTAAATGCAGCTTCGGGTTGGGGGGGTTGTTTTGTTTTTCAGAAGCTACTGCAGGTTGCCTTATTTTTCTAAGCAAACGCACTTCTCGTACTGACATTTCAATCACAGCAACAGCGTAATAGAAATGATCAGGCCTCTGGATTCTGTACGGAGTTTCAGAGTAGTAAAACGAATCTGTTATCACACCTTCTTTAAATAAAATTTCAGCTCTGTTTCTTCACTCTCAATTTCATTCCCATTTTTGTTAATTCCTTTATGCAGAACCTATCACCTTCACTTTTGCATTATGCTTTTATTTCTTTAGTGTGCTTTTGTTTGTTCCTTAAGAGTTTTTTGCAAGATTTGATTTTCCACAGTATCATTTTTTTCTCCTTACTGCAGCACTACATAGTTAGGCACATAAAACCAAAACAAAGAAATTCCTTCCTAACTTTTTCCAGCATTGTGTCTTTATATTTCTTCACGTGCAATTAGCCTAATTTTATCTAGCAAAAATTAAAGCCTTATTCTTTTTTAAAAGCTGAATACATTGAGATTAAAGCGTGCCAGAGAGACTGAGGCATCAGGTATGAGTGAAACTGAAACTTCATAAGTAACCTATCAGATCCACTCTGCATTTTAGATATAAACAGCAAACCAGAACTTCCTTTTGCTTTAATCCCATAAACACTGGCATAACGCCACATAAGATAATATGCTAACCAGCCTCTGGAAGCTGAGGACTTAAACATACAATAAGTCTGCAATTAAAAAATTGTGGAGCTCAAGGAAAAGAAAAAAAAGAACAGCGAGAACGAATCATGCAATAGCCTTGCTGAAATCAGCATCCTACCTGGGACAGTAGCTATATGAGATGCATAAAGAGAAGACCACGTACAAAGCAAGTGAACATTTCTTCCTTCGTACACTATTCCAGAGTGAAATGATTTGCAGCTCCAGAGATTCCTAAGGTAGCCTCATTTCACTTAGCTCAATGGTTTTATTTTTTATTTTATTTTTTTTAACCCAGAAAACCATCTAATCGCTGTTTGAACCAAACACTGCAGATGACTGTTAATACCATGCATCTTAATACTTCATGTCAGTGAAGAAAGAAATCAGAACGCCCCCCCAGGTAGGTCACCAGCCTTAGCTTTCAGATCGTTTCAGCTTCATTCTCATGTATTATTGCTGCAATGCCTAAAAAAGCCTCAGGAAAGTTAAGGAGTGTTATGCTAAGACCTGTACTGGGAAAAAAAAAAAAAAAATGACAAAAATAAGCTGCAACCACTGTGCAAGGACTTTGTGCCACCTAAAAAGCCTGAGCAATGAAGTGCTTATAAAAAAGCTTATGGTGATAGAGGAGAAAAAAATAAAATGTTGGAAGGTGCTTTCTTCCAGCTGAACTCTACAATACTATAAACACTTGGGTATCTCCTTTAGAAGGACATTTATTTCAGCCATCCCAGTTTAGGAAAACACACGAGCTCTATTATCTTTTCTTCTCTTTAAAACTGGAGCACAGTTCTGCTCAGAAGCAGATGAAGAATTTTTATGATCAACTGGCTGCAAAGCTCATAAAAATTAAATCCATTTGCTGTTCTTCCATTTGAAATACACATGGCAACAAAGCAACAAAAATTAGCATTCAGCAGTCTCTTAAATCATCCCTCCCTGCTCAAAATGTGAAAATAAACCACCACACATACGACCAGTAGTCTAACTTTTTCTGTTTTGCCATGACGACATGGATTATGACTGTGTCAGGGCTGACTGACTGTCTACATTATTACTTCTGACTGTTCAGAGCATCTGGAGCGTGCAAGACAGATAGAAAACTTCCACCACCACTTTCCAAAATGCTTACAGATTAATTGATGGCAATTAAGTTAACAGCTGAGTAGCATTAAAAAACACCCAAGCAGTTCACAGGCAGAGAATTTAAATTTTTTTTTTTTTTTTGCCTCTTCACAAGCAAATTTTGGAAGCCATGATCCATAAGCAACTCCTGCATTAAACCACAACTTAAACATGCAGAAATGCCAGCCTAAGACCATTCAAGGCAGTTGCTACGTTGCAAGTATATGAAAAAGTGATGTGGAGTGCTTTAAAATAATACAGTATGACAGAGATGCTTTTTAAAATCTGTCATTCTTGTCTGTAGTAAGTGATTTGCACAGCAAAAGCGTGGCATAAAAGTTGTTACCTGCTAATACTATGTAAAATCATGATTTAATTTTCCCTTCCATTATTTTTCCAATTCTTTCTTCCATTTAGCTTCCCACACAATGACCTGTGCTATGACAATGTTAACTTAAACATTTCTAAATACTCAGCACACACAAAGGGAACAGAGGAGATATGTGCAATATTTTTCACTTAGACTCGTAAGAAAGTGATGAATCAACTCATCTTCATCAGCAGCGAAAGTGATGTTTCCTTCGCTGCTTTAAGACACAGAATAAAGCAAAACAGACATTTTGCCAGACTTAAGTTTCTCTTCTGAGCTCACCAGATTTAAGGAGCCATCAATACTTGTGGGAACCATATATCTAAAATTGCAAAGCCACTTAAGAAAGGAAACTTCTGCCCTGTTCTGACACCCACTTAACAACTTTTTCCATCCACAGCTCCTGTGGTTAGTACCAAGTTTTTAAATACAAAACGCTCTTACAGAAAAGCAATCACAGAACCTTTAAATCACAAGTGATATAAACCACGAGTCAAAAATAACATATGCTACAAATCTAGTTCTACTGTTCTCACATGAAAAAAAAAAAAAATATGTGGAAAATGAACCTCAAGTGCATCTAAAGGTAAAAAGAAAAGTAGATGGGAATAATCACTCTCATACTTTTTTCCTTCTAGATTTGTTTCTTGTAAAAACATTGCTTTTGTTTTTGTTTGAGCTGCCAATCTTATAATCTGCCATTCAGCTCACTTTTAAAAGCGTGAGAATGCCAGTTTTAAGCCCCATTTTATTTCCTCATCCTAAATTTGTGCTAATGCCCTAACCCTAGTAGAGGTCTACATATATTTTGGTATTTTTCAATTTAACCTTCCCCCACAAACTACGTAAGAGATCACATACATCTTTCTTCCCTTTTTTCTCCCCTCCTCCTCCAATAGCTACAGGCTGAGGCTCATGACAAAGTGCCTTCCTAGTGCAGAGGGCTTTTTTACACCAGTGCATAAACACCATCCAAAAGCTCTTACATCCTCCCAGCACAGAAGTGTATTACGTTGGAAGAATGATCCCGGTGAGTCCCGTAAGGCAGAATGCAGTAGCTAAAGTTCGCTGCTGGCAAAGTTTCCTGGTATACAGTTATATAATGTGGTTTTACAAGCAGCTCTGTAATGCTGTTATGTTACTGCCCGTAATATTGTTAATTCTCTTCTCTGTACGTGTCTGCAAGGAGTAATAGGGTGGTATGAAATACAATTCTTTTTCTACAGTCTTCACAACTAACAGGCCTTTTTTCCTGCCTGTCAAATATATTATGCATTATTAGATTGGGGTATCCCTGTCCCCAAATGGTTGGAGACTATGAACTTACATTGGTTCAGAAAGGGACTGAGTGAAGTACTGAAGGATGAATCTCTGTGTCTACCACAGCCTTAATAATCTCGCTCAGAAAGCACATAAACTGCACTGAGAACCTCTTTCTCCCACTGTACAATGTTTAATACAGACACACATTTCTCCCAATGCCATTATAATTCAGGACCCTAGATAGATAAATCCTCAATATAACCCCCTAGCTAGATAAAACCCTCAAACCCTGTGCCATCAGTTTATGAATAACATGTTTATTACTTTAGAGAATTATGCACCTATTTCCAACTTTATTTCATGCCATTATACAATCACACATTCACATGAATGCTCCAAAATTATCCTGTTTACTCCAGAAAGAAAAGTTCAGTATGGTGGATTTATACTTTTTCTTATACTGCTACTTATATTGCTCTCTCATTTCAAAAGATCCCAGAGTGCTTCATATATTTATATCCTAGACAAAGCACTTTATTTCTGGAACACACCAGATTCACAATGCAACTCAGCAACACTTTTTTAAATTCCAGTTTCATGATACTTAAGCATACTCCAACAAATACACGTTTGAAAATGAAAGCCTTAGTGCTTTTCCCATTATAAAAATAAGAGATTTCAGTTGGAAGAAAAAAAAGCTCTTTACCCTTGCACTTGTCCCTCATTCAGTTAAGCTAAAAAACAAACAAAAATTAGAGTCTGTGAAGCCTGTCACCAGTTCACTCAAGGGAAGCTAAAAGCTTCTCTAGGCAAGGCTGGCTAGAGCCCTACAGCCATCACCTGCGCTGCCTCAAAGGCTCCTTTCCAACCCTACATCTGTTTAGAAAGCTTTATAAGAAATGTGAGGCAAGCGTACACTAGACTACATGGAAAAAAGGACTGCCTCACGGAGCAGCAGGTGACAGAACTAGAGCTGCTAAGAGTACCGCCAGGAGTACCAACTGCATAGCATCAAGAGAAGGTTCATTTGCTGCATCACCTGTTGGTATGCTGACTTCTCAGCTGCTCCACAGAGGAAGCACCAAGGCTGGCAATGGGAAGAGGACAAAATCCGTACACACTGGAAAGCTCACAGCATACAAACATGGAAGTAGCTGTACAGGAATCTACCGGGGATAGTTCTAGCCCATTATACTTTGTTTCTGACGATGATTTATGTCAGATGTTTAGGGGAGAGTCATGGGCAAGTATGTGCCAAAACTGCCACAGAGCAGTCACCCTTACTCCAGTTTATGGCTTCAACTAGAGGCAATATCTTTATTTAATCCTTAATAGGTTTTTCTTTCAGGAATTTGTCCGATTAGTTTTGAACCTATGTAATCTTTTGGCATCCACATCACCCTGTGACAGGGAGCTTTGTGGCTTGATCGCATATGGTGGGATGAATAATCCTCTTTTAAATGATGACTCGACCTGCTAGTTTCACTTGATGTCTCCTAGCTCTATACAGTAGCTTGTCACTTCATTTACTACTTCCTATTTATTTGTAATTCACAGGTTTCTTTTATGCCGTCTCCACAGGGATCCTTCAGGCTGAAGGTTTCTATTATACCAAGTTTCTTCTCATGCAAGAAACATTCCATATATCTTATCAGTATTAGCAACTTTCTCTGAACCTTTCCCACTTCCACTACTTTTTTTTCTTTATTGTGAACAGAACTACTACTACCCAAAAATACAGCGGATGTGGAAAGTTAATGGATTTTTTTTTATTTTTTTTTTCAAGCAGATTTTCAGAGTATCTAAGCTCCAGCAGAAACCTCACCCCTTTTCACTCATGTCACTTTTTACAAAGCCGTTCTACCCATCGTGTTCACCTTCACATACAGACAGCTCAGTCTATTTTTCTCACTTAGCTCCGCTGGTTCCTTTTCCATGCGCATGAAGGGATCTGCAGAACACCAAGGCATTTCCTCTCAGAGGCAACCTTCTCAGCAGCCCCAATGGGGATTCATACAAAGGGAGATCAGGGCTTTTCTCCACCAATACAATGAGAAAGATACATGTACAGTCATATACATGTAGAGAAATAAGAAAAATAATGTGCATAACACAGGAGGCTGCAACAACAGCACCACACTGGCAAAGCACCCAATGTGAGGAGCTGCTGCAGCTACCCTTTTTGAAGAGTGGCTACCAGGTGAGAATATTGGTGACACAGAACTAAATGGCTGTATTAGGCAAGAGAGAACGGGTGAACTGAGACTCAGCAGTGACCAGGTCAGGGTGAATGGGGACAAGTGAATGAAATAGTGACCGAGATAGGAAGAGAAGACTGAGTGGGTGGAGAATGACTGGGACTGAGTCAAAAAACATGCCCCTGTGTTGGGACTGAGCAGTGAATAGAGCGTGAGGTGCAGCATCTTCATGTGCTCAGGAAACGTGGATAAAAAGGCTGCGCTGAAGTTATAAGTAGCAAGAGATGCTTTATGAAGTAACAACTTCCAGAAAGACTGAGGACAGGAAGAGGACAGGAAGACAAAGTCATCAGGCAGTCAGGGCTGCTCTCCTAGCTTGAAGGCAAAGCGACACGTTAAAGACAAAGTGTGGGAGCATGTTACATGCAACTGGCACAGCTGTGGTGAGTATGCTAAGAGATTCTTGTGCAGTAAGGTGAAGTCTTCTCTAACAATTTAGAGATCTGGAGTTCCAGCCCATCTCCACAGGGCTTCCCCACAGAAAGGGTTAATGAGTCACCAGGGTTATTAGTCTGGAATGCAAGTGTCCTGATAACAAAAGAATGGTAGATCTGAACTGTCATCTACAGATGATTCAGACGTTTGTCTAGAAACTGTTTATCACAAAGCAAGAGCAACAGAACACGACACAGACCCTGCCAAACTGGCTATGAGAGGCAGGACTTGGCTCCACCCCTGTACCTCTTCATTGTGCCCAGGAAAGCCAGGCTCCCCCCACCCACAAGCTCCTACTTCCAACTTTAAGCTTTATCATAAACATTCTCAGTTTTAATCCATTTGTTCTGATCTCATTTACTCCTTTCTTATCTATCTAACACACTTCCATGTTGTGGTGGGAGCCAGGAACAAATGTCCTGTTCTTCCATACCACACCACAAAACTGCATTCCTTCCAATCCAAGGATACAGTAGTATGAACTAAAACCAAAAACAAAACACATACACAAAAACCAACAAAACAAAGAACCCCCCACATAGCTGCCTTCTTCCATGCAAGATAAGAACAAAGACAGATACACAAGACCTTCATCCATTAAAGCGAGGCAAAAACACTGAAAAGCTGTGGAGGCTTTTTAATAACCTCTCAGCTTCCAACCTTTGGTCTTCTTGTGTTTTCTAAGGTATTCTACATTTAATGTCCAGGTCTTCAAAATTCAGTAGATTCTACCAGTAGCCCCTACTACAAGAGGAATGGTTCTGTTTTTGTGAAAAGAGAAAAGAAACACAAAAGGATATTTAAAATGAAGGGATAATTGGATGAATTTGGTACACATCATGCTTGACTTATTCTACCAGTAACTGGATGACCTTAGACATGCAATATCTTATTTTTACTTAATAGCCATGCTACAGATAGCGTTGCACATTCTTTAGCGTTGCGCGTGCTATAGATAGTGTTGCATTTATTCTTTTAGACAGAGGCACACGTCTTTCCTGTATTGCTGTGACAACCTGCTAGACCAGTACAGTTCAGCCTGTGACAGATACAGCCTGCAACAGCTCAAGGTACCTTAAATGGACAAGAAATGTTTTTTCCACCACTGGATGCAACAACCATGCCCGGTGATAAAAGAGTATTTTACTTTCTCTGATGTACTTGGTCCTTAATCTGATGCAATGATTTGGCGCAGTGGGTGACAAACAGCTACGGGACCACTATAAAAGTAATTTTAAAACAAAGTAACGAGCCACAAGACAGATTAAAACCCAGGAGTTGTTAAACGAACTCTAAAATCTTTTAGACAAAGTTCAGTTTGCAGTACACAGACCCCTTTGTGTGGATGGAAACAAAATTGAAGCCATTAGCTGATGTTTCTGGCTCCTCTGTTTTGGTTTCTTTCCAGAAGCACAGTATTTAGAAAGTACATTTATCAGAACAAACAGCTAAGATTGAGCCTATGTATTCCTCTTTTTTTTTCTTCCACCATTTGCCTCAAAAAAGATTTCAAACAAATTCCAACTAATCTGTCCTCCAATCTGGCCTGAGGAGTCCCAAAACACATTGTTAGGAATTAGTTTGGAAGGCAGATTTAGACAAAACAAAACCCAGCAGCTTCCTCACCATCCTCGTGATTCTTTGCAGAGTGCAAAACTATAAGCAAATGGTCCGTAATGGTGAGGGGAGAGTCTTGTCAGAGCTGGGGAACAAGACAAAGGCCTTCAATCTCCTACCAACACTGTTAACTCTCCTGGCTTTAGCCTTTCCCTGCTTCCAGAGGACAGCAGTGTGCTCCCAGGGGTGCATGCTCCACCCTCTCCTATAGCCTCTTCTGGTGCAAGGCTATGGAAGGGAGACACGTGAGACCCTTTTTTTTTTTTTTTTTTGGCTTCACCTCTTGAGTCCAAGGTCAGGGCAAAGCATACACCTCCTTGCTTGTCCCTAGGACTCGTGAAGCCCCTCTGCAATATTCTGGAGAGAGTCACGCTGCTGAGAGGTGCCAGGCCTGAGAAAACCCAGATCCCTCCCGTGGAATGCAGCCACAGGAAAACCACCACAGGCCACTGTGGTCTTGTTTAA
This sequence comes from Oxyura jamaicensis, assembly GCF_011077185.1. NCBI lineage: Eukaryota > Metazoa > Chordata > Aves > Anseriformes > Anatidae > Oxyura > Oxyura jamaicensis. Next base: position 114,979,280 of record NC_048894.1, on the reverse strand, counting down.
AACAAAACAGCGAATGTGGGGAAGAGGGGGATGAAGAGGGGAAGACAGCAGAGAGGGGGGCACTCAATACGTGTAGGCAGAGATAGCAATGCTGTCAACTGTGCTTAAAGTTGTTGCTCTCCAGAGCTGTGCAAGAAAGAACAGGCGGCCCAGCTGAAGCCTGAACTTAAACAAAGCGGAGGAGCTGGATTAGCGCACACGAACAGCCCGGAGTTTGAAACAACAAAAACACGGCCTTGGAATGGCAGCACAAGGCAGCAGGATCTAAAGCCTGTTTATGTCACTGCGGTAACTCCTGCAGTTCATCAGATTTGGTACACCCAGGATGTGGTGTTCGGGACTCTTTTATATTTAGATAGTAAAACACACAGGGAATTTCACAAGCTAAGCTCAAAGAAGCCCTGCTACCTCAGGGACACTGGATCACGTACAAGATGATACAAACACATATGCAAGCACACAGAAGCATCTATGACAACTGTGGTGAAAAGCTACCCACAAAACGGGCACCATGGCCCTACAACATCCCTATAGGGCAGAAAAGGCACCGAGTGTCCAGTCACTCACAGGGCTGCCTGAACCACTGCCAAGGAAGGTAACAAGATAATTTGGCTAAACAGAGATTTGAACTGCTATCTCTTGGGAAGACTTTTCTTTGTAGCCCAAAATACTTCTAACCATTAAAGCAAGGAACATCTGAACCGGTCAGGTATTAGCTTAAGTAATACCTCTGATCCTGATTTAAAATTAATGGGGTCTTTGCTTAACTAGAGACTTAAGACTTCAGTCACAACACAGATAGCCAAAGCTCACCCAGAAACACGCAATTTTCTCTTCTGATAATCTGAGCAAATCACTGAAACAGAATGCTGAGAAGGGAGCAATTAGCTGTGACTATGAAAAAATGTTTTGGGGTTTCCTTTCTGGATGACGAGATGCAGCAGCATGCCTGTAGCAGAAAACCACTGGCACAGTTTCAGTTTTGTTCAGTAGTCCATGCATAAATCACTCCATTTCACCAACATGAATGCAAATGGTATTTATTCCTGCACTGCTACTGACTTGTAGTCTTGACTAATAGGTCTTGCTAAAAGGTCCACCCGAAGAGCCCTGCTAGAAGACACCAGTTCTATCCAGAAAAGCGAGGTTCACTTTTCTGAGGGGAGACAGGGAAGAGGCAGGCAAAGAAGGAAGAAGGACATGGCCCAGACTGGTTGTGCAAATGCCATTTTAAGAGTTTTCCAAGATTGCACCGGATAAAGCGCTAAGCAACCTTGTCTGACCTTGCACCTCAGCCTGCTTTGAGCAGCTTGCATCAGAGACATCCGGAGTCTGTTCCAGCCCGAGATATCCCATGAAGTACACTCTCAGAATTAGTAAGCTCGTGCACGTTCTTGTGTATATTCTAGCAAGCTTCCTTTGGTAATGGGCTGACAAAAGTAATTGTTTGCAACAACAGGGTCGTACCAGCATCCTTTATCAGCGCTAAGTCATCAGTCAGACAGGATGACACAAATTCCATCTGCCATAATAACGATTCCTTACCTTGAGATAACCTATTTTAAGTTCAGTTACACAACAATAGTTCTAGACTCCATTCTAATTACCAGGCTAATTACCAGGCCAATGATAGTTCTAATTACCATTGTAATGGATCAAGAGAGCAGGACATAAAAGCAGGGCCAAAAATATTAGCAAAATCTTGGCCATGCATGACTCTTCTATTCATTCTTAAAAGGTTCTCTTCAAAATATCATTGTGTTGAATCCCCCCTTTTAACACCATGGAGAAAGTCTTTTTTTAAAAAAATGTTAAGACAGCAATAAATCAACATACTAAGCAACTGACTGGACCCAATTTTGGAAAAAGCCTCAGGTGCAAGACAAATCAACATGTATCCATCCACAGGAAAAAAAATCTCAACTTGTTCCCTTCACTCACAGAAAACCTGAAAATTAACTTTTGAACAACACTACACAAACATCACATCAAATCTCCCGTTATCAGCACACGCAAACTGCAACAAGGAAGAATGACAGCACAGTGGTGATTCATCAAACAAAGTTTTGAAACGTAAAACGTGGCGATTCTCTTCAACTGCTTATCATCATACAGCAAGACACTTTGGGGTTATTACCATTCAATCTGTATTTAAAGGAAACAAGTTCTTCATCATGTGGCTTTTTGATACATTTTCAGCCACATTAGACACCAAGATTAGCAGGCAAGTTTATTAGTGTGTTATACAACAAAGTATCTGCAGTAACAAGTTAAATTTTACTAATGCTGCATAGCAAGTACAGATGAATGCCTAATTCCTATACTTAAACTATATAAAGGACAAAAACCTCTCCTTCACACCATTCTGGGATAACTCACTCTTGCCTTGCATATTTGACATTGGGAGTAGGGTGATGGTTGGACCAGATGATCTCAGAGGTCATCTCTCTCTCCAACCGCAATGATTCTATGATTCCATATAAAGCATGCACATCTGGCCATCCATAAGATACCAATAAGTAGAAACAACACAGGACAAAAAGAAAGAAGACTCTGAGACACAATTCACATACTCTGTATCATTAAATGTAGGCCAGCATTTAACTTAAAAAAAAAAACATTTTGAGGGATTCAAGTGTGGAAGGTGATGCCACTCAGCACATAGGGACAAAGAAAGTTCCCACTCTGGGAGGTAGTATGGCAGGAGACATGAGTTCACCTATAACAGCACTAAAACATAGTAGCATCCCTCAGGTCAGTAATTGTGACCGACACTACACATCTTTGTCGGTGACATGGCAGTGGGATCGAGTGCACCCTCAGCAAGTTTACTGATGACACCAAGCCGTGTGGTGCAGTCAACATGCTGGAGGGCAGGGATGCCATCCAGAGGGTCCTGGACAGGCAGGAAAGGTTGGCCTGTGCAAACCTCATGAGGTTCAACAAGTGCGAGGTCCTATGTCTGGGTTGGGACAATCCCAAGCACAAACACAGGCTAGGCAGAGAATGGACAGCGGGAAGCCCTGAGAAGAACCTGGGTAATTAGAAGCTCAGCATGAGCCAGCAATGTGTGCTTTGAGGCCAGAAAGGCAATCCTATCCAGGGCTGCATCAAAAGAAGCATGACCAGCACATCAAGGGAGGTGATTCTCCCTCTCTGCTCTCATGAGGCCCCACCTGCAGTGCTGCCTTCAGCTCTGGGGTCCCCAGCACAAGAAAGACATGGACCTGTTAGAATGAGTCCAGAGGAGGGTCATGAAGATGATCAGAGCGCTGAAGCACCTCTCCTGTGGAGACAGGTTGAGAGAGCTGGGGTTGCTCAGCCTGTAGAAGAGAAGGCTCCAGGAAGACTTTATAGCAGCCTTCCAGCACCTAAAGGGGGCCTACAGGAAAGCTGGGGAGGGACTCTTTGTCAGGGAGTGGAGTGATAGGACAAGGAATAATGACTTTAAACTAAAGAAAGGGGAGATTTAGATTAGATGTTAGAAGGAAATTCTTCACTCAGAGGGTGGTGAGGCACTGGCACAGGCTGCCCAGAGAAGCTCCGGATGCCCCCTCCCTGGAGGTGCTCAAGGCCAGGCTGGATGGGGCTTTGGGCAGCCTGGTGTGGTGGGAGGTGTCCCTGCCCATGGCAGGGGGTTGGAACTAGGGGATCTTTAAGGTCCCCTCTCACTCAAACCATTTAATGGATCTAAGAGATCTTATGTAATCCCCAACATTAAAATATTTATAAATCAAATATAATTCAGAGATTAATAATTCTAACAAAATACCGATTTTTAGAGCATGAGACAGGACCTCTGCACAAGTCAGGGAAAAGTAGTCATTACCAATGCACAGAATTGTGTTAGAACAATTCTGAGGTGATTAGATGGTGCTCTTTTGGAAAACATGGATGCTGAAAAATAACATTAATGGTTAATCTTTATTCAGAGCACCACAGTCCCCAAGAAAGAAAGCAACTGGGCATCCTCCACAGGTAACAGAGCAGAGAAACACTCAGAGTAAAATCTTCTGGGATCAGGTCTTGCCAGATCTTTGTTCTTTATCAGCTTAAGTAAAAGGTGATGCATTAGAAATTTCATCCTTTAACGAGATATGAAGGAAAGTAAAGCATGACCATGTCTTTTTTTCTTTTCCATAGACTTCCCCCCCAATAATTCTCGATTGAATTGAAATTAGCTAACAGTTGCTTACCACAAGACAAGATTCAACTTGCCTTCCTCATTACCTTCTGTCAAGTAGCTTTACACGTCAGAGGCAGCTAGCTGATAAGAAAGACACTGCACAGTGACTTAAGATGGAACACAAACTGAAATGGGACTGTAGTTTTACACCTGACACAAAAACAAGAGTTATACCCTCATTCAGAAACAATACATCCAGTCTTTCTACGTAGTTAATTAAATAGAAGTAATTTTCAAATTAGATCTATTGGTATATTAGGGGAAAAAACAGCTATAAAGTTATTCATTTCCCAGTAGAAACCTATCATGTTCTTACCATGGGTAAATACTACAATAAAGATATTTGGCAGCAATCCTAAACCTCTAGAACCTCTTGGTATTTGGCATATTTTGAAGTGGGGTAAAATAAATTTCATGGTCTTTTGGTTATCCACACACTCCATTAGGTTCCAGAGATTTAGTAAATACCACAAAAATGATGATATATCAACATTTGGCTCTTTTTCCTTTCCCCACCATGAACTAAGCCACAAAATTAAGAGGCCTTTTTGAAGAATACTCATATAGCAAATGACCTCCAATAGCAAACACTTCTTTTGTGTTCTCTCTTGGAATCCTCTAAAACAGCTTGCCTGCAATGTTTCCTAGGAAAATAGCATATCTGAAGTAAAACAAAACAAATAATGCAGATGACACTGTGATCGCCGGGGCTTTCACCTCCTGCATACACCAAATTCCCAGAAGAAAGTTTACTGGTAAGGCTGACCACCCATGGAAATTCCCACAGCATGGCACTCTGACCAGGAAAGAGAAACCTGAAAAGGGATCCTGAGATTCCCAATTTACCCCCAGATTTTGTAGTAGCATAGCTTATTCTGGTTAAGATTAAAACCTGATTATTTCAGTATGGTTGCATCCAAATGAACCCTCTCCTGAGCACCATTTACTATTATTTCAGTGTCTCATAGCATTCGCCCAACTTTCCATCTACAATGGAGTAAATCATGCCAGTATAATAGAAGTGGAACTTTAATGGCTTGCATAAATGCCAGGTCTGTTTTCCCAGGTTTATATGGACTGGATGTTCTCTTCTAACACTGCTGCCCAGGACTTGTGCTATTTTAAATAAATTCTTCAAGAACCTTAAAAAAATACTCAATTAACCCATGGCGAACTCTGAGCAATGGATGCTAAATTGCTACCACCATCCACGTGAGACAGCCAGATGCCAGGTCACATGAGTCAACACGACAGCATGCTGTATCACGGGATGTCCAGATCCACTTGGTTATTTCCACCCTCTGCCTGCAACCAGGAGATACCCTCAGCAAGGCAGCAGGACGCTGCTATTGGACTGCTTTGGCGGGGAAGCTGGAGACGGCTCTCAGCCTGCAGGCAGAACTTCCTCCCGCGCCCGCTCCCAGGCGCGTTAAGGAAGCCCCTCTGGGCGGGTAACTGGGAGCAAGCCTCGCCAGGCTGCCCGCGGAGGAGGGAACGGCTCGCAGCCCGGCCTCTGGCGCCCTCTGCCGGCAGCCGGCAGGTGCCGCTCGGCCACCCTCGCTGGGGAGCCCAGGCCGTCCGCGCAGCCATCGGCAGCCTCCCTGCTGCCTGCGGTGCTGGATGCCTCTCCCCTCACCAGGCACCTCTGAGAAGGGTCAGGCCAACAGTCGGCTGCTACCCGCTCCTCAGAAGGTGGAAGAGCACAGAGTCCTCCTCAGTCTTCCCCCAGTCAAGCAACACCAGTGCCTTTGGCCTGCCCTCGTAACACCTTACAAGCCAGCCCACTCTGCTGGCCTTCCTCTGGCCTCCCCTCACATCCGGCAGGAGGTTACATCTTGACCTTACCTAGGATGGTGTTAAATCTCAAGCCCTTTAGTACAAGTCATTTCTTTATAACATATTAAATAACGGTTACAAACTTCTGCCATTTATTCTTTAATTGATACAGCATGCTTTCCTACAAATTAACAGCTGTATTTTCTAGAGTTAAAAACAGAACAATACACCTCTCTGACAGAAATACTACCAGACCTTAGCTGATAGGATTCAGTATTTATTTCTGCCCCTTTCCTGAGCTCTCCAATCCTCATCACTGAAAAGCAAGTCCTGTATTAGTCCCTTGCCACATCCCAACTCTGAGAATATGCTCTATTCACGATACTGGCTTCTTATACAGCTAGGGTATCAAAGTACTCCAAAGAAATAGGTAGTCATCTTACCCACACCCACTCGACATCAACCTTCTAAAGGCAGCCATTAGACAGGGGCTATAAAGAAACCAGATCATCAAATTTCTGGTAAGAAATCTATCCACTTGATCACCTTTTTGTGTACTCATTGAAATACAGTAAATTCAATTTAAATGTAACAAACTTCTTTACTCAGAGAGTGACTGAACACTAAACAGGTTGCTCAGAATGGTTGTGGAGGCTCCATCTTTGGGAGAAGCTTGAAACGCAGCCAGACAACCCTGAGCAACCTGCTCTATCAGACCCAGCTTTGAGCAGAGGGGTTGAACTGCATGATCTCCAGAAGCGCCTTCCTGCTTCAGTAATCCTGTGACTCAGTGGCCACACTACCAATTTCTAGGTGTGGGACATTGTTTGTTCAGCAGTCAGATAAAATACCTTGACATTCTTGTGAATGTCTACAATAACTAGTGAATCTTTATATATTTTTTTTTAAAAACACAGTTTCTTACCTCATGTAGTTCATCATTCTCCTCTTTGACAGGCAGAGAATTAAGATTTGTGCAGGAGTCTGAGTCCGATATCTCCAGTGAACTGTCATCTTTTTCTGATCCATCAAATTTATCTGTAGAATCACTATCTTTCTCCCAGTCAATGAACTCTGATTCATCTAAAGAAAATTTGCAAAAATAATTTATTCATCCATATATTATTCATTAATATGAATTTAAACATATTAAAATGTTAATCATCCCTAACTTGGGAAAAATGCAATGTATTTTGTTACATATGTTCAACTAGTCATTATACTGAACTGTTTTGTGATCCTGTGCACCTCATAATAAAGTCTGAAACCTACTAGTAGACAATAGAAGCTTCTGTGAAGATAAAAAATACAAAAAAAAAAAAGTACTGACCCATAAGGAAGCAATATTTTTAACTACTTAGGTAAGTAGCTAGTTTAGTTATTAATTTTCCTCAGTTTTAGTTATGTGTTCCTTTTTGGTGGTGGTTTGCATTTGTTGTTGTTGTTCAGTTGCATTAGATTTTCCAAGTTTACTTGTTTGGAATTAACTGTTTTAAGCAAACACATCAGACCATGACCTGTAAGAGCTGAAAAGCCAATGTAAGTGAACATCTGCTATGAGTAGTAACCCACACAGAGGAAACAAAAAAGCCGGTTGAAATGGCAACCTCCTAAAAACACCATGGCTAAATACACAGGTCTGCAAACCAAACCTCTAAGCACATCAGACAGAAGATTATTTAGGATAAATTAATAGAAACAGGTGAAAAGAAAAGCTTGGTGTCCCTGTCTGTATACTGGTATACTGTCTCAAAAAAATAAAATCTGCTTGGTATATTTGTTGTTAGTAAACCATGCATTATTAGGGGTGCAAGGGACAAGTGAAATACAACGCTATTAATGGCAGGTTTAGAGATTCCTGGTGACAATTAGATTGCAGCCTAGAAAATCAACAGCCTTCCATTTAAAAAGGAAAAAAAAAAATACTAGGAATTAGAACAGATGACCATCAGATCTATCAATGACAGCATAAAATCCATGCCAGAAATAAGGATGAAAGAAGTAGGGAGACTCAATGTTTTAAACCAAAGGAATGTGCATAGCCAGTTACATACACACAAGTCAGTCAGTCGATCCCTTTGCTCATCTCAGTGCTCTGTGAACACTTTGCCAGATAACCAGGATCTGAAGTTTGCCTAAAATGCTGAAGATCTAGCTGAAGTAGTCACAACGAAAATAGTTCTTAACAAGTTCTAATGCAAATTGAGTATCTTATGTAACAGATCACACAAGTAAAGATTTTTCTGTCTTCAACTGCACTTTTAATCAATTTATCCTCATCAACCCCTGCTCCATGAAACAGAAAGTAGGCCATAGGAACAAAAGTCATGGTTGCTTGCACAATACAGCTAACAGAGAAAACAAGGAATACTGTGTACTGAAATTAAAACTCATGCCACAGAAAATGATGCTATCTGCAGCTGCAAAGCCTACCACAGCTATTCAGTAAATGCAGACAGCAATATCACTACTAGAACAAAAAGGGCAGAGGAAGGTATTTACAACCCAGTATGGATATCACAGCACAGAAAAGGAAATGGAACAAATAAACCATAATATATTGAAAAAAAATCTGGCATGCTTTACTCCAGGTATAAATTGTTCAGCCATACTCCTTCACTCTAAAGTTTAATTTTTTTTAATATATAATTTATAGTAAGAGGTTATGCTATACTCAGATAAAATTGATGAAAAACCCTCCAAATGATCTAATCCCATTTTGGTTAAATCATGTCATTTTGCCAGAATGACCTCAAGGTATTTTCATCACAGCACTTGAAGTTGTCAGAAGGCTCCTTGACAAATCTGCTTGCGTTTTAACTTACCTTCATCACTTCTGTCCTCTAACAATAAATCACATCTGCTTTGTGACTTCTCTATTTTCTCAGTGAGACTTTTTTTGCTGTGTAACCTTGGAATCAATGTTTTATTTTCATTATCTGAAAAATCACTGCCACTAGAGGTCCATATTATGTGTTCAGCCTCCTTAGAGCCTTCAGCAGCAGATCCTATTAGAGAATTGCAAAGTTTTAGATCGTTACAGAAATGTTATATTGTTAAATTTAAAATCCTTAAAAATTAAGCTATATTCTTCTTGAACTGGAAGAAGTGTTATTAGTTCTGTCACCAAGCATCAGCAACCAATACTGGAATTTACATTTATTTCCTATACATACATGTGTTAATTTCATTTTGATTCTCCAGGATAAATGCTACCACTTTCTTTTGTACAAAGAGGCTATCAATCAGTCCTTCAGCAGAGTGAGAACAAGTAATGATTGTCTCTGTGTCCTCTACACACAGCCTCAATCCTCCCACATACGCTCTTTTAAAATAGTAAATGGTTTAAAGACTGTCCTCAGATTCTGTATTTAGATTTCTCTCACTTTATACAGCAAATAACAAATGAATATAAGTATGTCATCAGTAGAGATAACTTGCCAGTTTTGTCCTGAGAGGAAAAAAAAAGTTTCAGGAGTAACAAAGAATAGCTCTTCAATTTAAATTTATCATTTCAAAAACACAAAATACCTTTCTCCACGATTTTTAATAATGAAATCAAAGAGAAAAGGATTAATGCTTTGTAGCTGAGCATTCTAGAATTAGTAATCATAATAAAGCAGCAGTTTCTACTTCCACTACTACCACAGCTTTTTAGGCAGATTTAAGAAATTTAGACGATTAGTGGGGATTTGAAATTAGGCACAGGGTGCAGAAGAGAATCATCTGCATCTCCTCCTGCAACATGAACACAGAGAGGTTCTTTTCAGAAGTCTGGTAAAGTATGATTTTGAACCCCAAAAGGCAGACAAAAGGTTCCCAGTATTTTAACCCTAAGAGGCAGCTCTACTGCTGCTGGAGCAAGTAGAAGCAAAGACTGAAGACACTGCCCTCTTTCCTTTCCTCTGGACTCTAAAAGTCAAAGAATTTGAGACAGTCAGTAAGTCCTCCTCCTCCTCTTCATTATGCCTAGAGTTCTTTTTTTCCCCAATCACAATATTGAACAGATTCAGGTATGTGTAGAAGACTGCCAAAGTAGGTCAACAAAATTCTGTTTTACCATCTATTGCTTATACTTACAAAATACATACTTTTTTCATGCCTGCTTGTCTGTCTCTAAGCAGAAGAGGATTATTTCACCCTTTATCTAGACAGCTACTATGGGTTGTTTTTCATTCCATTCTCTTAAAAATGTGAAGAATTTAAATACCCTGTCCCTGCTAGAACCCACACTATATACAGCACTAGTGATACTCCCCAATCTGTTCAAGTGCAACAGCTAAAGTTCCCATAGTTTTGCAGAACTAGCACTCTAGGTAAAGAGAAGAGTCTAATCACAACAGCATCAAGATTGTGTCTCTTATCAAAATTAGGTTCTAATTAAAATAACAGAAGTAGAAAATAAACAGTATTTTAAGCCAACTTCTACTTTGACACAGGGCAAAACAAAGTGAAAGTCTTTCACAATGCTAAACGTGAAACAGCTGTACAATACCTGATGCATTTTCAGCAGTTGCTAACAGTGGTCCAAGTTGCTTCTTGGTCTTCGATTTATTATCAGTAGGTCTTATTGACTAGAGAGAGAGAGAGAGAGAAAGATATTTAATCACCAAGAAATATATTAAGGATAAATATACTCAGAACTGTTATTATACAACCACCACAACTTAAAAGCTTCACACCATTTTTTTTTGGTGTCCTACTACACTGCAATGCCATGAGAACAGTAAAATAAAAACTCAATTTTCATTGCTTTGTGAAGCAATGAAAACTTACTGTGAGTACAACAGGAATTACGTCTAGCCTTGCACGGAATAAAAGCCACTGTTTCCAGAATTAAAATGTCAAAAGTGGGCAGGAAGCATAATAAAGCATGTGCCCTACTCAAGGGTTACAGAAAGAAGCATTCAGTGGTCATGTCTCTGCTTTTATTAAATCCCACGACTGCTCAGTACCAGGAAAAAAATAAAAATAAAGGAAAAACAAAACAGTTGAAGATTACTTTCAGTACATAGCACTTTCTCACTCATAGCTGGCTAAACATCTCCATTCATGAACAAGAAGACCAATGTAGAAAAAAAATAAGCTTAATTTGATGTATCATTCAAAGCAGAATCTGCAAGGTCATCAAAAAGCAGAGTTTCCTACAGTGAATTATTGTTGCAAATATACTCCTTAGATCTAACAAAAATGCTTCCAATGCAAACTATTGTTGATGCAGTTTCCCATCCCAAATGGGAAGGATACAGAAGTAATTTAAGCATAATATTGAACTTACCCAATTCCTAAGTACTATCTAGAACATAACACGTTAACATACTCTGAGAATTACGCTAAGAAGTGTAGACAATGCTCTTGGGTAGCCTAGCTTTCCATTTTTGTCTACCTTGGCAGTTGTAACAATATACTATTAATTGGGAAACAACACCAAGAAGGATGACATCTTATAATTCAGTCAAGTATAGAACTGCTTTAACTGTCATTTTGTATCTCTTTTTTGCACTGTTAAGTACACTGGCATTTTACCTCCAGGACAGAAGTGCTCTGAAAGCCATCCCCACACCTAAGCCATGCGCTGGAAATTGAAGTAGAAGCCACTGATGTCCTGATGTTTGATTTTTTCAGCTGAAGTGGTGTCTTGTCTGGGAAGGGCGTACATTCTGCATTCCAAAATCGCTTCCGCTATGAGGAAAAACAAACCCATTAAAAACACTGTATACATGTAATGCTTTTTAAGTGAAGTTTTCTTAATCTAAACATCCCCTTTTTCTGAATACTTGCAAACAAATTCAATTTTTAAATAAGATGGAAAAAGTCTTGAACATCTGCGACCATTTTTTTAATGCAACACCATGTAATAACGATAACCCTAATGTCATGGGTAAATTTACCATCTGAGAAGTAAACTATTTTCTGTTGATCTACATTACACTTCCAATACCTGTTAGGTGCCCAATGAAGTTGACAATTTTATCCTAAACAGAAGCAGCTCAGTAAAATACATTTTAACTAAATAATTCCTTCAAACTCACATTTAGTCTGACTGAATCCTGTGCTATATAGGTAATCAAAGTAAATAATCAATACCCACATGCCCATTAAAAAAATTAACAAGCAAAGACACCAAGAGCCCCTCACCGAACTCTTTCAGCTTTACCAATTATGCTTCTTTTCCTAACAGTTTCTCAAAAGTGATAGATTAACTGTCACATTTTCCTTACGTGTAATGCTGGAAGTCATTTGGACTACAGGCAAGTTATGAAAACAGGGTCTTGATTAGCATCCAGAGCTAATTTGATGCACTAGATTTTGGTATCTGAGAACAGCTTAAGCTGTTATCTGTAAGATGCCATACCAGTTCACACAGAAATCAAACTTGAGCATGATAAAAGATCTCAGCACACTCTGCTACTGAAATTTTAGAATTAGAAAATTTCAGAAAATTTTGGCTGTATCTTCCTGAATGGGTCTTTCTTTTATTGATATAGTTTTTCTCAAGCCACTAAAGTTCCTACTTTAGAAGTTACTTCAAAGTTATATTATGTTAGTTGTGTTCGTTAAGTTACTTCAAAGTTATGTCAATCAGCACATACATCTTCAGCCAGGCTGGTCAACCAGGACAGTAACATACACCTAGAACAAACAAGTGGAAAAAAAAAAAAAAAAGTCTGGGGCAGCTTTCATCTGCTCATGTGTATTTGTTTCCTCTAGATCTTTTGAGTGCTGACAAGAATGGAACAGGTACATTCCAAAAACATACAACGAGCAGTATCTTGGTTCACCCTCCAGCCAGCCAGTCCTGTTGTGCAGTGTGAAGACTCAAGCAGAACAAATAGGGTTTGCAATTTCCTCTGATGGCAGCTGGCCTTGCTAAGAACCCTTTCTAAAATTGCTGTGTGTATTTACACAGCTAAGCACCTACTACAAGAGGTAATCACCAAAGTCAAACTGTCCCCATATAACAGATATATTCTGCGACCAGCATGGTTTAACATCTTCATCAGTGATGTGGCAGTGGGATCGAGTGCACCCTCAGCAAGTTTGCTGATGACACCGAGCTGGGTGGTGCAGTTAACAACTCCAGGGAAGGGATGCCATCCAGAGGGACCTGGACAGGCAGGCCTGTGCGAATCTCATGAGGTCCAATTAGGCCAAGTGCAAGGTCCTGCACCTGGTTTGGGGCAAATCCTAAACACACATACAGGCTGGGTGCAGGTGGATTGAGAGCAGCCCTAAGGAAAAGGACCTGGGGTTGTTGGTTGATGAGAAGCTTGACATGAGCCAGCAATACATGTCTGCAGCTCAGAAAGCCAACCGTATCCTGGGCTGCATCTAAAGAGGCACAATCAGCAGGTTGAGAGAGGTGATTCTGCCTCTTCACTCTGCTCTCCTGAGAGCCCACCTGAAGTACAGCCTTCAACTCCAGGGCCCCCAGCACAAGAAGGACAGGGCCTTATTAGAGCAAGTCCAAAGGAGGGCCACAAGGGCAATTAGAGGGCTGGAGCACCTCTCATATGAAGACAGGTTGAGAGAGCTGGGGTCATTCAGCCTGGAGAAGGCTGCAGGGAGACATTATAGTGACCTTCCAGTACTTAAAGGGGCCTACGGGAAAGCTGGGGAGGGACTCTGTGTCAGGGATTGTAGAGACAGGACAAGGGGGAATGGTTTTAAACTAGAAAAGAATAGATTCAGATTAGAGGTTAGGAGGAAATTCTTCACTGAGAGGGTGGTGAGGCACTGGCACAGGCTGCCCAGAGAAGCTGTGGATGCCCCCTCCCTAGGGGTGCTCAAGGCCAGGCTGGATGGGGCCTTGGGCAACCTGGTCTGGTGGGAGGTGTCCCTGCCCACGGCAGGGGGCTGGAACTGGGGGGATCTTTAGGGTCCCTTCTGACCCAAACCATTCTGTGATTCTATGCTTTTTTTGTTTGTTTTTTAAACAGTAAGCAGTACAACCTTGAACTTGATTGACTACTAAATGAGGAACCAAGAGCACAATTATAAGGACATGATGTCAAATAAGGAGGCTACAGCAGTTTAAACAAAAACAGTTAACGTTATTACATAGAGTATTGAAATCTTATATTCCTCCGAGTGACCATGTTGCCTGACCCTTCATTTCCAGAACACTTAAACATCCTGCTGTCCTCTGGGTATTATTCTGCCTCTGCCCAGAAGACATGGATAAGGGAAATATTAACTGAAGCATGTCAAGGCCCATTTTTTGGTTCTGTGTCAAATCATAGCATGGTCTCAATCCAGTCAGCTACAATTGCTTCATGTCCACATCCCCCAGATGGATGACGTCTGCCAGGTTAAGATTTAACAGCAGAGGCAACAGTGCATTAATGCTCAAACTCATGCCATGGCTATGTTGGTTTATTAGTAAGAGAGATTGCCAAAGGGCCTGACTCTTCAAGCTTCATTTGAGATTACTTACACAAGTATCAGTAATGGTATCGGGCACATCAACAATGATGTGCTACTTATAATCCCACTACTGATTACCTAGACATTAATTTGGGTGAAGATTAAAACCCTCTATCACCTGGTAAAAAAGCAGATGGACTTTTTTTTTATTATTATTTAAAGTAATTACATTGAAGTGATTTGCATTCATTGAAAAGGGAGATTCCAGCCAGCTTCTTTGTTAATTTTTGCTTTGTTCGTTCAGTTGCCTTTTTTCCACCCTGGCAAGCATTGGAAGACTTGCTTATGTATACGCTTCCGTAACTTCTAAAAGACTTTGCAAGATACATTTTGCAGACCAGAGTTTGCAGTACATGGGAGACTAAAATGTGGTTCATCTAAGCATGTTTCTTAACCCGGACACTCCAGTTTTGAAGAATGTGCATCTGTGCCAGTAACACCACTATGAGCTGCTCACGGGTTTACAATACACTACTTTTGATGGTCAATTAAAAGCAGAAGCAGTTACAAACGAATGAAAAAGCCACATAAATGCACGCACCAAGTTACATAAACCAGGCTTTGTAATGAATTTCTATTGTTGGGAAGCCTTATAAACACTGAACTAAGAGAATGACTCTGTTCTGTAAAGTTCCTCATCCATGTTATCCTTTAAAAATAAATCATTAAATCCCTTTTCACAGAAAATTCCTCTAGTCTCTATACTATGAATGTCAATGGAAGCAAAAAAAAAAAAAAAAAAAAAAAAAAAAAGCATGGCCTAAGAGGCATGGCAGCTGAGGTAGGGCCAGCATTATGTTGGTTGACAACTGTCAAGGTGTGGAAAGGCGTTGCCATATAAAACCAGGAAGGATAAAAGCCACATAACTCCCCCTCCCTAGGGAAGAGAAGTTAGGGTGCATACAGAAAGGGCACGCTTCCAGTTGACTTTTAATACAGGAGTTATCTAATCCTCCACTTCTCTAGCCTGGATAAAGATGTGCTGTGCAGATCTTCAGAGCAGCACTACGGGGACATGTCAATGCAGAAGGTCTCACAACAAACCAGAAACAACTGGAGTCCCACCCCGTGCTGCTTGCCCCCTTCCCCCCATCCATTTCACCTGCACTTGGCCCTCAGGCTCTGTGCTGACGTAGCAACAAGGGACTAAATGAGCAGAAAGCTTATTTGGGAAGAAGCATCAGTTATCCGCAGCTGGAACAGCAGCTGAAGAAAGGATACGGGGACCAGTGGGACCACTCCAGCAGCTTCCCAGCACTGTCAGCTTGACTACAATCTGAAGAGATGTCAGCGCTGCCGACAGCTCCGGGTAATTGATAGAAGCATGTCATTAAAATGCTGCCGTATGAACACTGCGCAGCAGAAAAAGGTTACATACACATAGATGCAAAGTTACAGGACAAGAGCAAGCTGGAAACAGCCCCACGGGGCCTCTGCTTGGCTCTGGGTATTTGGGCACCGTGGGACCGTGCCCATGGCCAGGAAGGCACCGTCACCCTCAGCTCTGCCAGCCGTCCCTGTGGAGCCTCACACCTCGGTGCAGGGCTCTGCCATCCCAGAGTCTCCGCACCAGGAACACATCGGCTGGTACACAGAAATGGAAAGTTTTAAAGGGCTTTTGCTTCCGCCCCAGCCTGCTTCTAGGCATCTAAGAAAGCAGTATTTCAAGAAACTTGCTTCTCTCAATAATAAATATTTATAACAAAGCTTATCCAAAGGGCATGCTGTTCCTCAAGAAGTGCAGCACCAACAGTGAGTTCTCTTAATCTCAAGTAACAAGGTTAATCACAATCTTTTTCCTCTGGCATAAAAATGGGACACAAAATGTATCTTGTGTACTTTATTAAAGTTATGCATGAAACATCTAAACCCAAGATATTGGTATAAAAAAATAAAGCACTGAATGGGGCTCAGAAGAGCTAGATCACATAGATCCGGTGTATCTCAAATATCAGGATGCATTTAAAGAGATTTTTAAAGAGATGGTCCTATCCAGAACATCTCCACTCAGTCTATAAATGGTTACTTTTGCCAAATATTTGTTAAACAGAAGCACCCTAGAAGCTGTCTCTGGGAACATATGTTCAAAGACTTCTCACTGCACAGCCCCTTACACACCAGACAATCCCACTTTCTTGGGGCTGTGCCATAAAACACCAAAAAAAAAACAAAAGGAAAGCCTTAACCAATATACCATCTACCTCACATGCAAGTGGTGTTTCTTTAACCCTTTACCTCAGAAATTAAAAGAAAGGAGTCTTGGGCTTTAAAAGCCCAATTCCAAGACAGTGTGAAGATGAAATTGACAACAGGACCTCATTTTCAGCAAAACTCAGCACTCATGTCACTGAACTCCTGACAGCATAGCTACTGTTTTCAGAGCCGGGATGGAAAATGAAGTTTTCATTACTTTGAAATACTGAAACATCTTGGTGCTTTAAGCCTCCAAATAAAATTTCCTTTTTTTAAAAAAGGCGGCGTTTTTTCAAGTTAAGATTTTTTTATTCCTATGAAAAACAGCATTTTCTATTTTCTAAAATCAACTTGCAAGAACACAAGTGACCTCAGCTGAGAGGGGATCTCATCAAGCCGTAATAATTCATTAAAAAATGCTGAACTGTATGACCACAGTCACAGTGACCTGGCATACCTCCTTCCACACTGTCAGCACACAGTTAAAGCAAAAATAACAGAAATTCAAAATACTTTTCTTATTGATGTTTGGGACCAGTATTTTTGGAAGTTCATGTCTATGATTTTTGCTACTGTTCATGAGAGGCTCTTGCCATTGACTGATACATATGTAAGGGCACACAGACACCCCGACACAATTGTGCTATTTGAATATAAGGTATTTTTTTTTTTTTAACTATACACGGTTATGTAAGCAACAGTGTGAATTATGTGCTTACATTGAAGGAAAAAGCCCTCGTGGTATTGAAATACACTTTTTATTCATAACTGGTGCTGAGCTGTTGTTAACGGCAGAAATCCACACTCTATAAAAATGATCAGAAGTATTTTAGAAAAGCTTTCACAAAATAATGCAAAACATAACTAAAACGTATTATGATTGTATCCTAAATGTCAGGTTGGTTTCCTTTTTAAAGCGGTTTAATGTATTTGTCAGCAAACGGAGAGGACCACTGCCTTCTCCTTTGACCAGTACGATTTCTGTTGAACTAGGGATGTTGTGTACTCAAGAAATTATTATTACCCAAAGCTGTCATCGTGCTGCAACACCAGCTCGTTCAGCTCTGCCAGCTAAGGGCAGTTTTTCCACTAGTCAGTAACTTTAAAAAGTTCAGAAGAATATACGTATGGTGTCACAGCGTTACTGGATGACTTATAAAAGTTTATTTTAAACTTTTGACATTTCTCCTCTAGAAACAGAGCCAAGCTTTGGCTGTTAGACCCGCACGGCGGGGGACACCCCAGCCGCCTCAGGGCCCGCAGCCGCCACCCGAGCTCCCCGCTGCAGCACCCGGCGGCGGTGCCCGCGGCCGGCACCCCTCTGCCGGCAGGGCGGGGGCTGAGCCCCGGCGGTTGCGTCCGTTACGGCCGTTACCCCCCCCCCCCCCCCCCCCCCCCCCCACCGCGCGCACGCAGGTACCTTCCTACTGGGCATCGCCCCCGCCCGGGCGGCCACGTCCGCGGTCACGTGGCGGGGAGCCCGAGGGGAGGGGCGCCGAGGAAACCCCCCGGCACAGCCCGGCCCGGCCCTTTCCAGCTTTGGCGCCGTGGGAGCCGCCGCTTTTGATTGGACGGGCGCGGCGGAGCGCTGGTGACGTCATGGGGAGAGAGGAGGTGCGGAAGGAGGAGAGGGAGGGTGCTGCGCGCATGCGCTCTGCGGCTGGTGAAGCTACGGGGAAGGGAAGGGAAGGGAAGGGAAGGGAAGGGAAGGGAAGGGAAGGGACGGGACTGTTTATACAAGTAGATAAATTTACATGCAAAAAAGGGGGTGATGCCAGTGCCAAGTTGTACAGAATTTCAACTGAAACCCCTTTGAATTGACCTTACCTTGCAGAAAGCACTAATTGCAGCTAACTGGAGGGGGAAAAAAAGGCTGATGATGACCTTTGCTAGTGTTTCTCTGATGGAAGCGAAAGGATGGGCAAGAAAAAAGGATGTTTAGGTTATTTTTTATTTTATTTTATTTTATTAGTATTATTATTATTTTTTTTTATGGTCCTGAGCAGTTCAGTTAGTCTAATAGTGCTGCTGTTAAGAAACTGTAAGAATAAATAATAAAACAATAATAAACAATCTTTGTAAAAAGATATTTGTACTTGGTATCTCACAGCATAACTACTTAGAATTTGTAAAGCATTTTATGTTTTGATAGAAGACACTGCATGACTGTAATTTTTGTTATTAAGCCCTAATTATGTATATACATGTCTATAATTTATAGTTTGTATTTTTTCCAAGGCACCCTGTGGCCAATACCCATCTCACATCCCATTTATGAAACTACCGCTAATTAAAGTGGATTTCTCAAGGAGAGGAGAGCCAGAAACATCATCATCCACAATTCATGCTGCCTTTGATTGTTATGTTCAAAACACAGTTAAAAGCTGTAGGGTCGCATCCTTCCAAAACTTTGCAGTATTTCTTCTCCAGTTACCAGACTGACAAATGAATTCTAATATACATCATCAAAGTGGTTTTCTTTTATATTTGTAGAGGTATGTTACTGCACTATTCTGTTGAATGTTCTATGTTAGATCAGTACTTCTGTTAAATCACAGAAATACTTGGACCACAGAAGTCTAGTCAGCTAAGTGAGTCTGTTATTTTGTTCTATACAGCCTCCTTCTGAGGATTACAAGATACATCTGGGAGGAACTTATTTCTGTTGAATCCTGAGAAGGTGATCTAATCAATAGATTGCCTTAATTTGCTTTAATGTTCTTCACAAAGTACTAAAATGACTGGAAATAGAGGAAATGGGCCAGGAAAAATAAAATAAAATAAAAATAAATAAACAAAACACCTATATATTATGAATTAAAATAGAACTGAATGTTTTTAAACTAATGTTTCCGTGGAGAGAGAGTAATGGATGTTTAGCTTCCTCACAAAAGTTTAAAGAAGCTTCATAACACTGGTACACTATTCTTCGAATCCATTAAAATTTTTTTGTGAGTTATTGACTGATGGATGGTGTTTGTGCTCAAGATCAAGGTTGCCGCTGCTCGGAGAACATTAAGAAATACACTTTTTTATTTTGTTGCATTAAAATTCTATAAAAAATATAAAATTTGCTATTAATAAAAAATATTTTTTTTAGTAAAATCTGGAAAAGCGTTTATTTTTCTGTGGTGCTGTTGATTGTATGAGCGTTCTTAAATCCATGTATAGAAGTTCTTCCTGAAAGAAACAAATATATTTTATACAAATTAATCAAAAGGAGGCTTAAATTACTGAAGCTGGAAGAACTTATTTATATTGATTGGATGTGCCTGTTCTTCATTCTAATGTGGGTTTATGGATTCATTTCCTCTTATGAAGCATAAAGTTACAAGTCTAAAAGCTTTCCAGCATATAAAACCTGCAAGGACAATGTGAAATTCAAACACAGAGGAAGATGTTTAGTTTGAGTCATTTCCTTTGTTAAGTTTTAAAAGTCACAAATATCCGAACCGCTTAATTGGAATGAGATAAAGGAGAAAAAACTCATTAAGGATTTTATAACCTGTGTTTTAGGGTCAGATGGATTTTTATGACTGTAACAGGCAATAGATGATCCCAAGGTCAAGCCTAGATCAAAGATAGGTCTACAGACTAGATACAAAATAACATTTTCTTCTGCAGACTGTTACAGTTTGGTGATTTCCAGCTAAGGTTGCCTAGGAAACAACATGCAAAACTTCAGATTTTTTAACCCCAAAGCGGTGGCATCTGTTCTGCTGTAAGTGGAATAGTGTCACTGCCCAGTATGATGCGCGGCTATGCCGAGACAAGGTGTAGACTTGTGAAAAAAAACATTGAGGGCTGCCAGATTTTAGCAAACAACATAGAGTCAAGTTCATACACTCATCCAAATTAAAAATTAATAGCTGCTCATTTGAAAACCCGAAGTAAAAATAGAGTAAATGAATCAACATATCCCTGAAGAAATGAAGAACAGGGTGGACACTGGGCTCCCACACCACCCACCCATCATGTGCTGCGTGGAGATGGCTGGCCATTCTGTATCTTTTCCTCATGTTTCTTTAAATTCCGTGCTGTAAAAGAAATATGAGTAAATAAGCTGTATATGGGTCACCTGTGTGCCCTGGCAGCCAAAAGGGCCAAACTTCTGCTGGAGTGCATCAAGCACAGCATTGCCAGCTGGTCAAAGGAAGGGATTGTCTTGCTCTGCTCTGAGCTGGTGCGGCCTCACCTTGAGCACTGTGTGTAGTTTTGTGCATCACAATATAAGAAAATCATAAAACTAATAGAGAGCGTCCAAAGGAGGGCTACAAAGGTGGTGAAGGGTCTGGAGGGGAAGACATATGAGGAGCGGCTGAGGTCCCTTGGTTTGCTCAGCCCAGAGCAGAGCAGGCTGAGGGGAGGCCTCATGGCGGCCTGCAGCTCCCTCACGAGGGGAGCGGAGGGGCAGGCGCTGAGCTCTGCTCTCTGGGGACAGCGACAGGACCCGAGGGAACGGCATGGAGCTGGGACAGGGGAGGGTCAGGCTGGGGGTTAGGGAAAGGTTCTGCACCCAGAGGGTGGTCAGGCACTGGGACAGGCTCCCCAGGGCAGTGGTCACAGCACTGAGCCTGTCAAGAGTTCAAGGAGCATTTGGACAATGCTCTCAGACACATGGTCTGATTTTGGGTAGTCCTCTGTGGAGCCAGGAGCCGAACTCAATGATCTTTGTGGGTCCCTTCCAACTCGGGATAGCCTAGGGTTCTATAATTCTATGAAGTCTCTGACAGTAGACTTTGGAATGCATACTTGCCTACATTATGCAAGATATCCCTGTAGTTTAACAAAATAAAATAAAATATGATTTTAAAAACTGAAATTGAGCATCTATTATCAAATCTACTCTGGTTTGGCTTGAATGCAAAAAAAAAATAAAATAAAAAATCACAGGCACATGTTTTGAGATTGAAAATCATTAGGCTGGTTTACTCCCACCAGAGACCAAAGACTTCCTGCTAATTTAATTCAACAATATTTTAAAATTGCTTACACCCTGATAACACCGTTCTTTATGTTTTCTAGTAACTTTAGAAATTTCTCTTTCGTGTCCAGCATTAATAATGCTTCGGCAGGACTGGTTCTATGACATTTAGGCATGTCCTTGTGTTGACCACTTTGCATAGACTTGTTGAAAAACATTTGAGTAAAGCCATGCACAAGGAAGAGTATATTGGAAAGGTGATGGGCGACTGCTATCTGTCTGCAGTCAAGAAGATCTTTTCAGTTTGAAAGGTTTTTTTAAGCACCACTTAAGCCCAGCATTTTTTTGATGCTGAGGAAAAGGAGGTGAGTGGCAAGTATTCAAGGAGGTTAGCTGCTCCCCAGGAGACTGAAAAATGGAGCAATCCAAAGCGGAGCTGGGAACAAGGTAAGCAGGTCAGCACTGTGGGCAGCTGGGTCTAGACTTTCCAACCAGCATACTGAAGGGAGCCAGACCAAAGGCTCATGCCCTGCCCTGAGACTGTCCTTGCTGCTTGACTGTCAGCAGGCTTCCTGGCCTGGTTTGTGTCCCTGCTAGCTGGCGTCTTCCCAAGCAGTGCCCCTGGCACTGTTCAGGAGGTAGCACAAGCCAGGATTTGTTTTCGGTAGGCAGCACGGATGAGGCTGCTCTGTCATGGAAGAAGAGAATTTAATTATACTGCACAAGATGTACCATGCCATTTGCCTCCAGAGCCAATGGGTTCAAGCCTGTTCTATTTATTAGGACACTATATTGACCAGTGACACTTTACATGATATTTGAAGACTTTTTCTTTCTTCACCATGGCAATGTGGAGAAAACTTCTAAGGACCTGCAGCATGGAATGGAGGTAGAGGAAACAAGGATTAGGCTGTCTGTTTAAAGAGTCCACTGTGGTGATGAGTCCAGTGGGCTCCCCTCAGGAGTAGCTTCCTTCAAGTTCCAAAATTTGCCATAATTCAGCTAAGAACCAAAAGGTACAGCTCTGCCTCTACCTACATTTTCCCAAAACAAGATGCTACTTTTTTCCCATTATTTGTTTCATCTTCTTTAAGCATCTCTCTTTACCACATAATGCTTCCTTATAAGCCTGCTTTGTACCGAGTGTAAGATTTTCTTAGTGCTACAGTCTGGACCTGGGAAGCGCTGCCTTGCTGTAGAGCAAGTGGCCTTCATTCATGCAGAAACATTTAAGGTCCCCTAAGGAGCCTTACTCCCAGTAGAAGTCTACCTCCATGAAGCTTATCTGCCCATGGGCAAACTGAAACTGCAAATGGACAACTGGCTCTGGAACTGATACATCACTTTTTGTGGAGAGATGTGATCATTTTCTAGGAAGCATTTCCAATGTTAGGCTGAACAGGGTACAGACCAGGAGTTTAAAAGGAACCTGAAACTTAAATTGAGCCTCTGGGACAGCCTTCTTCTTTTGTAGCATAGACATCTTGAATATTAACATGCCATGATTTTGTAGTTTTTGTGTTTTCCAGTTTCTATCTGTTTCCAATATGGTTTATTTGTTTGCCTTTTTTTTTTTTTTTTTTTTTTTTTTTTTTTAGAATATGCAGTAATGAGGCAAGGGGTCCCAGAGGTTTCAGGGAACTCTGAGGTGTCCCACACTGCTCCCACCTCACCTGTTCCTCCCGGTACATTAGTTCCTTCCGTGTCTGCTTTGGCTGCTGATCATTGCTTTCTGCCTGATTTCTCTCTACTTTTTATTATCTTAAAGTACCAGAAATGTTCTATTAGATGTCTTTTAGATAAAAGCTATTGCATGGTAGGCAGATTTAAGCTGAGGAATAAACAAAATAGTGTCATAAATTACTAAAAGCTGAAGATGCCATGCTAGGCTTTTTTCCCTATACAGGAAACTCCATCATTATTATTTTATTAATTTTTATAACTTGTAAAAAAGTGAAAACTGAAAACCAGATATTCATGCTAAGCTATCCTGAGCCCTCATCTCTTTTCCTGGCATTTTAAATGTAATTTGTCTTTATTCATTTCCTTCTTTCTTTCCTTCTTTCCTTCTTTCTCTCTTTCCTTCTTTCTTTCATAACATTTCTCTCTGTAGAGCAGTTATCCTTTCAAACATTTTTTTTTTTTGCATCTACTCATGGTACAATATGTCTGCTCTTTCAAGATAATAAATCATTTTTTTCTCAGTACTACACATTATTAGTAAACAGGACTGAAGATCTGGGAATTCCCCTACTAATTTCACCAGATTCAGATCTGGCTTTGAATTATTTCTCCCTGAGCTGCAGAAAGCCCTGCTGGGGTCATTTCCCCAGTAAAGTCTGAACTGTCACAAACATTCCAGCCAAAGTTTCTATAAAACTCAAGGTTTTTCTATAGTGAAAGTTAAGTGTGCTCTGATTTGGGCATTTGTCTTAATGCTTGTCTCACCCATACTTAAGCTCATTTCTTTCTGGTTGTAATACCCACTTGCTGGTGCCAGTTAGAGTTCCTTTTTCCTCAGGCTCCAACTCATTAATTTTCCAGAAACGTGACAAAGGAATGTGCTACAGCACTAAGGCTGCTTTCATTGCTTTTCCCACAATCATGCATGTTGGACAGACAGCTTGGACTACAGCTGGCTGGAAAAGCACTCTAAAACATCTCAATTTGAAAAAAAGCAACCATGGGATAACCCTCTAAACTTATCACAGAATCATGTAATAGCTGAGGTCGGTGGGAACCTCTGGAGGTCATCTGGTTGAACCCATCTGCTCAAACAGGGACACCTACAGCAAGTTGCCCAGGACAAATGTCCAGGTAGCTTTTGAAAATCTCCAAGGAGAGAGAGAACCACAACTTCTTTGGGCAACCTGTGCCAGTGCTCCGTCACCTGCACAGGAAAGAAGTGCTTCCTGATGTTCGGACAGACTCCTGTGTTCCAGTCTATGCTCATTGCCTCGTCCTGGCACTGGGTACCACTGAACAGAGCCATTCTCTCTGGTGCCATTCCCTTTGCACCTCCCTTCAGGTATTTATAGACCCTGATAAGATCTCCCTGAGCCCCCTCTTCTCCAGTTTAAACAGTCCCAGCTCTCTCAGCCTCTCCACATAGGAAAAGTGCTCCAGTTTCTTCATCATCTTGGTGGCCCTACCTTGGACCCTTTCTGGTATGTCCAGGTCTCTGTTGTACTGAAGGGTGCAGAACCGGACCCAGCACTCCAGGTGTGGCCTCACCAACACCTGAGCAGAGCAGACGGATCACCTCTCTTGACCTGCACGGCCCTCTGGTGAGTCAGCCACTTCCCCCAGTTTTGTGTCATCTGCACATTTACTGAGGGTGCACTCCACCACAAAGTCCAGATCATGAATGAATATTCTAAACAAGCCTGGACCCAATAGTGACCCCTGGGGTACTCCACTCATTACTGGCCTCCAAGAAGACGTTGTGCCACTGACCACTACCCTGTGAATCTGTATGTTCAGCCAGTTTTCAATCCACCTCACTGTCTGTTCATCCAGCCCACACTTCAACAGCTTCTCTATGAGAAGCTCGTGGGGGACAGCATCAAAGAGTTTACTGAAGTCCAGGAAGACAATATCTCTGCTGACTACTCCTGATGATTTTCTTTTCCTTCGTGTGCCTGGAAGTGGTTTCCAGGATTAGCTGTTCCATCACCTTCCCAGGGATCAAGATAAGGCTGACTGGCCTGTAGTTCCCTCAGTCCTCCTTCTGGCCCTTCCTGAAGGTGGGAGTGACATTTATTTTCCTCCACTCTTTGGGCACTTCTCCCAGTTGACACAATTGAACAAATATTATGAGGGTGGCCTCACAATCACATCTGCCAGTTCCTTTAGCACTCGTGGGTGCATCCCATCAGGTCCCATGGATTTACAAATGTCCTCGGTTTGCCCAAAATCAAGGAAGTTTCTTAAATCAGTGACTAGCACATGTCAGTATAATTTCCAGAGGTTTCTCAAATGTAGTATTACTTGTGTCATAGCTTGTTCTGCGATGTTTCATACCCAGTCATTAGCCTGTTTCCCCCTGCTCAGTATAGCTAATCTAAAGCTGCCTGCTTTGATGTGGTGATTAGCAGATATAGAACATGCTGAGGTGTAAATTCATGCAATTGCGTTGCTACACATAGGCAATCTTTTGCATTCTCTGGTTAGTGGAACATTTGAATTTTTAAAAAATTAATATTTTTAAAGTGCTTATCAGCAAGACAGTTTTCAGGGAAGAATGGGAAATTTAACTTGTGTTCTGTAACTACTATATCTATATATCATCTATATCAGTATCTTCCTCATGGCAATTCTTCTTTTTAAGATGAATTTAGAGGTCTGCAGAGAGAAAAAATAGTTTGTGACCTTCTAGCTTTCAAAAAAAGCAAGTGTTTTTTCTACCACTGCCTATCACACTCCTCACAGTTGTTCCATTACATTTCTGCTTTCATGTTTGAGGCTTATGTGTGTTTCAGTTAGGAAATGAAAGCGATAACTAGAAAATGGTTGGGTCAGTTTTAGTAACTTACTTGCATAAAAAAAACTCTGTTGACTATGGCACTAGTCATGAGTCTCTTCTTAGATACCCATGCAAATTAACTCAATAACATAATATGACTTAAAAACACAATAGTAACAATGAGAGGTGAAGGGAATCCCAAATCAAAATCCAGCGTATGAGTGCACATTCATTCCAGGAGTTGGTTCCTGAAAGTTATCAGATCCAAATACTTTAGCTTTCCTAACTGGAGTCAAGCACTAACTCAGTAATCTGAAGCTCTGTACTTAAGTTTTGGTTGTTTCCAAGAGCTGAAGTTTAGATGCTGCTATTGGAAGCAGCATGTGGATGTAAGGATGTCTCAAGTGATTAATGTGTAATTAATAATAGAGAACAATTGTACACAGTTTGCACTTAGCTATTTTAACTTGTATATAATTCCTATCAAACCTGCAGAGCTTGTAAAATAACACTGGCTCTCACAATACATTAGGTGCCTGGAAGCGCTCGCAGGCCCTGAGTAATGGATGTTAATTGATTTTGTTTCTGGATAGATTCCCTTTGGCTAATGGGATCTCAGCCGTGATGTGCATGATGTCAACTCTCCATCGAATAGCATGCAGCAAAGCTAACACAAGGTGTCAAGCCATATGCTCGTGGGCATTCACAGCTGAAAGGCGACTCCACATTTTTCCACAGCCTCTTGCCCACGGCAGTGCCTCCCTCCTCTGGAAACCAGCAGGAGCAGCACAGCAGGCTGGTGTGGATCTCTGCTGCAGGTGCTTAAACAGTGTTTAAGACGGTTGGACCAGATGATCTTGGAGGTCTTTTCCAACCTTAATGATCCTATGAGAGAGATGCAGCATGCAGATTGTGGCTTGCAACAACGCCAACAAAATCCTCGCTCCTCAGGATCACCGTTTCTGAAGCACGGTAGTTTAAATGACGCCGTCCCGCACGCTGACTTCACGGGCACGCCTTGGCGCGTCCTACAACCACCGCACCTGCAATACAGAGCCCAGAAAAAAAATTGTTAACCAGAACACCGGTCTCAGGACCCACCAGAAAACCGGTCTCAGGGCCCACCACAAGACCAGTTTCAGGTCCCACCACTGCAATGCCCCCTGAACCACACAGCCCGGGGGAGACAACGGGCTGTGTGAGACGGCGGCGGGGAAGCCGGGGGGCCACGGCTGGACTGAGGGGGGGCTCACGGGGCCGGGGCACCCCCGCAGGGCCGGGCAGGGCCGGGCACGGTAACCGAGGCCCGCCGGCGGTGGGCAGGCCCCGGGAGCCGCCCCCGGTGCCCGGCCCTCCGCCCTCCGCCCTCCGCCCGCCCCTGGCGGCCCGGCCCGGCCCTGCCTTCCCCGCCCGCTGCGGCGCGATGTGGCGGCGGCGGTATGTCAGCTCCCGGCAGCTGGACGGCTTCCGCCACTACAAGGTAACGGAGGGACACGGGGGGGCGGAGGGAGCCGGGCTGCACCCCACCGGCTGCCCCCGGCATGCCGGGGGATGGAGGGGCAGGAGCGGGGAGCTGGCGGCCGGGCGGCGGGGCCAGGTGGCAGCGGAGCCTGGGGAGTCTCGGGGAGCCTTCACGAGTCTCTTTTGGCAAAGAAACGGGGCGAGGAGGGGGTTTAAATCCGTGTTCCCGTACGGCACGGGAGGGTGCTCGCCGGGTGCCGTGCACAGCCTCGGTGCGGGAGCATGCTCGGGCTTTGGGGCGTGCATCGGCAAGGCAGGTAAAAGCTGGCTTCAAACAGGTTGGAATAAACCTCGTGTCTGCAAATAACAGGCCTGCAGGATTCAAATGAACAGGTTTCTCATTAACTATTTAGATTCACCTGTTAGATTTACCTTACTGGATTTACCTGGACACTATGTAGATTTACTGACGTTTACCACCGGGTTACAGGTGCGTGCGGTGATACCCGCGTTTTGTTCCCAGGACACAGCCCGTGCCTTGCAGGGGGTGTTAGTGGAGCTGCAGGTGCTCGGGATGTGCAGTGCCACCCCGCTGACATGCCTGCACCCATGCCCTGGCACAGCCACGGGGGACACGGACCATCCCCCAGCCAACCTTGTATTTTAGGCTCAGTTTCCCGAAGCAGCCCCACCTTGCGCTCCCCGTGCTTCTTGCCTCCAGCTCCTCGGGGCTCCCACCTTGCCCTGCTCGCTGCAGAGGGAATTATCTGGGAGCAGCCGTGCTTGCGAGAGCTTCCGCAAGGTCACTTAGCAGCAACTGGTTGTGCCAGCAGCTTGTTAAAATGTACTAACCTGTCTGGGCGTCTGCCGTGCCAGGGGGATAAAACGCGCTGCGGGCTGCATCTGGCTGCTGGCGCCGAGCTGCGCAGGCCTCTGCTTGAACGGTGGAGCCACGCTCCTGACTGAGGTTACCAGAGGAAAAATAACAGGCTATTTTTAGCCTGAACAGACATAATAGTTTCAGGATTAGCTCTCCTGAAACATTTAGAGTTTGTAGTGCAAGTACAAGGAATTTGTGTTACATTCTTCCTTATCACTTGAGTAGAAGTAACTGTGACAGGATAGAAGTGTAATACCATTTTCTTTTAAACTTGTAATCACTGTATACTACTTAAGAATTACAGGGCTAATCATTACCTGAACACAGAAACGCATATTGCAACATTTTAGTTGAGTATATTCAGATTATTTGATTTCTCAGAAGCACTGGAGAATATGTTCATAGTTTTCTTATCCATAGGAATCAGCCAACACATCTGAGAAGTATCTGTTAAACTGTGCTCTGAAACACTAGGGTAAGTACAGGTTTTAGAAAAGTGAGATCAAACAGTGCCTTCTTTATTATCTCAGGTGGCTCGGGACTGGGACATGGAGAAATCCACAAACCCAAATGATAGAGGCTACACCCAGAGAGACACAGCTACGCGAGGTCAGCGCCGCTGAGGTGGTGGGGTATCTGCACCACCTTCCTGGCGCCCCAGGTTGCAGGAGGAGGTGGCAGGAGGTGACTCCTGCCAGTTCCTGGAGCGCAGCTCACAATGGGTAAAGCCCTTGGAAAATGCAAGGGGAAGGCAGCCAGGAGAGGCAAGGAGAGCTAATCACTGTCACCATCTCCTCTCCACCTCCTCTCCTCTCCTCTCCCTCCTATGCTCAGGGCTGCTGCCACAACCACAGCTTTGTTCTCACCCCTCCCAGGCCTGAGACAACCTCTTATTGCCCTCTGGCTGCCATCTCCCCCGTTCTCCCCTTCATCCAGGGCCTCATCCTGCTCCTCCACCATCCCAGCTCTGCTGAGGAGAACGCTACTGCCTTTGATGCTGAGTCAACAGGACTGGCACTAAACTCAGCTTACTCTGCCCGGCACACACAGCTTCCCTCTTTTTGCACCCACCAGGGTAACTCTGTAGCATGTTTCCAGGTGGACCCAGACCTACAGTACAGAGGAGGGATACATGGGTTGGCCCTGCGAAGAGCTAGATAATCCCTGGAAGGATTTATTAGCACATGCTCAATATTGAGCTAAAACACTCTTGCTTCAGACCTGAAGCGTGCCTAGGAAACTAGATGGAGGCATCCATCTCTCCATTGTGCACTATATTGCAGCGTTATATTTACTCAATATGATCTGTGCTTTGCACAATTTCTCCACCAACAGCTGGGAGCCGATCACAACACAGCTTAAAAGACTAACACGTGCAATCAGTTCCATTTCACAAAGGTAAAACCTTGCATGAATAAATTACTTGGTGATTTTGAAAATCTTCGCACAGCTGAACTTGTTTCTTTGCCATGAATGCCTCAATTGTATGCCTTGGCCACTTTCTGTCTCCTGCTCGCGGCCGGAGGAGGGTCTTGGCAACAAAACCAGTACAGTTCTTTGCAGAGGGAATGGCAGACCTCATGAATGCAAAGGCTTCAGCACCCTTTAGCATCATCAGGTGCGAGCGTATTTTAGCAAGCATTTTAGTTTAGATCAGCAGTATGCATTTAAGCAAGTTTTTCCCCATTGACAAGCTTCAGTTCACATCACAGAGCCACACACGGAATGAATTCTTTGAATGACCCTAAAGCAGATGTATTTGGAACACACTGGTACAGTTATGAGCGTTCAGCCCATACTGGAACCAGTTTGGTGTAAAACCTTCTGAAACCCTTATGACGTGGACATAGCTCCTCAGTGCCAGCTATTTTACTTCATGAATCCACTCCTCTTCATCTACTCCATATCTGAGCGAGGACATAGCCATTCAGAGAGTGTTCTGGCTGAAAGTGTGCGGTGGACAGGCAGAGGTGTGATGACAAGACAGATGCAATCCTGGGTACTGCTGCTGCAATAACCCTGCCTTGTACCTGCCCCTGGGGCAGGTGGGCACGTACTGATTTCAGGACAATTGCAAGCACAGGAGATTTGCTGCAACTGTAGAGCAGAATAAGCCGATACCCGGACTTCGTGCTGCTGCTTAGCATTTGGTGTGACATGGCTGAAATGCTGCAGCCAACTGTAGCTATAGGACTTGGATCGTGTGATTTCTACCGTTAGATTTGTTACCAACATTTTGCAGTTCTAGAGAAGCACCCATGGAATTTGTGAAAATTGCATTTTCTGTCTGTTTGGATTTCTGTTGGAAAGATGCAGTTCTGAGATAGCCACATAATGAGTACAAATAAAAGCAGAATTTGGTTCTTTATTTTTGTCCTCCTCACTGGAATTGAATGATGTTAATGATGAGCTCTTGTTGCCATTGCCTGTTCCTTTCACTGTGATCTTAGGGTTTCCCCTGCAAATCTGCCTTGAATCGGCTTTTCCACAGGACATATGGGCTGAGGTTTTCCAAGACACAAAACTTGCACTCCTCATCATATTTCATGATAAATGACATCTAAGAAAAAGTTACGTGAGCTTGACTCAAAGAATAGGCTTTGCAAAGTATCATACAAAAATCAGATGCGATATTACAAATTAAATGGCTCTGTGTCCAGGTGGAGGCTGGTGACAAGTGGTGTCCCTCAGGGATCCGTTTTAGGACCGCTGTTGTTTAATATCTTTATCAGTGACATAGACAGTGGGATCGAGTGCGCACACAGCACGTTTGCAGATGACACCAAGCTGAGCGGTGCAATCAGTACGGCAGAATGAATGGATGCCATCCAAAGGGACCTTGACAAGCTAGAAAAGTGGGCCCATGTGAACCTAATGAGGTTCAACAAGGCCAAGTGCAAGGTGCTGCACCTGGGTCAGGGCAATCCCAGACATGAGCACAGACTGGGAGAAGAACTCATTGAGAGCAGCCCTGCAGAGAAGGATCTGGGGGTTCTGATGGATGAATTCTTCACTCAGGGTGGTGAGGCACTGGCACAGGCTGCCCAGAGAAGCTGTGGATGCCCCATCCCTGGAGGTGCTCAAGGCCAGGCTGGATGGGCCTTTGGGCAACCTGGTCTGGTGGGAGGTGCCCCTGCCCATGCCAGGGGGCTGGAACTAGGGGATCCCACCCAAGCTGTTCTATGATTCTGTGATTCTATGATCCTATGATTCTATGAAATTAAGGTTGAAGATATCACATTTTCACCTGGTATGTCTATGACAGTATTTCTGTCGTTTCTGATATTTTTTTAAGGTCCTAGCTCCCTGTGCAGAGAAGGGGACACTAAATGAGGTGTATGTGGTTTCCTTTCAGTGAGACTTCTGATACTGTCCCACGTTCTCTTAAACTAGGTAGAGGTAACTACGATGAAATCAGCATAAAATGGAAATGTATTGCTCTAAAGAGTAATTTTAAGTTCTGTGTCCAAGTTGGAGGATATATCAAATAGAGTCCTACCTACAGAGCTGTCTCTTTGTCCCAGCTCCATTACTGTTCAATACTTTCATTAATTGCCAGAATAGAGAATACTCTTGTAAAATTTTCATGCGACACCAAGGAACTTTGAAGAACAGGCTTATGATTTAGTGTTCTTGAGAGAGGGATTTATAATGGCCAGAAATCAATATGGTAAAATCCAGTAGGTAAGTTACAACGCTTAAGGGAAAGAAAATCAGCATTTCAAACATAAAATAAGAGACAGCAGACTGCAAAACTGATACCTGGGGATCAGTGTGTCAGCAGCGTTGTAGCTGTTCTAAACAAGAGAAAAAAGTTATGTGTGAAGTGTCATAGATATGTGAAAGGGGTTACGTATATGGCTGTTCTTGAGGTACCACTCTTGGAATAGTGGAGTGGAACAGTAGGAGTAGGAGAATAACAGCCAGTTAATCTTCACACGTGCCCTTTCAGAGAAAGATAATATGCAAGCTTTGGCTGCACAGAGAGAAATTTAAGTTAGATGCTGTGTCAGCCTTGCATTGATAAGGGCTGCTAAGCACTGGAATAGCAGGTACTGGGAGGGGTTGTGTAATCACTTCACCAGTCCTAAGAAATGGTTCCATTTCTCTTAGGAGGATGTAAAACCTAGTGCTTAGTGTTAAGCACCAGTTGCTTACCACATTTTTAGCAAAGTTTTGGCTGACGTGTTTTATTTTAATTTGCCAACGTGGTTATTTATCACAAGCAATTGGAAGGCTCATTACCTCCTGGTAACTCGATCTACTTCCTGAACGTCTCATAAACCTGATCCTGCATTAGATGAAAGCGCTGGGCTAGATGACCTCTCGAGTTACATCCCAGCCCTCCTTTTGGTTAGAGAAACAGTATCAGGTCTGGTGATAGTGTTTCAAGGTTTGATGGTTCCTCTCATGCCCACATAAAACAAAAGAGCAAAGTGTGTTCAGTATAGTACGGTGGATCACTTTGTGGAAATCCATGGGAAAAAAATACAAGACTGGATTTCTATTAAGTCTTTACGCATTTCCAATGCTACCTGTATACCTAAGAGACTTAGAAATGTAATAGATTCTCCTCACGTTGCCTGAATAGGAGTTTTGTTTTCAACTCCAGTAGCACAATAATTTTACATGATTGTAAAAATTTAGGGCAGGAGACTTTCAACTGTATATTTATCTGGAACTCAGTTTAGTAAGGCGTTTGACTGTCTGAGGCACTGAAAAAGATTCCCTCAGAATAACGTTTTCCACTTCCCATAAAACCGGTGAGTCAGCAAGCTGTTGTCTCACAAAGAAAATCTTGTAGTCATCTTCATACTGACTACCTCGATGAATGACCTCAACAGGCTGCCAAGAACCTCCTGCAGTTCAAGGAGAGGTGCAAAGTCCTGCACCTGGGGAGGAAGAACCCCAGGCACCAGCACATGCTGAGGGCACCCAGCTGGAAAGTCGCTCTGCATACAAGGACCTTACTGTCCTGGTGGACACCAAACGTGAATGTAAGCCAGCAATGTGCCCTTGCTGCTAAGAAAACTAACTATATTCTTGGCTGCATCAGGCAAAGCAGTGCCAGCAGTTCAAGAGAGGTGATCTTTACCCTCTACTCAGCACTGGTGAGGCCACACCTGGAGTGCTGGGTCCCGTTCTGGGCCCCCCAGTACAAGAGGGATGTGGACATACCAGAAAGAGTCCAAGGTAGGGCTACAAATATGAAGAAGTGCCTGGAGCACCTCTCCTGTGAGGAGAGGCTGAGAGAGCTGGGACCCCTCAGCGTGGAGAAGAGGAGGCTCAGGGGGATCTTATTAGCATCTATAAACACTGGAAGGGAGGGTGCCAAGAGGACAGAGCCAGGCTCAGTGGTGCCCAGTGCCAGGACAAGAGGCCATCGGCACAGGAGTCAGTCTGAACATCAGGAAGTACTTCTTTCCTTTGCAGATAATGGAGCACTGCCACAGGTAGTCCAGAGAAGTTGTGGGGTCTTCTCCTTGGAGATCCTCAAAAGCCACCTGGACATGGTACCAAGGGCACCCTGCTCTGGGTGGCCCTGCTTGAGCAGGGCGTTGGAGCAGGTGACCTCCAGTGGTCCCTTCCAACCTCAGCCATTCTGGGACTGTGAGTTGGAAGACTGGAAGTGTAACTAAAAGTTGGTGAATAATATGTAAAATAAAACAAATCATTCATTACTCTTATGTTTTCTCTCTCTATATGCATGTGTAGAAGAGTCATAGTCTAACTAACTACATAATTCTGGAAGACTGTCTTCATAGGCCCATGATTTCGTATTCCTCATTCTGCTGTCATGGTAGCTGAGATCATAATGTGGTGTACCAAGAGCTCTGTAAACATTATTTTCCTTATACATATCAAATACTAATGCTAATGAGTCAGCAACGTAATGAAACCATATCATAAAGATGTTGCATTTGATATTACCTGCTGCTGGACTTTTTCCCAATGATGGTGTAATCGTGCATATTTTTGAGTGCTACATTACACCCATGAATTTACAAAGGTTTTCTGTTCATGAGATCACTTCTGGGGCAAATACTCTTGATATAAAGTGTTGCATGCCTTGTTGAGTCTCATAAAAGTGCAAATAACAACCACATAATTTCATTTTATTGCTTTATCAAGAGATTTTAGTGTTCTGAAATGCTTACTATTTTTATGTGGGATATGTCTGGCTATGCTTACATACGCATTTATGTATTCGTATGTATTTTTGTTTGTTCATCTGTGTTATAACAGAAGACTAATTGATAAGATGAATCTGTGATTCGGATGTGGATTATTTCTTTTAAAACTAGGGGAGCCATGCTTTTATAAGGGTTGTTTTGTAGAGGGAGAAATTGAGTTTTTGCATCTTTCTCTGAAACACCGCCTCTCTTTAATGCGTCAGGATACTAGATTACACAACCGCTTAGCACATGTGGTACAGAACCTCTGCTTATCATCCCTCATGAAAACTGCAACCCACTGTTACCTGCCTGCCCTTTTGGGCCTAGAGCAGTTTCTTTGGGTTCCCCAGAGGTTTGGGTACAAACCCTGGCAGAGCTCCAGCTGGGTGGGAATTCTGGCTACTGTTAATGCAACTCAAGTGTTTGTACACATACACAAAGAGACACAGCACAGAATCCTAATGTCATTTCCTTTTGCTGTCTGTCAAGGACAAGTCTACACAAAAAAAATGCATAGAAATCAACTTCCTTGCCATGTTAGGGCCTATTTGAATAGGGGTGGTTAAGGATATTTTTGTGCAGTTCCTTGAGGGTGGGCAAGCTTGCTTTTTAGCAGGGTTTGTGCTTTTGCCAGTCTAGGCTAGCCTCTAGCTTTACAGCAACAAATTTGCACCTGCCTTCTGTTATCCCTTGCTCAATATTTGTTCATATTCTGGGTTATTTTCTTTAATTTTGGCTTCTTTGTTAAGTGTTTGGATATGTTCCATTACACAAACCCTTCACCTGAAGACAAGTTAGGCAGCACCCTTAACTACTGTTGATTGAAAAATGGTTGCTGACTTTCAGCATTACCCCTCTCCACCTCTCCCTGGTTTGGGTAATTAATTGGAATTGAATGTATTTGGATAATGAATGTCAGTAATGGATTACATCTATCTTATCTCACACATTGAGCAAGAACTTAACTATTGGGGCCAGAATGTTTTGACGTCTTGCCCCAATATGTGCTTTTCTCTCAGTAGTAGTGTGGCCCTGGAGTCTCTCAAAGATCCCACATTTCAAGCATAGTCAGTAGACCAGGCCATCAGCCTCTTACTCCTGGTAAATGGGACTGTGGGAGCCAAGAAGCTGAACGTGAGCCTTCAGTGAGCCTGGCAGCAAAGAAGGTCAACAGAATCCTGGGTCATATTAACAGTAGCATAGCCTGAGGGGAGTAATTATCCCCCTTTACTTGGCATTTTCTAGGCCTTATCCAGAATTCTGCATCCAGTTTTGGTCCCCCAGTACAAGAAAGACCTCGACAAACTGGAGCACATTCAGTGGAGGGCCACCATGATGGTTGGAGCCAGAGCACTTCCCTCGTGAGAAGAAGCTGAGACTCGTGCTTGGTTGGGCCTGAGATGAGTCAGCTCCAGGCACACCTAACACCAGCCCCCCAGTGCTGACCTTCTGAGGTCCCTTCTGACCCAAATTACCCTGATCCTAAACTGTGATTCTGTGACGGAATGATGAAGGATGAAGGAGGCAAAGACACTGCTCTGCAGACAAGAGGATGGGCCGCTAGCAGGCATGACTCCCTGAGAGCAGCCTGTCCCGACCTACAGCTCCACGTGCCCCATAGCATCACAGATATGTGTTCATACAGATCTCCATTAAATTACAGGATGTGGCATGTGGCCTAAAGCGTGTGTCAGGAATCCTGAAAATGGGGAGGGAGGTCTGAACAATGACTATACATCTGCAAAGTATCCATAGCACGGCAGTTTATCTAATAACAGCTTCCTAACATCTTAGTAATATCAACCAAAATTGTTGAGTTGTCCAAATCATCACCTTGGGAGTGATTTGAGTATTTTACTAGGAATAGTTTAAGATGGAAGGATAACTTAATCATATTTCCTAACTGTGAGTATGCACAGGCTAATGGAATCAGAGAGGAGAAAGTCAGGGGACAGAGTCAGAGAACATCCCAGGAGCACAGCTTGGGCAACCTCTCTTCTCTCACCATGCAGCTACATCAAGCATGACCATCACATAAGAGTCCACGGTCTCAGACCCTCCAAAGAGACAAATTATTTTTATCTGAGGATGTGATTGCACACTCCCCACCCCATACTCTTCTCCAGGCTAAATTACAAACCCTTTTCTTCAGTTTCTACTCATGTTTTATAGGCTTCAGTCCTAGATGTCTTAGAGGCTTATGCTTCCTGGTCTTAGGTATCAGTGACCTAATCGAAGAATAGATACATGGATGGACGGGGAAGGCAGGGTAGTCCAAACTAAGCAACCGGACATAACAAAATCTGAGTCATTTATTTATGAATAATTAACTAAGTGATGCTGTAACCTAAAGTAATTTCATTATTAGAAGTACCGGACTTGTGCTTTAGAATATATCAGCACTTTTGAACTGCTGAACATTTGGAATTTATTTGGCATCCATGACATTGTATAGCTGTCTTGTTGTTGTATAGTTTACTTCTCTTTTCCCTTTGTGAAGCTTTCATTGAAACCCAAGGCTCTGTCCTGTAACATACACAAGCCTGTAAAGATACATATAAAGTACAATTAAAAACCTTGTGTTTAATGCATTCTAGGTATCTGGAAGGTGGATGGAAAATTATTACCATGTGTTTCAGTGTTTTCTTTAATTTTTTGTGTGTTTCCAGAAGTATAAAACACTGAAGAAGGAAAGTTTGTGTTGCATAATTATGAAATAACTTGCCCAGAAGGGAGAATTCTTACTGAGCTCTCTTAAATAACACCTGATTGATTCCTGGATCAGGAGGGTCATTTCTGTAGCTTAGGAAAACACAAAAACTTCATCTAATGCCAAAGAGAATATACCTCACCTAATTCATTGCCATTTCTCTTGTTGTCTTTTATGTTACTTACCAATCTGTATGGTGACATTTTTTAAGCAGAGAAGAGATGTGACAAATAATGCTGTAGGAGGATATGCGTAGCTGTTGGGACACTGTGATGGCTGGAGACCTACCTGGGGGCTGGGGACATCAGGAGACACCCCAGGTGAGCAGAACAGGGCCTGGCAGCCACGACCCATCCCACCACCCTGGCCAGGAGCACGGCAGGCCTGGGGACACCGGGGCAGTCCCAGCCCTGGGCATCAGGCACCTTCCTGGAGATAGAGATGGGATGAGGTTGGGCCAGGATGTTGGCACATGGGCACGGTAAGTCCCAGATCAGTGGGTTCATGGCCAGGTATAGGGCTCCCACTGAGAGATGCACCCTGGGCCCTTGCAAGGATAAACACTGTCAAGACTATGTGTAATGCCTTCTCCTTTACCCCAGTTTTTTTAAACAAAACGAATAGAAT
This sequence comes from Oxyura jamaicensis, assembly GCF_011077185.1. Lineage (NCBI taxonomy): Eukaryota > Metazoa > Chordata > Aves > Anseriformes > Anatidae > Oxyura > Oxyura jamaicensis. Next base: position 114,941,455 of record NC_048894.1, on the reverse strand, counting down.
GTTGGGCTAATATAAATAGTATTGGAGGGATAGTTGGGTAGTTAGTAAGACATTATCACTTCTTTAAATCTTTTTTAAAATTTTATTTCAAAGTTGTACCATTGAACATCAGGTTTTCAAAGCATTTCCATCAGCAGATCCCCCCAAATTTTCCATCCAAGATGTAGAGCCCTACATATAACTACAGGCCAAATGACAACAAGCTTGCATTTATGCTTTACTGGCAAATGATCAGGAGATGTTCAGGTTCCACTGTTGAAATGTGCCACTGTACAAATATTGTAGGAAACCACCCTGTGGAATTATTATTTTCACTAGATAACTTACTGAAATACCATAATTTTGCCCAAGTCGATTTTGAGAAGTTAATTTAGGAGGAGGATAAAGTGATTTGGTCCATTCCCCTCTTTTTCATTCATTTTGAACAGATGTAAATGACTACAGATTCAACATTCATTTAAACCTTTGATAACACTTTAAAAGTCTGATAACATTTTGAACCTCTTTTACAGCGGGGGAACAAGATAATTTACGTTAAATAACGTGTAGGGAGCTTATTGCATTTCAGCTTCTCTCATTTCAGTGCTTCCCCAACAAGAAATACGAAGTAGTTCATCCATGTACGATAGCCATAGGTTATCTCAATTCATCAAATACTCATCTGGAGGTAATGACATACACACGTAGATCTGCTCTGGTGCTTCTCAAGGCAAATACTGTTACCTTGTAGCAACTTCTTTGCATGTTCTCACCCTTCTGCATCATTCACTCTTTTGCCAGGCATTGCTAACTAATATACACAGATTTTTATTTATTTATTTTTCATGGATAACACAAATACAATGAACATTAGACTTAAGAGGTGCCGTGGAGGTGCCACACTTGATTTAGGAGGTGCCTCTGCCTGCAGGACCATATGCAGCACACGTATGCAGCTGTGGCTCTCTGATACTTGTGCCTGAGCTTGCTGAGTTTGCTTGCAGGAAAATGGCAGGCTTCGCAATATTTATGTCCTTCATGTACATCCCTGCATTGTTAGATGGTTCTCATCTTTTCTGTGTGGGAACAGCTAGTGTGTTCTTCTATAGCAGGCATCTAATTTCACATTAAATGTTAGAGGGATCACAGAACCTTCAATTCAATATATTGCAACCAAAACCGTGATTGCTATCTGATAGGTAGCTGTTTTAAACATTAGTTTATCTGGGAAAGAAGCTTTCCAGCCTTTGCATTCTGGATAGACTTACTTATTTCCTTTTGCAAAAGTGAACTCAAGCGTAAAGCTGAGCTAATTTGGGTGACTTTATTTGAATACATTGGTACTGTTACTGCTTATACTTAAGCTGTGTGTACAAACATGACACTTCTAACAATATTGTGGCTGCATCCTTTGCTAGATACTCTTAGTGTGAATCACAGTCCATCTGTGCGTCAGTCTTGCAACATATACAATGGGGATAATAAAGCCTCTGCTGATTCATCAAGTTCTTGTGAATTTTAATGAACAGGTTGAATCAGCTGATTTCTGGGCAGGAATGTAAAGCATTGAAAATCTGTTGCTGCTAAGATGAAATCAACACCTGCAGAGTCATGATGATGCTAGCAATTCAGATGTAAGGAATTCACAACAGTTCTGCTCTGTATCTCAGAATGGTTGTGGCTGTATTGCACAGTGCGGTGCTACCTGGAGTAAGATAACTTAAGTAACAGAAAAGCAATAGTCTGTTAGCATAATGACCAGCTTGAGTTAAAGTAAATATCTCCCAGCAAGTAATGCAGCTACATTTCTTGCAGCTTGCTTTCTTTCCTGACTCTGAAGTTTGTGTAGATGTATGTTTTATATTCTTTTCATTGTAGTCATTCCAAAATTTTATTCTTGGGGTACCTCCATAGTGCAGTGCTGGAGAGGGCCAGGGACCCTAGTGAGGATCCAGATGCCTGCTTTGGTTAACAGTTGGCTCACTCTCTCTTTTTTCTTTTCCAGAAGTTGTCTCCAAGAAAATAGCTTTCTTTTGGAAATAGTCCATTCTGGAGGCATTATGTGCCATCATGTGGCTTTCACCATCCTTCAGCACTCTCCCAACATGGGCATTTGGACCTTTGAACATGCACAACATTCACTTACATGCTATGAAAATCCCATATTACTAGGTTATGATGTGGTCTCCAGGTTGCTTCAGATACTTTGAATTGAGATGGACTTGTACTCAATGCTAACAGTGTACTAGCTGTGCAGGACCAGGTAATGCAGCCCAAGCCCCTTCACCAAGAGCAATGAGGTGTGGATCTGACCAGTTTGCGGTAACAGGAGGTGTTGCTAAGCTGTGTGGATGTGAGCCAGAAGGTAACGTTTATCATTCATTGAGCAGAGAAGACCTTGGCCGCAGAGACTGTTTTGGCACTGACAGGCTGGCTCTGCTCACCCCCTCTGGACCAGTTGCCTCTTGTATTTGCACATCTTTTTTCTCTCCTGTGTAGCCAAACCCTTGCTTTGGCTCATTTGGAGATATCAGCTATTAAAAAAAAACAAAAACAAAACAAAACAAAAAAAAAACACCACCAGAAGTAATTTTCAAGCCTGGCAGTAGGAAGGAGCTGATTAATGCCATTTTTCCTATTCTCCTGCTACTGCCATTCCCTCCCAACTATTGCAACTTTCTTTCTTTCTGTAATAATTAATAAAAGCTTTCTGGTTAATGCAAGCCCTTCTTCATGTAAGTAAAAGGACAACCAAAACCCTTGTTCTAGTGCAAAAAAGGGTTTGCTGGGGAGTGCTAAGCACTTGTATCACTCATGGATTTAGACACCTCCAACAGTCTTACCGCCCACTTCTGTCTTTTCAGAGCACTTTTCAGAGCATAAGTGCTCTGAAAATGTCAGAGTTATGCAGTAGCAAATGGCAGATTTTTTTCACGTCATGTTCTGGTATGCTCTCACATTCATGTTCATTGATCATAATGTGGGCATATTACCAAGTAATTTACTTTTCTGGGAAGCTACGACAATTAAATTCCTGAGGATTTAATGACCTCGAGGTTAGTAGCTTCTTCGGAGCGGAGCGAAGCAGAGTGTTAAACTGTATAGCAGCTTTTATTTGTTAAATATTATTTTTGCCATGACAGAAAACTGGCAGAATGTTTTTTTTTCCATGTATGTTTCCATTGGTCTGACTAAAAAAAGTTACTGAATAGGGAAGAGCAAATTTCCATTCTTCTCCACGCCTACTGAATGTTCCACCCACACCCAGAGGACCGCAGCTCATCCACGGATGTGGACATGGATGGGGAGCAGTGCGAGGATTCTTGAAATGTCTCCAGGTGACACAACCTGACCATCACCTTCTTTTTTTTTTTTTTTTTTTTTTTTTTTTTTTAGTATCAAATAAAGACTGTTTTGGTCTTTCACTTTGGAAACCATCAAGGAAACAAAAGCTGACTGTGTCTTAAGTTTTCCAAAATATCTCAGTGAGAAGAGAATCGTTTTTAATGAATAAAATTTTTCCCTTTTCTCCTGGGAATAAGTAGTTGTTCTGGAAAGCCAATGAGTACTTTGGGTAGAAAGCCTCATTTTGCTGCTGTTATTTAACAAGGATTGTATGATTTTATTCATGAATCTGAAGGGCTCTGGTGAGGAGGAGAAGGAGAAAACCAAAGAAGAAAGAGCAGGAGCCAAGGTGACATACTGTACCTTCTTATTTAGGTATGGCTCAATCCACTGAGCTTGCTGTTCAGCAAGTTGTCACATACCTCAGGCAGTCTTTGAGTAACAGCTGAGGTGAGGAAACAAGCAATAGTTACAGAGAAACTTTGGTCTGATTCCTGGACACCTGCAACCTCAATTGCACTAATGAATACTTTGAATTTTCTCCCATTTTCAGTGGATTCCCTTAGTTCTCGGGTGAATTAAGTACAAGCTGACTATTCTATTTGCATAGGGACTTTATGGCTTGGTATTATTATTTATTCTGGCATTAATGTAAGCAAATCCCACATCCCAAGTCAGACCCGGCTATTCATACGGAAGCTGTGCCATCAAAAGATCAGTCAGTTGTAATAACCAGTGTTTGAAAGATAATGTGTAAAATACAGTATGTGGAGTTGCAAATACATACATAACAGTGAAAACTTTAACCTGCAAATTGATTTTGCTAATGTAATGTATTTCAGAATTTTAATATATATTCTGGCAGAAAAGTTGTTGATGATGTAATTATCTCATGTTTTAAGTATGGGTGGCAGCAGCAGAGAAAAATGATGCAAATAAGTGAAACTTCACATATCTTTAGAAAAAATAAGTGATGTGCACTTCACTAAACTGTACGTTAATCTGCCCTGTCTGACAAGTAGCTAATAGGTGGTTTCTTAGATATTTGTCAATATCTAAGAATATTCTTGTGTAGTGGCCCCCAGCACATGCTCATCCTGGAGAAGTTCATCCTGGAGAAGACAAGGCTGTGGGGAGACCTCATTGTGGCCTTTCAGTACCTAAAGGGAGCTTATAAAAAATGGAGAGCACTTTTTTACTAGGACAGATTATGATAGGACAAGGGGGAATGGTTTTAAACTAGAAAAGGATAGATTCAGATTAGATGTTAGGAGGGAATTCTTCACTGAGAGGGTGGTGAGGCACTGGCACAGGCTGCCCAGAGAAGCTGTGGATGCCCCCTCCCTGGAGGTGCTCAAGGCCAGGCTGGATGGGGCTTTGGGCAGCCTGGTCTGGTGGGAGGTGCCCCTGCCCACGGCAGGGGGCTGGAAGTGGATGGTGTCTAAGATCCCTTCCAACCCAAGCTGTTCTAAGATTCTATTAATATGTATATGTCCATGACATATAGCTATGTTCTAAGTTTTACAAGCATACTACATTTGTTATCTGTGATCAAAACAACCACGCATTTTAAAATAACTAAGCAAGTGCTTTTTTTTTTTTTTTTTTTTTTTTCCCTCCCAGAAAGTAATTTAAATACATCCTTTGTATGCAGATAGGAAAAGGAAATTTGGTGAAGCCCTCTGTGGGCTGATACCCTCAGGAGCTCAGAAACATTGGATGAAAAGTCATAGACTGTGAACTCAAAAATGGAGGCATGCTGCATTAATCTTTTGTCCTGCTGGCACTTGTGCACTGAAAGCTCTTTGACAACTGAGGTGTGCAGGATAAATGTGCGTGTTAAAGCTTGGAGAATGGGGATACTGAGATTAATGTTGCCAGACCTCAGTCACCTAACAGGTGCCTAAGTTTCAGATAAGTGTCTAGGCTCCTTTGATAATTAATTAGTTGAAACAGGTATTTCAAGAGTGTAGGCTCATCCCATGTGCAGTTGGCTGAGATAGGTAGATAAATGAACTATAGAGAGAACAAACAATGAGCTATTCGTAAAGCTAGGTGAAATGAAAGCCATCATCAGCTCTTCCATGGGTGAACACCTTCAACAGCTTGTGGTCTAATGAGTCATTATCTTACTCTTATTGCCCGCACACAACGTTTGGACAAAGCTGTGTACAGATATATGTGATTCTTTTGGGGAGCCTTATGCAGCATGCTAACAACATACGCCATGTATGTTCTTTCAAAGTCCACGAATTTCTGAAAGAATTGCATGTCCACCCCAATAAATGTAACTCCTGCTGCTGCAGCCCTGCCAGTGCCCAAGAACTTGGCTGTGAACGACATTAACCATGAAAATCATTCTTGTGCATATTGTTCTGGGTGTGTGCTCTGAAATCTGAAGGCAGGTTACATCTTGATACGGTCCTCTGCAAGAAGGTAGATGACAGCAATTCAAGGCAGGCTCAGATTTCTGAAATACTTTGCAGAAGTATCAGATATGCACTTACTGGAATTTATAAAAAAGATGTAATATTTTTACAACTCTGTCCAATAGGAAAATTTTGTTGTGGTAATGAACTGTGCTATTCCAGAACATATATTTAAGGCAAGATTGTCTTACATTAATTAGCACAATGGAGATATGACTGTGTCCAAAGCTGTGCATCTCTGTGAGATAATATTCCACTTATGGAATGAGTGGAATGACTCTATTCCATATGCACTGTATTTTTTACACACTAGCAATGAACTGCTGCTGAGGCTATGCATTACTAGTGGTGCAAATAAATATATTAAATAAAGAATAATTTACAAATGCAGAGTCTCATAGGATAGCTTGTAAAATGATTGAGAATTTTAAAGTAAAATGTGATTGCAGAACTGTTTGCCATTGTATCAGCCCAGACCTTTGATTTTGTACATAAAGATACTGGAAAAATACATGTAAACCAGGGTGGTGCTATTAAATTAAATTAGAGCTGTAAGAATGTTCATCAGAATAAAAAATAAATTTGCACCAGTCACACCCAGAATTATTGTTCTTAGTTGCTGAAGAGCATACAATGATTAAAAAAAAATGCATTGTTCAGTGCTTTGTTTTACATCTTTGCTTTTTTCCTTACAGTACAATGCTGTGGATACAAATCCTTTATCTGTGTACGTTATGCAGCCCATCTGGAACAAAATTATTAAGGTAAGAGTCTTATTTAACAGAATATCACGTGATAATGTAAGAATTTATTTTAAACACAACAAGTATTTTCATTTAAAGGTACATATTGATTAATAAAGCTGAAATTAAGACATCCTTATAAAAGATAACAAATTACTGGACACATAGCTATATGAAGAATGTATGGATTTAGAGGTGTTTTTTTGGGGGGGGGCGAAAAACAAGGTTTATTTCTTTTTTCCTTCTTTTTTTTTTTTTCCTTTTCTGATCATTATGCAGCAGGCATCAGTTTCTCTTGCATCTTTCATTAAACAGCTTTGCAGACATTAAAGGGTTTACTTAGTACATACTATTGTTGTACAGCATATGCCACCTAACAACAGCATGGCTCTATCTCTGTGCTGTGCAAGTGATTTTATGCAAGTGCTGTCTCATTTTCTCCCAAGGGTACTTGCTTGAGGGAGCTCAGCATTTCTCTAAGAAGCTGAAAATGAGAGCGGTTACCATGATCACCGTAACGATTGGGAGATGGCATCCCTTGAATGCATTATGATCTGCAGTTTTTAAAAATAAAACTGCTCACAATTAGCTTTGCTGTTGTTGGCAAAAGCAGAGGCTTTATCTCAAATAAATATAAACTTTATTGATCTTCAAGGAAGCAATAACTTCTGCACGTCTCTGAAATGGATATCTTTAGAGTGGAGCAGACTTAAAGGAAAAGCATATGCAAAAAAATGGATGCATGTGGTCTGCCATGTTTGGGTTTTATAATTCAGCTGTTGCTTATGCTTGGTACAGCAAGAAAATTGTAATATCTTGTTCATTACCTCAGTGTAATTTCTTAAAACTGTTTATATGTCCTAACTTCAGAATTAAAAAAATAACCAGAGCCTGGTATAAAAGGAAGGCAAGATGCGAAACTAAATTCAATAATTCAGTTAAGAGACATTTATTCCCATTCCCATCTCAATATGGAGGAAAACACTGAGGCAGAGAAGCTCCCCCGGCACTCAAGAGTCCTGTGCAGATGAGGCTTTACTGTGCAGTCACGCTCCAGTTTGGGAGATTCAAAAATGTTTGACTACTGTGGAACTGCAGAGAAAGTATCACCAGAGGAAAACTTCCTTTGGGGTTGAGTTCTTCTGACAGTTGCAGGGTTTTCCTGGCAGGAAAGCATCAATCTGCTTGACAGTCCCCACGGAGCATAGAGTGATAGACTCTATGAAAAATGTTTATATATGTTATATAAGCTTATATAGGAGGTTTACATTTCTTAAACCTCCTTACATTCTAGCTGAGGAGGATTTTGTTTACTTCTTGCTGGAGGAGAACCCAGAGCAGAGCACAGGGCTGAAAGTGGGCCATGTGAGTGCAGAACCAAGGGCTGGAGCGGGTGCTGTCCTGTCTTTTGCTTCCCCATGGCAGCTTTCCCACCGTGCATGAAGCTATTAACACCTGCATGAAACTGTAGGGTAACAATTAACTTTCTCTATGTACTATTTAAAATTATTCTGATTAGATATTTATTCTTAATGATTTAATTCAATGCACAGTCCTTTTGCCTTTAATTAAGACTTGTATTTTATAATACAGCACCATCTCTTGTATCTGATGGATAATGGACAGCATTACTTAGCTCCGATACTCACTGCATCTTCTTCCTGTATTTGTATTCATGAGAAATCACACTTGTGCAGGACAATAAGAGGAAAAGGAGGAAGTCCCCCTCGGATACACAGGTGTATGCCAGCTCCATTGAAGTCAATTAACCGACCCCCCAGTTGCCTTATGAACTTTGATTTTATCATTAGAATCATGCGTGAGTAGAATTTTAGTGGTCTCAAGTGACTTACTTAAAGAATATTTCAAGTTTCACCAGAGCCTTATATAAATACATGTACTTTACAGATTATTATCCACATAGGCAGTTGATTATATTAAAGCATTTGTTGTTTGGATTAGGGATTTAAGCATGAATGACTGTGGACCCATTAAAACAGAAATCAGTATTTTGTGGAACTATAAAGAACATTTTGCAAGAGAGCAGATGTTATTCTTCCCAGCGGAGCCTCTGGTTGTATTAATCATGTAGTGCATCAGTGCATTAGACTTCTCCCGTCTGTTAATTAGATAATAAAGTTTGGAACGTGTTCTTTTGTAGGATACTAGGATACTGGTAAAGTCAGGCTGTGTTTTTCCAATATGTTTGAGAAGTTAATTTTCACCACCCTGTGATTTCTGAATTGTGAAATAGGGTGATGGTAGCGTAATGCTAACCAAAAGAATAATGAGCATTGACTATAACAAAAGGGATTTTGCAACTGGAATATTTTCCAAATACCTAGACAGATTAGGTCAGTTAAGGATCAAAACAATGACGGACTGGAGGAGAGCCTGTTTTCCTGAGGACTGATCTCTTGTAACTGTTTTTCATTGCAAGTCTGCCAAAGGGATTGCACTTGTAACAACATGCTTTGATGGTTTCCTTCCTAAAATACAGGTTAGCAAACAAGTGGGTTAAAATAATGTCTTCATGTTTGTACTGCATAAGTAGAAATTACTTCTCATAATAACTTAATAATGATATTGAGGCTATTTGGAATGGTGAACCTAATTACAAAGCAGACATTTATAGCACCTCACTTTATTCAATAGCCAACAATTATTATGAATCATATAGGAGAAATCAGTCATTTAAAACAATACATTGGATGGCATCTGTATATCCATGTATATGGTTCACACAGGAGTTGTCTTAAGGCACTGTTTTGATCCCATTATAGAGAAAAAGAGACCAGTCTAGAATTTCTTCATCAGCAACTGTCCTCGTTTCATGTAAGACCACAGACAACAGACAAATCCCATAACAGGAGATTTGTACCTGTGATGGTTTTACTCGAGTGGGCAGCCGAGCTCCACCACAATCGCTCTCTCGCTCCTCCCCTCCTCAAAGAGGAAGGGGGAGAAAAGACAACACAAAGAGCTCGAGGTTTGAGATGAGAATGATTTAATTAAAGGGAAGGGGAATGGGGAGAAAAAGAAACAAAAGAAACAACAAGGCCGCGCGGAAGCACAGAGAGAAAGGAAAAAAAGTTATTCTCTATTTCCCATCGATGAGCGATGTTCGGCCACGTCCCGGGAAGCAGGGCCTCAAAACACGTACCGGTTGTTCAGGAGAGACCCTCCCCCATCAGAGCCCCCCTTTTATTGCTGAGTGTGATATCAGGTGTTATGGAATATCCCTTTGGTCGGTTTAGGTCAGCTGCCCTGGTGATGTCCCCTCCCCATCAATTGCCCACCCCCAGCCTGCTGGCTCTTGGGGGCTTGGAGGGAGTCCTGATGCTGTGCCAGCACTATGCAGCAACAGACACAGCACTGGAGTGATACCACTGCTGTTCCAGCTACGAGTGCAGAGCACAGCACTGTGCGGGCTGCTGCAGGGAAAGGTGACTCCATCCCAGACAGACCCAACACAGTACCCAACCTCCATTTTACTAAGTTTCTGCATCATCGGGTATCAAAAAGAAGAGATGTGATGCTGTCACTGCATCCAGAGTGTGTAGTCGCTTTAGGAGGATGAGTTTGTGCAGTGAAGGGAGTTTTATATGAACCCTTAAAGGAACTTCAGGAAACACGTGCTATCACTTTTTTCTTAGGGATTTAGAATTGGGGTTTTGAAAACTCAGAATTTTATGTATATATATATATACATATATACATATATATGTTAGCTGTGTGCATTCCATTATTTACTTTAATTATTGTAAGATCTGCTATACAATGTTTTAAAATTACAGACAAATTCCTAGTCATAAGGAATGCAGCTACAAGATTTTTTATTTTTTCCAGTGCTGTTAGGGAAAACATCTAAGAAATATAACAGAAAAATATTCAGGGATTTCCATCTGATTTTTGAAAGCTTACAGTGTATATTATCAGTTGTACCAATTCTCTTGAATACTTTTTTTTTGTAATATACTAGCAGGAAGAAGATCTAATTGTGATGGTTAATCTGTCTAACAGTCCAATTAAATACTTTTTTTTTTACATAGAAGTAGGAGAGAGAAAATGTAAAATGTGTATAAATTAATATCTATTCATCTGTCTGTCCATGTATCTAGTCCAAAGAAATTAACAAAAAGTTGATTTCAAAACTAATGTTAGCATCTGAAACTGTTCTGCTTCATTTTCTATAATATTTAACCTGTTTTGTAATATTTTATAGCGTTGAAGTACATTTTGAGTCCTTAGATGCTGCAAAGGATTTGATTATAAGTCTTCAATATTTTTATATGTTGCATATATTGATATGGTTTTTGAGTTACAGGAGTAGCTGCTATTTAGACAATATTTCTGCACATGTGTTCTGTCTAAAAATAACGTAGAAAGTTGTGTAAATTATTTCAGAAAATATTTTGAAAAAAATGGGCCACTTGGGAAGAGCGTTACCATAAAGGACCCCTGCTGCAGTGTAAGGAACACCTGAAAGCCACGGGGGATGAATAGCTGAGAAGGGTTAATGGGACAAGAAATTAGAGGCTTAGGAGGAGACAGAGTCCTTTTCAGCACTCTGCAAAGTCAAATGAATTAATGTAGTGTTCATAGTTTATGGCTTAAGATGGGGACCCTGCAGAAAGTTACTATCTGGAGAAGTCAGGAGCTATTTGTAATATGGAGTTCTTAATCTAAAAGTGTCCATTTTTGTTGATGTTTGGAAATGGAAATTATTAGCATGCTTTAGAAGAGCAAGTTTCCTTGTTGCAGTGTGGGAATAGAAAGCTTAGCAAAACCCTGCCACCTAGATGCTGAATTGCCACACTGGGGTGCTGTAGGCTTCTTTCAGTTGTGCTGTACAAAGTGGTGAGAAGCTCTCCTTGGTGTCTGGGAAAACAAGGATAGCATATAACAGAGGAAATACAACGTTTTTATATTACGTTTTTACTGCAGTCACAACGATCAAATTGCAAAAGGGTGGCATTTGAAAGTAAATTGCTCCAGAAATTAAAACTGTATTTTAATTTGAAAATGGAAAAACATGCAGTAATATAAATGTCCTGTATAAGCTCCTTATGTCCTGTATAGGCTTCTCCTTTCCTGATAAAAAATATAAAATATTTATTCAAAATAGGACTTTTAATTTGAAACAGGATTTTTCTTAGATTTTCTTTTTTCTTTTTCTTTTCTTTTTAACAGATAGTGCCTTTGTGGATTGCTCCCAACCTGCTAACGTTCTCTGGATTTGTCATGATTTTAGTTAATTATTTTCTAATATCTTTTTATGACTGGGACTACACTGCCTCAGGTAAATATCCTTATATTATAAATTTTCAGAATTACAGAGCAGCTTCTGTCACACTTCTGAATGATACAGGGGGGAACACATACCCGAATCTTCCACTCATTCCCTTAACAGGGCTTCATGTGCATGTAGGAGGGTCTGACCTCACACATGGCATTATAAATTTAGGTCATTTTTTTTTGGAAAAACTTACTTAATTTCATTCCTAATATGGGTTTCAGAATGTGCTGTTTGAACTCTGTGATAATATCCCATTTTATTTAAAGTGTGTGCCAGGATTTTAATGCACAAAGAACACCGTAATGTTCTTCATAAAACTTCTGTTGGTTTCACGTTTCCTAGTTCCTGAATCCATGCCTGAATGAGTTAATTTCCCTTTCATTACTCCATAAAAAATTAACCTCCCCTCCATTAAAGACTGCTTCTAGACAAAGAAGAAATAGTTTCTAAACAAATGTCTCCTGAAATTCTCAAAGTCCAAACCTGTATTTTCTCCTTACGGTAGACCAAGTCAAAAGCTTTTTGGAGCTGATTGCTCCTGAGTGTAAGCAATGTTCAATTCTGGACTTCTCAGACCAGTTGCTGAAAAAAGCAGAAGAGTGGTAAGCATCTCCCAGGTGGTTAACATATAAAGATCTTTGCTTTTCTTTAAACTAGACAACTTGGGCAAAGCTTAGCACTTTATTTCCTGAAACAATTCCATTTGATTTTTTTGTTACTTTTGATTTCTTATGCATATGGTCGGATATGGGATGTACTCTGCAGTGAGCTGTTTGTACATTTATTGCAACAATTCTAGAGATATTTGCTAGCAGTTTTGGTTAAAAAATGATCATGTACAAGCATCAAATTTTCAGAGGCCATGAATCTCTAGTTACATGTTGTGTAACTACCTACCCTCATGCTTAAACACTCGCATTTTATTCCATGCAGCTGATAATTACCAAGTTCTGTAATAGTATAGCATCCAGCACTGGTCTCTTGGTGGATAATTTCATCTTGACACATTCCCAGTAGATACATACTGAACTCGAAGATATCTGAGATTGTGACTAAAGCATGTTCTTCTGTGTGCAGTTTGCAAGCCTGCTCTTGGTTTCACAGGAGCACAGTGTCCATCATTTCTGTAGTGATTGAAAACGTTCATGCAATCTAACGAGCCTTTTGAATATCAGATATCAATTCCATGCAAAGGATCAGGAATAGAAGACTTAATTTCCTGGACAGCTGTTTTTCATTCTGCAGTTTGAAAACGTGCAGCTAGGAGTCAGGAAGCGCCATCTTCTCTTTCACACGGGCAGCACGAGGTGTTGAGTTGAGAGGAAGGCACTCAGGAGCGCGCCTTCAGGTGCTGCGTCCAGGCGCACCCCTGGGTGCAAGCGTTCCCTTGTGCAGGAACCCCAGGGGGCTTCGCAGAGCTTACTGCTGGCTCTCGATGGAGAATGTTTAATTTGAACAGAACACTCTTTGGAAAAAAAGATTGATTTATTGAAAAATAACCTCGGGCTATTGCTGTCAGAAGAGCAGTGACAGAATCTTGTGTTCTGTCTAATTCAGCTTTCTTTCCCATTAAAATATTAGGCACCTTATCAAAAGGAAAAAAAAAATGTACCGATATCTGTCCTAGTCTAAGGGCAAAATTTTCCTGTTCAGATCTGTATGCTAAAACTGCCATACAAAACCTATATTGGTACTAATAAAAATGATCAGGCTTAAAAGCTATTATTATTTTTTTTTTATATTACATAGACATTAACTATTTTTTTGATGGGTATTCTTCCCATGACTTGTGAAAATTATTGCTTAGCTTCTCTTGTTATTTTGTGCAATACTAAAGTCATTTCAGGACCAAAACCCTTTACTTTATCTTCCTTTCTTTACAGCACAAATATATTCAAGCCTGGTCATTGTTTGCTTGAAATGGTAGAGCTCACTGATGACCTAAGTTGATTGAAGGTCAAAACCAAATATTTAATTCTGTTTGCCACTGTAGGCTAATCAGTGGCTGCTTGTATACATGTATATGCATATCTTGGTGGATTGCTTTGATATTAACCACTGCCGTACTGACTCACCACCCAATTTATTTCAGGTACCAGTCCTGGACTTGTTCCAACCTGGGTGTGGCTGTTCAGTGCTTTTACCACCTTTTGTGCTTATGCTTTAGGTAAGGTACAATGGAACGATTCACACATCTGACGTCTTCATGTAGTTTTATCTACTAGTTGCTAGGGCTGGTTCCAAGATGAAGAGTTATACTGAATAAATTGTTGCTCTCCAAAAGTGTTCTCTGAGATGAAAACAAAAACAAAACAAAAAAAGCCAACCATAAGACTAAACAAAACAAAACAAAAACACCAATTTTTAATGATATATTAAAGCTTCTATGACTACAGCTCTTATCTCTAAAGTTCAATTTTTTTTAGAGGAACAATAGAAATTGTTACATAGCAGCAGTTGTTGCTGTTGTGTTTCATAAAAATCCTTGGCACGCAGCAGTGACATTCTGAGAAGGTACCTGACACTTGTATTAAGAGAGAGTGCTTTCAAAGACAGGGAAAATAAAGAACAAAGCAGAGAAAAAGCAAAATGAATGTAGCATTTTAACCTAGCATTTAAGGTACGTTGGTGCTTATGGTGTGTGTCAGGAGAGGTGGTATGAGTGGGGTGACCAGCTTGAGCTTCTCATAGAGATGTCTTTTTTTTTTTTTTTTTTTTTTTTTTTTCCCCTGTGGCTGTTTTTCTTCAATAACACCTTTACATCATTTTATGTTTTATATTCCATATACTTCTACAGCATACTGATATTTCTAGGTCCATTACACTTTGCTGTGCAGTTTTGTGAAGCTACACCTCAGTGAGTTCAGATGTAGATATGGAGTGATGCACATCTTGGAGTGACATGGACATCAGATGGATGTCTTGCTTTCTGTGCAAAGCTAAGGCATGCCAAACTAGAGCATGGTGCTGCAGAGCTCCTTCTGGGGGAACTCAGGCTGGCATATTTACATGGACTACACTGCGCTGTGTAAGTGTGTCAGCTCTTTTGGAGCTGGTTCCTGTAAGGACCTTCATTGCACAGTGTAGACATACATTTGCATGCCATAGGCTAGATACAAATGTCCTCTACATGTACACTGCAGTGCTGGGCAAAGACACTGGCCACTTTTGATACCAGACCTGTGCGTGTAGAGACATCTTCATTAACCTGGGTATATCCTATTGTGCATACATCTCTCTATATATCGTGAGTACCTTGGCATTTTACATTCAAGTGGGAGTTGGAGCCAAAATTATTTTGTCCAGAATATCTTCGTATTTGTATCTTAAAAATCACTGGGACAACCATCACTTGAAGTTGATTACCAGTCAGATTTCCCTAACAGCTCTCGCTAATCATTAGCAGCAGCAGTAGTTTCTTTTGTGAAAGCCATTTGTTTTGTAACTGTAGGAAATGTCATGAAGTGGCTATTGTTTCATAAATAGGAATTCCATATTGGAGCTGTTATTGTGTGGCACCCCAGAAAGCTCTTTGGAAATTTAGCTTCTGATGTTCTTAATGTAGATGCTCTTTACCAGTGAGGCCTATAGTTCCGAATGCTTGGAAGGCTAGGGGTATGATGTTGACAGTCAAAGCTATAATGAACTGATGTATACGTAGATTTTGTGTCTGCTGTCCAAGCCACTTTATGAAATATTTAGTCTCAGATTTAAATCTCCATGGCCAAAGTTTTCCCGTTGGAAGATTGCAAAGAGCCATAAT
Organism: Oxyura jamaicensis; assembly: GCF_011077185.1. Classification (NCBI taxonomy): domain Eukaryota; kingdom Metazoa; phylum Chordata; class Aves; order Anseriformes; family Anatidae; genus Oxyura; species Oxyura jamaicensis. The sequence continues at coordinate 114,925,897 of NC_048894.1, read as the reverse complement.
AACTAACCAGATATGCAACTTAAGTCTCTCTCAGCTTCTTTTTAATGACACAGTTACTTTCTCCAAATTTCCTGGTATGCTGCTCCTTTTTTCCCTTTATTAAGGTGGTTTGGTATATTTTCCCTTTCCATAAAATTGCTTTTAGCTATTATTTTGAACTCCAATATTTAAAAGTGATGTATTCTTTAATAAAACTGAATATTTATAAACCTTCCTGAGACAAAATATAAGAGTTCTAAAGCAATGGAAATGTGGGGCAGTGTATGTCCACTATGGAACATACACTGTTATTGGCATGACTGATTTCAAAATGACACATAAAACATAAAATTTTGTTGATATGGACATATCATTTCATGGATGTATTAGAATGAGTCCAGAGGAGGGCCACAAATGTGTTCAAAGGGGTGGAGCACCTCTCCTATGAAGAAGGGACTGAGGGCATTGGGGTTGTTAAGCCTGGACAAGCAAAGGCCCTGGGGAGATATTATAGTGGCCTTCTAGCACCTAAGGGGGCCTACAGGAAAGCAGAGGGTGGTGAGGCACTGGCACAGGTTGCCCAGGGAAGCTGTGGATGCCCCATCCCTGGAGGTGTTCAAGGCCAGGTCGGCTGGGGCTTTGGGCAGCCTGGTGTGGTGGGAGGTGTCCCTGCCCATGGCAGGGGGTTGGAATTAGGGGATCTTTGAGGTCCCTTCCAACCCAAACCATTCTGTGACTCTATGCTTCTATGATATCTTGAAAAGCTAGTGAAACCACATGGACAAGGTGGATAGATTTTATGAAAACAGTTATGCATGTATAATAAAGTTCCCATGTTTCTCCCCATGTCTGCTATAATTAGAAATTCTGTATTCCTTGACACTATTATGAGTCTAAGAGTTTTTAATAAAATGTCACTACAAAACAAAAACCATTTTTTCACCATGATGTACTTATTTCAGTATCTTATGTGAGTACTTTTTGTGACAACCTAAAATAATTTATGAATAGAGGAATATATTTTTCATTCTCATTTAAAAAAAGAATTACCCCTATGACTGAATTCTCTTGAAATATGAAAGACCATATAATACTTAGGAATGCTTAGGTATCTATTTGGTACCTAAGTTTCAGAAGCATCCTTTAGTAGACTGAATAATTTCTACATTTAACTATACTATTCAAGTAACCTCAAGCTTATACAGAATTTTCTCTCTGCACGTTTCAGTAAGATGCTGTTATTTCAATGGCAATGTTAATGGAGGGAGAATATGGCTCATGACAAGGGCAAGACATGTTTGAAATCCCCTATGAGATCTTTAATATTTAGAGTTATGAGAACTGTCTCAAGAGCTTCGTATTTTACTTGAGGATATCTCACAGCTGTTTAAGTATTACAGTAGGGAGATTGTCTAAAATCTGTGACAAAATGAAATTCCATGTTTTCCTGGTTGAGATCCCTGAAGTATATTTACATTGAACAAAACCTAGAGTGCTGCCAAATAATCCAGGGAAGTAAGTAGCATGTGATCTATAGCAGCTGTGGGTTCTTTGGTCTCACTTTGCTGAATTGTCCCTTCACTCAGTTATGGGTTAATAATGCTATCAATAGCTAATAATTGTTAGCTATAGTACCTTCCAAGTAACATTAAAAAAAAATCTTTTCCCTGTTATTACAGTGAGCAGTTTGTGTAAGATTTGTTCTGTTTACTTTTTCCAAAGAGGTTCAACCTGAGTATTTACACTCAACTCAAAGAAAAAACTCCTTCTAAAATGCTCACCAGTGCAGTTACAGAGTGGAGGCTAAGGGTTTGACAATACAGCCAAGAAACAATACAGCTACTAGACCTTCCTCCTTCTCCCTGCCTTCCCCGTCCCTCCTTTGTGCCACCTCCACTGCTTTTTGTACACTCTCAGAGCCAGCTCTGTTCAGTGACCCGAAACCAGAAGAAAACGTCATGTTTGGGTGTCTTTCCACAAGCTGAGCAAGCTGCGAGCCCTCCTCTGCTCAGTGGCAATGAACTCTCAGGTTGATTCAAGCCACACTGTCAAATGGTATTACAGGTTGAGGTCCATTGCAGTGTTTGGACGTCTTTCAAGCACTTAAGTGATCAACACATAACTCAACAGTAAGGTATTCTTGTATCCTAAGATTTCAGCCAAAAGTCTCTTTAAAATATCTTATATAGGCACAGACACAAGTAAGTTTTGTGAAACTGGCTCCATCTGACTGTTATTCATTGGGGCATTTAGCATCAGGTAGCATAAATGCCTTATTGAATCCACCCCACAAGCACGCTCTGTGAGTCTGAAGTCTCAGAAGGTCCACAGCACCAGTGGATGGGTGTGGAGCCAAATGGACACATTTCTGTGCTTTTATTGAGAAGCTGGTTGCATGGATTGATGTGAAAGTGTGTTAAGGCCACTGGGGACAAGTAATTATGAATGTCTTTCTAAAGCATCTAAGGACGGTGGCATTCAGCAGAAGAACTGAGGTAAGGACAGCGTTACATGAGAACTGAGGCAAAAATATTATGAGCAATCCTAACGTGTTGGTGTTGAAAAGACTGTTGTGCCTCCGTTTGCTGTCATCAGTGTATCTTTCCCATGTTATATATAGCAGTGAATTGTATGTAAACATATATACACATATTATATACATATGCATATATATATAGTAAAGTCTGTGTGAGGAAAGTTACTTCTCTGGTTGTGCTCTAAGTCATTCTTTCTTTTCCTTTTCCAACCCTTCCAGACTCCATAGATGGGAAACATGCTCGAAGGACTCAGTCCAGTAGTCCTCTGGGAGAACTATTTGACCACGGGCTGGATAGCTGGGCTACCTCCATTTTTGTGCTCTCTTTTTTTTCCGTCTGTTCCCGTGACAATGGGAAGACTGGAGTTTCTGTATATACAATGTATATATATTTAAGCATTGTCTTGTTTAACTTTATGTGTTCGCACTGGGAGAAATATAACACGGGAGTTCTTTTTCTTCCATGGGGATACGATCTAAGCCAAGTGGTAAGTGTTTATCATTCCTGTTTTATTTTTATTTTTTTAACTATGTTAGTGTTTTCATAATATTACAGAAATAGAAAAATATAGCTCAAGGCAAATGTATTTGGCTGAGAGTTTGAATGTGAAATAGCATAACCCTAGAAGTAATTCAAAAAAATTTCCTGCATTTGCAAAGAAGGGAAATTCTCAAGCAAATTGTCAGCATCAGGGATTCATTGCCTTGCAGGAAAAAGAAAAAACTTGCAGCAAGCCTAGCAGCCAGATGGCATGCGTGAGAATGTCATTTAACTGCATTTGATTTGTGATATTAACAAAAATTATTGCGCTCTCTGAAGCCATAAGCAATTTTCCCACAAACGCTAGGTTCTGAGGCACTATGCAGATTGCTCCAAACAGTTTATTAGCAGTAATTATACAGTTATACATCGCTAGACCTGACCGATTCCACCACCTCTTACGTAGCATGTGGTAATGTAAATAGCACTGTATTGTACGGCGAGAGTTAATGTTGTCAGGTGACATCTACGCTTGTGAAAAAGTCATACTGTGAGAGGTCTCCTCTTTGGGAACGGTGTAACACGAATAGCCTGTCAGCCCACAGCCAGTTCACAGGTGACTCCTTGCCTGGCTTACAGCCCTGCTGTGAGGAGGGCCTCTTCAGAATCATGACCAAAGGCACAAGGGAGTAGCAGCAGCAGTAGCAGCAGCTTCGTTGCATCGCCAAGGGGCCAGTGCTTGGATCTGGGGGCTAACTAGCTTCTGAGATAGCCAGGCTCTTGCAGCCTGAAGAGCACACTCCCCGTCTTCTCGGCTTCCTGTCGCAGGCATGAGATGAAAGGTACAGCCAACTATACAGAATTGAAAAGAACTTTGACAGACGTTCAAATACGTGTTTTAATGGAAATGGAGTATTTGAATTAATGGCTGCAGATGTACTGCTGTAAACATAATCAGAATCCAGTGGTTTGAGAACAGCTCGGAGACGGTGGTCCAGCTGTGGTGCATCTGTTTCATCCCCCAGAAAATCGGCTCTGGGAGAAGGCGTTGGCTCGGGACTAAGACATTAGGCAGCCAGCTGGTCTGCAAGCTTCAGCCGTGGCTCCGTCAGGATTCGTAGTGAAGTTCCTTCGGCCGGAGAGGGGAGGCTGTGTTCATACCGATTTCACTTGTTGCTCAAATGACCGCTGTAGGTATACATGTGCACGTATGGAAAGCTCTTTCTGATTGCTGCAGCATCAGAACTGTATTAGTGGTTAAGTGTGAGGGGCTATCAACTAGTGGAGCAGTAGTGTGCACGCTGCCGGTGCTTTTAGTGACCTAGGCCTCTGCGACAGCTGTCCCATCTGGAAAATAATGCTAATAACACTTCCCTGCCTCACAGATTTGTGGTGAGGCTTAATTTCAGTTAAGTTTGTAAACTGTTTTGGTTAACTCGGATGCAAGGTGCTAACAAGGATTATTTCCTGTTCCCCATTGATGCTGGATTGCTGTCCAGGATGCTTTCTTTCTGGTAACTTCTGGGATGATTTTTTTTTTTAAAGTCAAAATGATAAACATACAAATGTAAAGATTTTTTAATGCTTTTTAGCACAACCATCATCAGTGGTGCTCTGTAAGTCAGTTTTCCTATCTGTAAAAATTAGCTTTTCTAGTTGTGGTTGTCTGTGAACAAAAAAGCAATATATAACTTGTAGATCAAGGTAGTATTTTTTTTTTCTTCATTAGTACAAACTAAGTGCTATGCACACCAGAAAGCCCATACATACATTTCTTTTCTAGCTGTATTAATAAGTCTGGTGAAAGATCTTAATTCTCCAATTCTCCACCAGACATTGCCTTGCTCTTTTATTTTTTTATTTTTTTTAAAAAAAAAACAGTTCAGCAATGTCATATGATGTGTACACTAATAAAGGTAGCTTTTCAGCTACTTAGAGGAGAGGATGTGGAGGACAGTAGCAAATAGCTAACGATAAATAGTAAAGATAATATTACCCCTGCAGTTTTTTTGTTTGCTTGGCTGGTTTGGTTTCCCCACTACTCGTCCGCCAGACATTGCCACAGTTGCTTGCAGAGGAAGAGGGTGAGGAAGCACTCGCAGGCTGCTTTCAGGCCGATTCCAGGCGGTTAGCTCTTGGTTTCCTCCATGGCCTTCCTACCAGGCTGCCTCTGTGCTCTGTCTGAAATAATTTCACTGGCAATTTGATGCTATCGCATCGGCATGCCAGACATTCAGGTGGTCTCCTCCCCTACTTCTGCTTTTGAAATGTACGGCATCCAGGGACTTTGGACTTCATTATCGCCACAAAGCTCAGGAATACTGTAATTAAGGTAAGCGTGCAGATAAGTAACTGTTGACCCTAATGAAAACTTAACTGGCAGGTAGCTTCCCAGGACGCTGCTGCTGAGTCAGCTCCGTTGTACATAAAGACAGGCAGCCCTCTCCGACCGGCTCTGTGTTAGCTGTGGTACTAAAAGAGCTGTTGTTCATCAGGAAGAAGTGCCTCATTATGAACAGAGAAATCTGTGGGACTTCTGCAGATCACATTTTTCAGTGACTTGATGACTCATCAGAACTGGTAACCTAATTACGGGAGTGGGGCTGTAGCTGGCACTCCAATTAGCTTTGATTACAGCAGACAGTCATTTATAGGAAGCTGTATCGTGTAAACTTGAAAAATGGCTGTGATAAGTCTGAAAGAGTCGGCCAGAGGGCTGCTGAGTTTGTGGGCCCAGCATCTGCAGCAGTGGGAGCTCATCCCCACTCTCCTCCCCTGGGCACAAAGCTGTCCTGTGCTTGTCCTCTGCAGGCAGGGAGAGATGCAGGAGGAGTGGCCTCCTGATGCCACGTTGTCCGGACACCTTCTGATATGTTTTCAAGTGAGCACACCTATTAGAAACCCCCAAAGTCATGGGTGGAAGGCAAGGCTTAGAAAGAAACCCCGGGTACTTTCTGTGGAAAATTATCTCAGATACATCTTGTGAAAATGATCACTTTTTTTTTTTTTTTTTTTTTTTTATGGTCACAAGCCCAACCAAAGAAAGCTAATATAATACCTGCAAATTAGGCTTCTTGGAGACAAAAGGACAAAGCTTTCCTGAGAAATGACAATTCTGGGCTTCCTGCCATGTGTTAATTTTTACAGACATCCCTTTGGTTATTTAAAATCTGTTTTCCCCTGAAAAATATAGTATTACCTAATTCTGCCGTGGCTTTTTGTAAACCACTGCAGTTGAGTTCACCGGAGGGGAGCAGAGTATTCATTGTTCTCTAATGTGATGCTGTGATATCAGTGCTGTAAGCTTTACACCTGCCTCAAGTGTAACAGGGACGTACCCTTCGTTTTCTTAAATACCAGCTTAAAGGTGAAAATAAGAACCCCGTGAGAACTGCAGTGACCCAGGTGGCTTGCACATTCCCTCCTCTCATTATTCCCTCCTCTCATTATTCCCAGCCAAGAGGGTAAGCTGGAAAAAAAAAGAAAAGAAAAAAAGCAGGAAAGCACAAACATCAGATGTGAAAGGAAGCAGGCAGCTCTTTGCTCTCCCCAGCACTGCCCTGACACTGCTGGGAGTGGATGGCCAGGAGCTCTGTGTACGGTAGAGCCTGATGGCACGGAGGTGCAGACCACAAGCCCCAGGTCGGAGGTGCTTCCCTTGTTGGTTCCCACGTCTGCTTGCCTGCCTGGGACAGTCCCACGTACAGTCCCAGTGAGAAAACTCTGCTTGCCCTGAAACTCCAAATAAATGAAGTGTATGACATGGGTGGCAATGTCAACATTGTAGAACTTAGTTTTGTCCTTCCTTTCAGTATCTATCAAAACATGGGAAGGAGATTTTTGGATGCTGCTTTGCAAGCAGTTTGCAAAACTTATGCTGGCATATTTCTCATATCTCCTTTTCCTGGGAAGTGCTGTGGCAGGCAGCATTTCAGCAATCAACAGAGAAATCCAGAGCTATGCACATCACAGCCTTTAAAAACATCTGTCTCCTCTGAGGGACAAAAAAGTATATTAAAAATATAAATAAAGATGTGCATCTGTCATTCTTTGGTCACATTATCAGAATTTCGTGTCTTTTTCTTTCAGGTTACAAAAACATTTACCTTCAGTGTTTTCCTAAGAAAAAAATAAGTGTCTGTGTTTCTGGTGAAGAAGTAATATTTACCATTATTTAGTTTAAAGGTAGGAGTGCACTGGAGTGGTTCAAGTTTACTCTTAAGAAAAAGTCATATTTTATATTCAAGAGGAAACATAAACCTCTATTTTAAATGACTTTGCTCTCCAGATGTTGTTTGAGTACTGTTAATGGAAAGCATTTCAAGACATGATCAATTAATATTATTGTAATATGCTAGTGAAACTGAATATTACAGTAAAATTAATACCATTTTGGTGGAATCATACAAATTTAAAAGCGTAGCCAGCGTATTTTAAAGAGGAAATGTTTGATTTTTCTTGTGTAGTACAACATGCAGCATACTTGGTGAGCACGTGTGCAGAACGCACTAACCTGCAAATTAACACCATCTATTTTCAGGTTTTTGTCTGCACTAAGTGCTATTGCCTCATAGATGAGGCCTTGGCAAACCCAAAATTGGTCTGGTCAGATGCTGCACAATCCAATACTGTATATGTCTGATGCTCACTTGCAATACAATCCTTACTTGTGTTATTTAATTTGGACTTCTAATTTTGTAAAAAGTCATAAATAAATGTACTTGCTAAATACAAGCTTTACGTCTGAGAAGTACTAAATCCAATCAATGTCAGAGCTGTGGATAAAGAACCTGGCCATCTTTTCTCAAGTAGATTTGTTCAGTTGCACTTAGGAACACAACTTTATGTTACATTTATGTATGCATGTATGTATTTGTTTATTTTTACCAGCAGTGCCTTTTAAAACAGTCTCATGTTTATACAGCTTATCAGCATACTTAGCTTTTGTCTAATAATTCTGACAATCTTCAAGTTTTGCTAATACAGCTTAGATCAAGGGACACAGCCAGTTTTGCATCTTCCCAAAGGAGATCTGCGAGAGTGCCGCAGTTAAGTCAAAGCGGTGGTTGTTATCAATTTCAGTGATGCTGGGGCCTCAGTTAAAATTCTCTAAAAAATGGAATACCACAGAGCTGAATCCAAAGAGTGTTTCTCATACACAACGTCTGCTCAATGAGAGACGATCTCAGCCTGTGAGGGCTGAATCACCGAGTCCCAAGGCACAGGGATTCCCTCGAGAGCCTGTTGCATCAACGCTCCTGTTCCTAGAGGTGTGCTGGCATCTGACAGCGATACTCAGCAATGTGCTGCCAAAAAAAATACTGACTGTAATAGTGGATAATACTGAAGTTCCCCTTTCATCACTTGCCAAAAAAATCTGTTCAGAATTCAACGTGTGAGGGTAAATTCAGGCTCTGTCAAAGCCAGTTGGAGTTTTGCCCTCAACTCCTTTGGGGCCAGGAGTCCACCCGTCATGTCTTATGGATAACATAATGCACTTTCTTTAGGAAGCCAAATGTTAGCTCTGTTGTACTCAGTTGTAAATCCCCTTGTACACATCCTTCATTTAGACCTTTTTTTTTTCAATGGCCTACGATAGGAGTTTCGTACTAGTGCCTGCTTTTCTCCATTGCAGATCTCTTGCTTGTTCTTGCACAGGCAGTTCATTCATGCCGTCCTGCAGAGCCCCATTCAAGCAAATTCTTTGCAAGTTATGTAATGGTAGGGCAAGAATCTCGCATTTAGATGCAGAGAAGTAAGTGAAGTCAGATATAGCAATATCTAAATGTAATAGGAAGTTTAATCAACAGCAGTGTTTTGCTGCTAATTTGTGATCTTAGACTGTTATCTAGAGAAAAGAGTTTTGTGTACCTTTAAATTAGCATTTGTTTAATTTAGAAGTCTGGAAATGTGTTTGTCAAAGTTATAAATGAAGAAACACATAATGTAGTAAAAACTGGCAACAGCCCAAGCCCAAAGAAGCATGAGCAGGAGTGGGGCGCGAAGCCACGCCAGCTGCTGCCCTCGCCAGCAGGAGCTGGTAAGGAGGGAGAGGGGAGGCACAGGAGGGGAGGGCATCAAGGGCAAAATGGCCTGGGAACTGCTGCATCTCGTTCAGTGCTGTGGTTGCAGGTTGCACACCTAAAATGGTGGAACTTGGCCAAATTTGTGCCGTAAGCCTTTGGTGGGCAGCGCTGCTACGAGTCATACCGTTGGGTATGAAAGCTTTGCTCTAGGAGCTATAGGGTTTGGGCTGCATTAAAATTTCTGACCTCACCTGGGTCTCAAAATTAGCTCCCAATAGAGAGTAGAAACTGCATTTACATCATTACTGAAACTGGTGGTACTCAAGCATGTTAGGCTTGGGGCTTGTGCGCGAGTCCTTTCAGTCTAAATGAAGTTTGACTGCTTATTTCTTTTTATATCCTGTAACAATGATTTCTGTCAAACAAATTAAAAACTGGGGAAGACTTCAGCTCCCTGGTCATCCTTTGGTTTCTTCACATTCAATGGAATTTTGTGGAGATTTCAGGTGAACATATATATATATATATATATATATATATTTCCCCTCACAGTTATTTTGGTATGATCAGTTCAGGGTGCAGAGCTGCAAAACTAATCTTATCAATTCTCAGCACGTTGCTTGTTGACTTCTAAATCATTTTGTCTGAACGTTACTCTGAACGTTGCTTCACTACTTACAAGGAGTTGTTTTGTGATGGCAGCATGAGGTCCTGTCATGCGGAGACTTGCATTTGTACTAAGATGGTAAGTGAAATTCTGTGCCTTTAGAAGTAAAGGATTAAAAGTACTTTATCCTTTTTTTTCTATAGGTCTTAATAACAGCATATCTGCTCACTGGTCTTGTTGGTGTGGAAGTTTGGCAGAAGCCTTTCCTGTTTGGTTATTACATTACAGATGTATTAGTAATCTTGCTTATAGGTAAGTGTCTGGATCCATGGAAAACTTTACTCTTTTTTAAATTATTTGGATTAGATGATTCTTGTATTTCCTTTGTAATTTCTTTTTCCTTTTGTAAGTGCTGGCTAGTCCAAAAGCTATGAGAATAGATGTGATTAATAGGGTTAATGCTGGAAAATTTAAGCTGGCAGATCATTATGGAAATACTTTTTCCGCACTGAATTTGTATCTGTAGTACTCAAATAATACAAAAACTGTTCCTTAGTTACAAGTGCAGATGAATGCTCTGCACTGGTTTTTTTCCAAACCCTGTTTTTCTCAGGAACTTTGAATGTTACTCAGGTAAAATGTTGTTCACATTTACATATGGTGTAAAATTAATGTTTTGGCCTGCAGCACACAATGATCCAAAACATTATGGATAAAAGGAAGTAAGGTGTTATTTAAATAATGCTAGGCAGCATAGGTGTGAATCTTAAGAAGGTCCTACATGGTTTCTAGGCTATTTTTAGAATTACTTTCAGAGCAGAAGTGATGCATTTTTCATACACAGCAATGGCCTATTTGTTCATTTCTCGATACTGTCAGTGTAGCTTGAAATAAGCACTGAGCATCTTTCAACTGCTATAGCTAGACTCACAACAAAGGATTTACATTTTAATGAACTAAAAGCACGGTAGTCTTAGCTAAAGAGGTATGCATGTGAAACGGCTTCGATGTTTTGCTTGGAAGGTGAAGAAATCAGATTTTATATATATATATATATAAAAGACATATATATAAGAGATTGCTATATGAACATACAAATTATGACAAGAGGGCCCCAAAAGAAGTGTTTGGCACAGGCAGGGTAAATAGAAATGCCTCCAGGCCTCGAGCCAAATAAAGGACTTGGATAAAGGTGTTTGTGCCTCCAGCTAGGCACTACCTGAGCTTTTCCTGGGGGTACTCCTGAAGCCTCTGTGTTGACACAGGTTCTCTTCACCTTTCCCGCAGAGATACAGCAGATGCTCTCCCCAGCCTCAGAGGTGCTTACCAGCCTTCATAGATTTGAAAGGGCTCTTTGCGACCACCCCAGGCTCAGGCTTTGCTTTCTGTTAGCAGCATGTGCAAGGACGTGTTTTTGACAGCCCTTTGTGCTCTACCCTGGCTGTAAAATTGACCGTGTGTGACCAAGGCTGAGCGGTCTTTTTTTTTTTGTCAGTCTGTTTTGTGTTCTCAGAGGAAAGCAAAGAAAGGAAAGGGAAAGCTCAGCAGCTGCCCTTTCAGTTGGCAATGAATGATTCAGCTGGCCAGAGGCGCAGCTAGGAATTGCCCTCTGGTGGCTGCAGCCTGGGAGGGAGGGCAGAGGGTCTGGAGGGCCTGCTGCAGGTCCGGCAGAGATGATGGGTGCTGGCCTGCCAGGGAGACGTGTACTGGTGGTGTCTGCCCACAGGGACCAGCCCCTGAGCACCATCCTTCCACCCTACACACATCGCTCCAGCTGCTCCTGCTGTCAAGGCACATGACAGCCAGTTCAGGGAGTGAAGAGATGAGCCCCTTTGTGCTTGGGAAGCCATGGGCAAAGGTTTAACTCAAGCTAGTCAACATATTAGGAAGATTTGTGCAAGGAAAGCACATTGGGGTGACAAAATCTGCAGAAGCAAGCATCCTTTTTCATACTCTACTTCAAAGCAAAGCTTGATGGAGTAGTCCCTCAGAGTCAGAAAGAAGCACCGCTTGTGCCTGATGTGCTGTGCTCGCGTGAACGGATCCATAAGCAGAGGACTGGGTACTTCCTCCATCATTGTCCTGAGCAGAGCAGATATAACTAAGAGACAAAATCTTCTTTAAAAACACTAGCTATAATGTCATTTAATAAGGTGACCTTTGCAGCTGAATTAAAGCAAGTTATGGGTTGAAAGTGTGCAAGAAATGATCTTGGTTGACTGCAAATTACCCCGTATACATGGTGCTTAGCAATTCTTTTAAAAACAGAGACCATGTATAAATGTTAAAAAAGTAGCATCCTTCTACTTAGGATCATGCTGATCCAGAAAGGACTTCATCGCAGGGTTGAATCTCAGATCAGCAATAGTGATTAAAGTGTTTATCGTTGGATAACCTGCGTGCAGTGAGCATGGATATGTAAAGTTTTTAGAAGCTTCCAGTAAATCTCAGGACCCCAGTGTGCTGAAAAAGTGTCAGTCTAGCCTACGCCAAGGGCTGAGCAAGCAGGAAGATTAAATTATTTTCCCCCTTGCAGAGGCTGCAGCAAGTGTGCCTTGCTCACTCAGGGAACCCCCCTCTCCAGCATGCTCAGTGAAATGCCTTTGTGGCTACTCAAAAACCAGAGCGATGCAGTAGGGACTCAGATGCTTTTTATGAGTTTGTTTCCCAGGACCCTGAGAGGAGCCATTAAACCATAACTGGCTATCCTTAACCCTCTGGTGGCGTTTAAGAGCCACTAGTGTTCATGCTAACAATGGGGCTACATGTCTGCCTCATCTGTACTTGGCCAAGCATGTGCCTGCAGCTCCGTGCTCTTACTGCTCTGTACACAACAGGGGCTCAACTGCTGAGCTGTCCCTTTTCCGACAACAGCTGGGCTTTAGCGAGTACCTTTTACAGCGGGAAGGAATCCAAACGAGAAGCACAAGAGTGGAGCTTTTCAGATGTCTTTCCTGGAGTTTCTGGGAAAAAATGAAAAAATAAAAATCCACATATAACCTGAGGATGAACTCCGCTCCGAGCACATCTTCAGTGGAAGCTGTGGTGTCACCAGGTGACACTCACCCACTGAAAATGGAATTTTTATCAGGTGCCAGAACACACAAAGATATACATAAAAACCGCAGCAATACCGGTGTTTAGATTAGATGTTTTAGGAAAACCTCCCGAGAGAGAGAGTTTTATGTATGTCCCTGGGAACTGTCTAGCACACTGTGAACACCTGTACGAAGGTCAAATCTTGGGCTGCTGAAGAGTGCCCTTGGAGGACTCCCACATGAAGCTGAAAAACTTCTGTGTAGAGTTTTTTGGGAGATCTTCTGCTATCTAGCAAAGAGGCAGCTATCATTTTCGCAGGCAGTGAATGCGATTCCATCCTGAAGCTCCAGTCCTTAAGCTCCCTAACACACACCCAGCTAAACATCAAACAAAATAAGCAAGGCTGTTCTGTTTCCAGAGTGTGTTATCCTGGCTTCTGGACAGAAATGTTTTTGTTTGTTTGTTTGTTTTTCCTGGTAGCATGAACATAGCCAGACCTTTCTAAAGGTACGTGCCTGTGTGCTCAGCTGCAACCAGTTACTTCTCTCAGCACGGCTTTTGTGGATGACACTTCAAAAGCCCTGCTGGGATTTAACCACCACTGTCCCATAGCATTATGTAGCTAACTAGGGTTTCTTCTAAGGGCACCACTGAGGTGAGAGCTATGGTATCATGGAGGAGGCTCTGGGGAGACCTTATAGAGGCCTTCCAGTGCCTAAACAGGGCCTACAGGAAAGCTGGGGAGGGACTCTTTGTCAGGGGGTGTAGTGATAGGACAAGGGGGAATGGCTTTAAACTAAAAAAGGGGAGATTTAGGTTGGATATAAGGATGTAATTCTTCACTCAGAGAGCAGTGAGGCACTGGCACAGGCTGCCCAGAGAAGCTGTGGATGCCCCATCCCTGGAGGTGTTCAAGGCCAGTAATGCCCAGGTCCAGGTGGTGAAGCTCATGCCAAAGCTGACACACTTTTTCAAAGTACAGGTTTGAACATGAAATGTGAATGGTGTACTAACAGCTGTCAGGGACCGGAAACTTGAACTTTCTTTTAAAGTTCAAGTGAGGCCAAAGTATTCAGAATTTTTTCCTGTGATGTGTACTGGGTTATGACAGACCTCTGTGAGGAGTGTGTGTGACTTGAGGTGCACTCATTCTCTGAACTACTTACGATTATGAAATGGGGAATAAGTATGTAAATGAAAACATCATAACAGCAAAAAACTAATGATCAGGCTAAGCCACACCATTTGGAACATGTCAGGTATTTGAATTTTGTAATGCTGAGAAAACACAGCTATCCATCCAAAACAGTGCCTTGTACTTAAATAGCGTCCTATATCCTATGTTTCGAAGGAGGTCCATGCAGTCGGCAGTTATACAACAGTCTGCTCTTTCTTCAATGTCATGAAATGTTTGGAAGGCCATGGTTAAACAATGTTTTCCCCATAAATCCATTCAGCATATCTGCGTCAGAGCAGGCAGGCAGATTGCTTTTGGCTGGAGCAACCTGGATGTGGTCCTGTACCTCTGCTCTGGGGAGCAGCTGCAGTGAGGCACCTTGCTCTCCCATAGAAAACCGGTGATCCCACGAGCCTTCACAGTGCAAAGTACTGATCACAAAGCCAACTTAAACGTACTTCTGATGGTGGAAGGAATTTTTCTTTTTCTTATTTACATACATTACTTATAAATGCTTTCTGCTTCATGCCAATAAGTCATTCTCTAGTGTTTTCCTGTGGTTCCCATTGTGAATTATCGTTCCACCTCACTGGTGGACAGTTCAGTGATTAAATGTTAAGTGATATGTTTTCCAAACGTTGTCACTCCTACAGGCCCTGACTAGCCTTGACTAGCCTTGTTTTAAAAGTGCAGTTAACATGATTTGGCTTCTATTTGTCTGTCACCAACTTAACATTTATTAAAGCATTGTTGTGACAGATTGTGCAAGGCTTCTTTGAAGTAAAGCGTGTGAAATACTCACCTGTCACTCAAGATCAATATGAAAAGCAATGTTGGAGTAACCCATCTGAAGCAGTCAGAACAATAACCCAGAAAACAAGAGCACTGGGGGCTGGCGGCAGAGTGGTTTCAGAGGATGCTGATCACAGGTGGGAGTGGGATCGATGGTATTGACCCCATGATCATAATGATGGTGAGGAGCCATTTCACAGGCAGTGAGAGCCCCATAAGAAAGTCAAATAAGGGGGCTCACCCATCTGAGCCCTTCTGGAAGGCAGCCTTGGATTTTTAACTAAGGGCACCACATCTTAGGTGTTTGATTCTTGCTTACTCAGAAAAATAAAGTTAAGCTTACATGTTTAGTAAATAGGACTACCTCAAAGCAGCAGCTACATCCATAAACTAATTTCTCAGTCTATACTAAATCCCTCCAAATGCTAGTTGTTAGCTTGCAGCTCACTTCAAAGAGATTAATGCAGTGTGGTCTTTCCTAGACTCTGAAAATAAGCAATGAAATCAGCAAGCATGATAAATGCATCCCTTTACAGTCCTTATATTCAAGAAGTCTGAGGTGCTAAACATCCAAAACATACATCAACTTTGTGCATGAACACAGTGCTCATGTTTACACACTGCTCTTAATCCATGTAAAATCATTTCATAGTGTGTAGATGCGTTCAGGTGTACTTTTCATCCACCCTTAAACCGCTTGATGTATGTAGACTTGACAGGATCAATTAAGTCTGAAAATTATATATACATTTTCTAGGAGTTTTTTTTTTTTTCCCCAATTACTAAGTGGTGCTAAGATTGCCATTTCATATAATAATAAAACATAATTTTATAGCTACTGGACAGCTCAATATGCAATTATCTGTTTGGACAACCAATTAAGCAGTAGTCTTCTCAAGAAATGCCTGGGAAAATCACACAGTTCCACAAAAAGCTGCTGCTCCAGTTATAAATTCTAATGAAGCTGACTTTCAGGCACTGATCAGTGTGCTAAACATTCAGTTGCTAAGATTTTTTTCATGTGTCTCACGGCTCTAAATGTGGAAGACATTCAGAAGAAACGCAGAAAAAAATATTTAAAGGACATTACAAGATAATATTGATACCGACATTTTTTTGGTGTGTGTGTAGTAGAAAAGGAAGGTAAATGGCGAATTTAACATCCCATTTTGTTAAAGCAAGCATTGACTATGATGAATTGTTAACACCGAGAAGTATGGGATATTGAAGAATAAGAGAGGAGGGTGATGGTGATGGTATTTCATTTCTAGGCTGAAATGCAACTACAACTGTTAAAGTGTTTTTAGTGAAATTTCTGCAAATGTGAAGTCAAACGTCTGTGCAGAGTTCTTCACTGCCTCCAAAATGGGAGGAACATTCACTGCTCTGGGACTTGTGTTTTTGGGGGACGACAAGGGGAGTGGAAAGGTACCCATCGGAAAGAATTTAGGATAAGAAAGGTGTGGAGAAGATAAACAGCTAAGATAAGCACTGCTCTTCCTTTGAAGCAGCATAAGTCAGTAAAAATAGTGTTTTCGTCGTCCTGGCTACCTACTGTGGTGCTTTCAGTACTGCTTTTTATTTAGTGTTGTTCAAAATCGCTGTATTTTGGTGTGTTCAGGAGCACACTAACCTGGGATAGGTTTCTGGCTTTGCTTTAAAACCAGTGCAGGCCTCTTTTGTTGGTAACTGAAAGAACATTTTCTAGAACTGGCAGCAGTGCTGGCAGTCTGTTTCTTTGCAGGTACAGCAGCCACACCAAGTAACTGCATCGGGCCATGGCACGATAGCCCTGCAGTCTGCTGGCCTTCAGTGAGCTTGGGGGCATGCTTTAAGATGCCCTCGTGTAACTTAACTTAATTACATTACTGCCAGTCTAGACTAACATCTCAGACAAACGTAGTACACGATCTGTCACATTAGCTTTTTTTTTATTTTATTTTTTATTTTTTTATTTTTTTTTCCCTTTTTTCTTAATTTGCTCAAAAATATCACACAACTAACATCTTACAGTTTCAAAATGAATTTGAAAGCACCAGATGATATCTGAAGTTGTTACTAGAACTGATGGGAATTACCTTTTTGGTCCTTTTCATACACACATGTATATGTGTATGTCTGTGCTTATGTATCTGTGTTCATATATAAATCTCTATACAAATATATATATCTACAAATTTGGAAAGCGAGGTATGTCTTTATTTCTGACATATCTGTAATCCCAAATTCCTGAATGCATTGTTGATTTTTTTTTTTTTTAATACAGACAAAATAATTCTTGATAAAGAGCTTTGTAAATGCTTATTTCTCTGAAAAGAGAGGCACGATAGCGCAAGGCTCAGGACTGAGCATAGGATTGTACCTAAATCCTAGGATTTGGGCTTGATACCTTCAGCCTAGCGTGACACAAGAATTCCCTGTGTGTATCTGTGCCACCCATCTGTGCTTTAGTGTTTCTGCCCCGAGAGCAGAGCTGTTTTGTTACTGTTGGGCTTCAGGATTTAAATAGGCTAGGGAAAACATTAAATGTGAAATTAAAAAGTACTGCAACAGCAGTGATACTTTTCATAAATACTTGCGGAATTCTATTTTATATAGTGTGATAAAAACTTCTAATGCACTAAGCTTGATTTAAAAAAAAAAAAAGATTATAAAATAAAATAGGCCATAAAAAAAGAAAAAAGAAAAAAGAAAAAAAGCACCAACACCATCCCTTGGGCAGTGCTGAGGTGGCTGAGTGCCAGAGGGACAGCCTGGTGGCTTTCCAGGCTGCACCTTTTGTTCCCTGGACCAGCAGGGAATGGCAGCAGTGTGGAAGCAGCAGTCTAGCTCCTGGGCACAAAGAACTCCTTAATGCCAATTAAAAAGCAGACTTAATGAGTACCAAAAGCAGCCCCCGAGCCAGGCCTCCTTAGCTAAAAAAAGATGGGGGAAGCAACATGTCGTAGGAAATGATGGAATTTTGAAAATCCCATAAGAAACAGGGGAACACCCTTTGCCTTCCCTACTGCATCCTCAGCTCTCACTCCGTTAAAGGGAAGCTGCCTAAAAATACAGAGGAGTAACTGGTGTAACTGTCCCGTTCAGAAAGCGACTTTTAGCTAGCTTGGGGATTGTTTGTGGTCAGTGTGTTGTTTCTAACTAAAATGGCACTTCATAAAAATAACAAATCGTTGGCAACCATTGGTCTTTGAATTCTATTTCTAGTTCCAGTCTCTATTTCTGTTCCTCTTGGTTGCTTTTCTCCTAACAAATCAAACTTCAGGATTGCAGCAGGAAATTTAGATTTAACCTCAAGAGTCAATGTTTTGTCTCATGTCTGCTCTAATGTGATGCAGATGTTGGAACTGCTGTACGTAACTCAAGATTTTATTGAACTAGCCCTCCCTGCCTAATAGAAAACATAGCTAACTGTAGCACACATACAACACAAATAATTCTGAAGGCACTGAGCTTGTGAATTTTATAAATATATTTACAAAATACTTGGGCTCATAGTTCAGTTGCACAGCCTTCAGCTCTTTGATACAGTTTCTGCAATGGTAAAGAAGCAGAGTTCTTTGTCCGATCTGTTCTAAGAAGCAACAAGTAAACACATGAAAATGCAATACCTGAAATTCTTTACAGGCTGGACATTGTTTTTCCAGTTCTGTGTTTCTTCCTCTTTAAAAAATAACCAGAAAGGTTGGGGAAAGAAAATATTTATTGCATCCCTTTTTACGTCTTTTGCTTTCCAGCAATCCTGATCTCCACAGTTCCTGCTCTTTTAGTTCACCTTCTCTGGAGTTGTCACTCTGGCCATGCTAAAGACTTAGATATGTCTTTGCTCAGGACTGAACATCAAGCACTGACATCGCTTGAGACTCTGTTAAACCAGTACAAAGAGATGTGGAATAGTTCTTACCTGTGTCCCTTCTTACTGCCTTTTAATTTGCCTAATTTCTAATAAACAGGTAAAAGTTTGCGGCCCTGACTCCACACTGCATTTCTTAAATTAGTTTTTTAAAGGTAAAACCAGGAAGTTTACAATATTGGAGTGCTGTTCTTCCCCATAACAAAATATTAATTATGAATGCATTTAGTGCTCCCTCAATAATCCTTATGCCTTACATAATAAAGCCAGGTAGAAATATACTAGATAGAGCAATCTCCAAGCAGCAGACAGACCAGGTAAAGGCACTTGATACACAGTAAGTGGGAAAACCCAAACCAAAGAGCTCTGTAGGGAAACATGGGTGTCACAGCTTAAAGAGGGGCTGTATACATTCTCACCCACTTTGGCTGGCTAATATTGTTGCTTTTTCTTAAACCTTGAATGCCAGCTTTTAGCTGGAGTCTTTCTTTGTCCCTTGGGAGGACCAACAGACCAGTGTGTGGGTGTTGCACTGTGTACCAGTGGGTCTTCCGCCAGCTCCAGGGCTCTCGGCAGCAGCAATGCAGAGAGACACAGCAGTAACAAAGGCAAATTCCTCCTCCTTTGTCAGTTAAAGATGAGCTCCAGAAAGGTCACAGCTGTATTTTTTTTTTTTTAAAAAAAGGACAAAAAAAGGACAAAAAAGACAAAAAAACTCATCCAAACAATATCATGAAAATTAATTCATTTACAGCGTTGTCTCAGCAAAGCAGCTCATTATTTTAATCTCAGTATATTGAACTATAAACCTATTATTTTCCCACTAATGTGGGCAGCCCTGTTGGAGGTTAATTGTCTTTATATATTCCACTGAAAAGCTTTTGGTGTCAGACTCGTCTCTTTCTACATGAACAGAGAGCAGCTCATGCAAAATGGGGCTGTGATCTTTCTTGGGTCCAGCAGAGGAACCTGTATTACAAATAACAGATTCCACTGACATGTTACGTTGTAATTTTTAAAAATCTTCCAGCTATTGTCACTCATTATACAAGAAAATCTGTATCAGCAGCTCCTTCTAGCAGCTAACTCTTGGAAAAATAAGGAAGGTTATATTACTGAGCCTCCAAATGGAGTTTGCATCCTGCAATGAGTACTGGAATACTGAGTCATTTCTAAAATGGCTCACTAGCTCTGTTATCATACGAGAGACGGTGAGGTTGTCAATGCAGAATGACTGTAAATCATAGTATATGAATCTTCTATTTTTATTTTTATTTTTTTTCCAGGCTTCAGTTTACTTCTTTCATTTCCACAAACACTATACAACATTCACAGGTAAGTGAACTAATATTATATAAGTACTACCCCCTCCCATTTAATTCTGTGCATGTACTTGTTTCCTTACATGAGAAATAAATGTAATCTTTCAGCCAGATGCTGTCCTGAATATCTGCTGTAGTGTTTTTTTTTTCTGGTCAGCTTTCAGCATCTGACTGCTTTCTTTTCCAAGTCTGTAACTCTGATTTTTTGTTCCCTTGCCATTCTCCGGACAGTCTCACACTGTTCCTGGATGCTAAACTGATGAAAGCCCTACAGTTATAAACACTGTGTTTTATTTGCTGCCAAATGTGATTTGTAACTTTTACCTGCTCTAGGTAACATTCTGTAGCTGATCATTCCCACTCCATAAAGGAGTTTATTGTCTTTCAGATCCTCCTGTAAAAGTCCTCTCTGTCTGAAGGCTGCAGATAATTGCCATCAGATATGGGCTAGGCACGTGGCAAGCTGTGATAACACCCAAGAGTTGGCTTGCTGCACCTAGGAATTTTATACACAGCTCGGTTGTACTCTGATGGCCTATTTTTATTAATGCTCTCTGCCTTCTAGTATTTGGTAGCTCGTTTCCCTCATCTGTCACATCAGGTCTCTCAGATACTTCGTTTCTTGGAGGAGGGACTGTCACTCCCTGTCTTCAGGAATTAGCAGGAATTAATATTAGCATTTAAATTTTCGAGAGGCTCTAAGATAATAATGCATAGTTCCTACGCAGCCCTTTTCACGTCGCCGTATAGCCCTAGAGAAGGAGATGGGGGGCAGGAAGGGCTGAGGACCTGTAGAAGGACTGGCTCTGGGGCAGGTTGCCTGGGGTAGCACTGGGAAGGGGCTGGGGGCAGTGGGGGCAGTGGGCTTTGCTTCAGGGAGGACTGGGAGAAGGCGGACAGCACCATGAGCATGTCAAGCCCTGGCAGCAGCAGCATTTACCCTGACAAACATCGAGTTTTTGTTCTCTTTCCCCTCATTTAGGGACTTCTGTTTAGCATTTGCCATCTCATGTCATTATTTGACATAGGTCTTCTGGTGGGATTTATTGTTCCCATGAAGAGCACCATAATTCTAAACATCCAGTCAGGGTTGCTTGAAGAATCCATAGATGAGCTATGTGGTGATGAGGGATTTGAGTTTTTCAATAATCTTCTTTCTTTCTTCATCCTGCTGCCTGCTCTCAGTTGTTATTTTATCAGAAGAATGCTATTTTCTGGAATGAGAAAAATATTTATTGGATTTTTGTCTAGCTGCTTTTATAAACACAAATATTCAGTGATTTTAAACAGGATATTTTGCAGTACACTTCAAACACTCGAATCGTTCTTCTGAAATATATGTATGAAGAAATGATTTAATGATAGTGAACATCAGTACATCAAACCTACTGCTTTTATAACTTCTCAGTGAGTTTTGCTTGAATGAGCACACAAGAAAGATGCAAAAGGTATTGATGTTACATTTACCTTTTTTCTATCTGACAGAAAATATACTCCTTTACTACCGATAATACTGCTATCTCTAAGAGGCAACTTAAAATGTCCAAGAAAACACAATTCATAATTATTTTTTTTTGTTTCTTTAATTAGCAACAAAACAAAACAAAACAAAAAACTGTCTCCCCACCTTTAGGTTGTACTTTGCCAATGATGTAGGATTGTCTAGCAGCACCTCCGCTCGACTGAAACAACAGCAATACCTGCCAGCCACGTGCATGGCTGTGTTGTCACTGAAAACATGGGGCATATCAGCTGAACTCGTTACATGTCTCATGTTACAAGGTTAATCATCTAAAAATATATGTATTGACTTCACAACTAGTCTGCATGCTGTGCATGTGGACGACAGCTATGGTACCGGAGTTAGTGGTCCGCTGCCAGACAATGATTAGGGAGGTTGAATTGACCAGAAGCTATGCAAATAAAGCAGTATAATTTTAGCCCAGAAATTAGTGTTCATTAGGTATCCTACAATTTCTCTTAAAAAGCTTGGGTACCTAACCCATTTGCACAGGTAGTTGTGCTGCAAGATGAATTCTTGGGCTAAGATCAGGCTAGAGTTTGAAGTAACTGTGTGGAAATAGAATGGATAAATTTTCTTACCCTGTAAAATCGTTGTATTTATTTACAGAGCACATCTAAAGAAAACACTGAAGAATGGTTCTTTGTATGAAGGACTCCTACCTCTTGTGTCACCTCTGTTGCTATTCGTTCTTCTTACAGTCTGGGTGGTTTTATCTCCAGGCAACATATTAGCAAAGCAACCAAGATTGTTTTTATGGATGGTTGGGGTTACTTTCTCAAATGTTATTGTAAGTATGTTTGTGGTGGTGGTATTATTTAGAGACAGCTTTGTGTCATCGAGACTTCTATTTTTACATAAATAAACAGAAGGGAACAGAAACTGCAGTTAAAATTCTGCAGAATCGCCTACACCACTCCTCTGCCTCTGTGTTAGGCTCGCTCTTACAAAAATTCATCACAGCAGTTGTCTGGGCTGGGGATGCTTTCAGTGCTGCAGTACTTATTCTACTACAGCATAACATTTTAATGATTTTTTCTCCCCCCAGGGTTTTATGAACAGCCCTGGGAAGGCTTCCCTTCCAGAAATCTAACAGATATACACCACACATAGGGAGGAGTGTAAAATGAAGCTCAGTGCAGGCATAGACTTACCAGCAAGAGATGGGGGTGGTTGTAGCCTTCTCCTCCTGTTTTCCCCATTAACATGGCACACGCAGTCCTGTGTCCTGCATGTGAGCTGATCCCACATCCTCCCTCACCGTTCAGAATAAGGCCATACCACCCACAGCCGTTTTTAAGGGAAGATGTGAAGTGATGCAGGAGCACAGTGATGTCTCTCTGCCCAGGGGTTGCTCTCTCCTACACCACATCAACACCGTTTCCAGTTTTGCCCCTTTTAATGCCAATGGGGCAACATAAACCTTGGTGAACAGCATGGGCAGCCAGGCAGTAATGCTGACTGTTGCAGAAAACACAGGGCTTTCTTCTCTGTAGGAGGCCTTGCAATACTTTTCTTGCCAGGAGAGTAACAAGTGAGCAGCAGCTAAGTAGAAAGGCTGTGGTTAATGCTAAGGTACCCTGAAGTACAGCGACTGCTGGCATTTTCGGAAGGCAGTCTCCATCACTGTCCAAAATCATGTCACTGAGCAACACTGCATCCAGCGGAAAAAGTGGAAGTCTTGAAATGCCTTGCGTTGTGAGAGAGAGCTTGGAAAATGCAGGCTATTAGAAGGGGAAGCAGAACCCCTCTGGAAACTTATATTCAAGAATGAAAAAAATAATTGTGACACTTGTTACATGTAGTCTATAAATATGTGTTTCTGAGGGTCACAAATCAAACAATTCCATCTTAAGGACTTAATCTGACAGAAGTTCATAGAACCATAGAAGAAAAATAGTAAGGCAAAATAGAAGTTTCTCAGTAGACTGCAGTTGCTTAGGCATTGAGTGTAGTGCATATACTTAAGGCCTTGGTTTTAGTTTTTCCAAAACATCCGCTGCAGTATGAAAGGCTTACATGAACTTAAAATGTCTGTAGGTTAGCTGAAATGTAAGCATTTTAAAAACAAGCATTAAAAATGTATGTGTATTAGTTGTATTTTATCACGTTTTCAAAGTGAAAAACAAGCCTGCCTTTCCTGTCACTTCCTGTACCTCACGTGCTGTTCCTCCAGCAGCAGAGGGACGGCTGTCGGAGCCATGCTGCTCTGCTCGCTGACAGCCTGACGTGCTGGGTTTTCATTATCTGGCCTGCAGACCACGGACTGCAGCCCCTGTCTCCTTACCCGCTGTTATCTCAAGCTCCTTGTGCCTTTGGCAACGTGCTCAGTTGCCCCGCAGACCTTTTGGCTAAAGGCCTGGCTGCGGACCCGGCCTCACAGCTGCACGAAGTCAGGATGTGTGGGCAGAAGGAAAGGCCTCCAGCCCGTCCTGAGAGACAGGACATTTCCAGCATTTTTGGTTAAACTGAGGAAAAAAGGCCTAAAAAGGAAAGATGCTTGTCCCTCAGAGGGAACTGCAAAGCCCGCAGAGGCGAGTGTCCCCACTTGAGTGAAGGATTCAGGCCCCACAGAGATCTTCAGCCATGACCACAGTGGGAGTGCAGTGGCTGGGGTGGTGGCCTCAGGAGATGCTTCATGAGGAACCTCCTGGGGAGACCTTAGGAGAAAAGATGCTCAGGGCCCACCTAGGAGCATAAACCACAGGGATTTAAATACAGCAGGGCCAGGGTAGCACGGCAAGGTGGTGGCAAAGGGGATCAGAAAGCACAGGGCATAGTCCCGCAGTGTCACCCTTCCTTTCCAGTCTGCCTCTCCAGACTTCAGTGCTTTCATCTCCGAATGTGGCCTAGGGCTGACTTTTAGCGTGAGCAAGGCAGTGCTGCAGGACCAGGGGGGTGAGGAGCAGAGGAAGACATGCAGAGCTCATTCTGCAGCCCTTTGATGCGCTAAAGGTGAATAGCTCCAAATATTCATAAGAAATCTTTGTGAAAAATTGAGCATCATACATAACATGGCGTAATAATGATTTTAATGATTTAAAACAATGTGAAATCCAACCTTGGGACAGGTACAATCATTCAGTGAAAAAATATAGTGTATATATAGTGTATATTCATGTGTTAGAGATTTCTTAAGCAATCTCTGATACCCTCTGGAACAGTTTGGAAGGACTTACAGAATTGGTGCTATTCAAAAAATTCATCGTCAATACCAATAATTCAAAGTAAGCAAATAAATTTACATTATGTATGTGTGCTTACTTCTTGCACTACTGAAAGGCATTATTTGTTTGTTTTTTGCATCCTTCAGCTTCCATAGCTCAAGTAGTAAAGCTACTATTTTCATTAGATTTCAGTCAGACTGCTACTCCTGCTGTTACAGGATTTCAAGCACTGTACTGATTTTTTTATATATATATTTTTATATATATTTTTTCACTGTTTTCAGGATGCATAAAATCTATTTGTGACCACCTTCAAATTTTGAATGAAACTTAAATCAATAAAAATTTCCTAGTTCTTTTTTTTTTTTTTTTTTTTTTTTTTCCCCTGAAGAGAATGTATATGAGACAAATGGCTTAAGGAGTCTAAAACAGGTAAAAGGACTCACGTGCCTAACTGTATAAATCTGAACTTAACTGAGTTCATCTCATGACTGTTCAAGATCTCAGTAAAATTAAGCTAATTGTTTTCAGTTGAGTCATGCACTGTATATTCATTTTTTTTCTGCCATTCTGAGAGGAATCCCTTTCCCTGGGCTTCAGCTCCATAGCCAGGGAGCTCATTTTCATAATCAAGCCAGGGAAATGGTGCTGCTCAGGTGGGTGTTTTAGTATATGGAGTAGTGCTAGCAAAGAAAACTAGGATTTGAAAGAGGCATGTATCTTTCCCTCCCTTACATACAACAAACCAGAATATATTCCTGCCATGCCATGTGATTAGAATACCATTGTGCTCTCCTAGTGACTAAGTGGTGGCAATTTGATTTGGGATTACAACTTTACGAGGCCGTGTGAAAGCAGTGTCAAACAAACTCCCCTTGTGCAAAGCTGGGCTTCAGCTCATAAAGTGCAGCACGTCAAAACATTGTCTCCCTAAAAGAAGTGAGTATTTTAAATTACTTGCAATAAAGTCCTTTAAGAGGCCCATACAACGAGGCACAAAGTTCGACATCGATAGCAGTTTTCTTAGTAGAAACAGGCTCCATTTTGAAGTCTAGCCTGTTTTTTCCCCCATCAAAAGCAACCCATAGAGAAAATGGATGCAAGCTGTCTAGTAACACGCCGACCGCCCTGCGGCTGACCCAGCTCTTCTCACCTGGCCACCTCTGTTCCCGCAGTGCAAAGTCATCGTCTGCCAGATGAGCAGCACCCGGCCCGAGCTGCTCCACTGGTTCCTGTTCCCCTTGGCGCTGGTGGTCTACGCAGCCATCTCGGGGCTGCTGGGCTGGGCAGAAGACGTGGTGCTGGCCGCCTTCACCGCGCTGGTCACGGCGGCTCACGTGCACTACGGCATCTGCGTGGTAAGCGGGCGGCTCCGAAATGGCCGGGCGAGAGCTGTGCGGGGCATGGCGCTGATACGGGGCCTGGGGACGGTGTCTGTGCTCTCGGTTTGGGGCCCTGTCCAGGAGTCTGAATCTTAAGTTACAGGTTTCTCATGTGTTTTATTTAGTCTAAAGTTGAAAAAATAAAAATAACAGAGGTTTGCTGTTGGCAGTGCCTTTTTGTGCATGCAGCGGCTTGAATGATGAATAATTCCAATGAAATGACTGGTATTGGCTTCAAAACTATCACAGCCATAATATTTATGGGCAGCTTTACATAACAGCTGATCCATCTGGCATGAATGTCCTCACTCCTTTGCCCTTTCTTCTCCTGAGATTACTTAAGTGAAAAAAAATAGGAAGGTAAAAATGGAAAGTAAAATGCATAAAAGGTGGCTAACTCTGCTTTCAATCTGCAAGCAAAATAACTGTCCACATTTCTCATCTTTCCATGGCCTTCTATTTAGCATCTCTCAAGCCGGAGACATGAAAGGTTTTCCAGCTCATTCAGTCTTACCCACACATTTTTGTGTCTGTTAGATATCAGTTTTGTCATTTATTATCCTCTGAATTACTGCTTAGATTAATTTTGCCTCAGTTAATGCCTTTTTCCTTTTTTCTTTTTCTAAAAAGCATTGTCAAATAATCCTTAGGAAAGTGTCTTAATGGAGGCTTACATTCAGATAAAACATCTTGCATGGCAAAGATCCCTCATTTAACAGGGATTTGCTCAGCATTCCTTTATTTAAGATAGCTGTTGGGATGCAGGGATTTTTCCTCCTGCCTTTGCAAGAGGCCTTTTGTCAGCAGATACTGTCGTTGTAGCGGACTTTACCCAAGCACCAACAGGGGCCACTCTATGGAGATCGTAATGGGATCAGCTGGTTAAAATCCACTACTGAATGACTGGGCCCTACTCCATCATGATTTGTGACGGCTGTGGCTCTGGCCTGCAGTAATTTAACCTCCCATCAGTGTGCTGCAAGAGGAGTGCCACCATCACAGCTCTCGTGTGTGGACACTTGTAGGTCCCCACATGCTCTTAGGGCCCCAAGTACCCCAGGGCGGTGGCTGGGTCCTCCCCAGTGTGACCGGGAGGAGAGAGGTGGTGAGCCGTGAAGCTTGTACAGGGCTGTTTGCTAATCCCTGTGATTTATCTTTAGGGGAGGCAGCTGAGCGAACACTTCAACATTTACATCTTTTCCCTGAAGAAACGCGTCCAAGAATGAACACCTGCACTATGGTCAGACTGTAACACTTGACATGGAGATTTCCAGCTCTTTTGATGTGATAAATAGTGGAGTTAATCTGATTCAAATAACCAAAGAATAGAACAGTCCAGATACTCGAACAAACTGCGACAACGACCTATGCAGCAAAATGCTTCATCTCAGAGGAAAATTCCTGTCCAGCAGAGACGTGTTTGCCAAGTTACGCTGCTGCTAATATTTATTCTCTTCCCTGATGCCACGTCACCTTCTCTGAAGCTTTCGTCTTCCTCCTCCTTGCCACTGTGCCCAAAGCCCTTGATAAAGCCGTGCTGGGTTGCGTGGGATCCTTGGTGTTTTATAACCAGAACTGGTTTTGCCCAGGCTCTTCACCAGTGAGACCCCAGCAATGCAAACCCACCCACTCCGTCCTTGCCCCTCAGACATCTGTGCCTGCTGCAGTTTCCATATTTGTTTTCTCACAACTCACTTCCTCCACGCAGTCTCCTGCAGGGCTTACGCACATTCAGTCTTTTCTTCACCTCAAATGAACGTGTGAAGAGAATGAAATCAGAAAGCTATGGGCACACTGAAGTATTTTTGAAATGTAGGATCCCTCCCCCCCAGCATGAAGGTGAAACTCAGCTGAGCTGTATCCGTCCAAAAGGCAGGCTCCATACCAGAGGTGCTTGCTTTTATACTTACTTTCTATGCAGTAACAAGCACATTGTTGGTATTTAAGTAGCAACAAGCAATATGCCCTACAAAGGTAACCAGCTGAGAATAAATTTGGCCAACAAATGCTTGAATATGCTCAGATTTCACTGCAAAGCACACAGCTTTCTAAACCACGAAACAGGCAGCGAAAAATGAGCCAGCCACGCACGTTCTAAATATTTTCGAACCTCGTCTCTCAGTGCAAAATGCTAAGCAAACAATTATTTGCCTGGGTTCTTGAAATAAATTCTTGTGGTTTCAGATAATGACAAAAACAAAAAACAAATGAAAAACCCCAACCAAATCAGACAAGAGCTTTTTTTTTTTTTTTTTTGACATTACAGATTTGCACGCAGATGTAAACTGTTCTCTCCATCTATAATATACGTGGGCTTTCTGTGTGCCTTGGAGGAAGAGCTAGGAATTTGAGTTTCATCTCCTTTCATATGCTGCCCTAGCCAAAGGGACTTTGTGGCCTTGAAGCACTAATGAAACAATCTGTCCATTTTCCCCAAGGTAAGCACTATATTACGTTTCTTGCACAGAGGGGCGAGACTGACTGACTGGCATGTTTATTAAATTGTTAAATATCTCACTTGCCAGAAGCACGGCAGAAAATAGGTGTTGAGCCACTAAACTTTGGGCTTTTTCAACTCTTAGACCTTTAAACTTTTGGATGACCACCAATTAGTCATGTCTCCCACCTGCATATTATGTGAACAGCCTCATCTTAAGGTTGCCTGTCCCAGTAGTTCGCCCACCACGATGTTGGTAGGGCAGACCTCCCCTGGCAGCAACTACGAATCTGAGACAAGCAGGCAACGAGCCATCTCACAGCTTGATGAAGGATTAATTCAGATACAAGATACACTGATATAAAAGGCTGACCCGCTTCAATATTTTTAACCTGTCCATCAAAAGTACCTGGAGGAAGTCCCGACAAGAAAAGAATACGATAAACAAAAAAACCTCTGGATTGAAAGTGGTTGTACTGGAGGAACTCTGTGGACAGGCTTTCCTTTTCCCTCTATTTTGCACTTATTTATAAAAGCAGTTGGAAACAAGGGGCACAGAAGCTGCACTACTTGATACACTGTAATGGAGTATTTTGAAATATCGCATTAAATGAAATGATAAAACTTGAAAAGCCACAAGCTGCCTGCACTCGTACCTTTCTAAACAGAAATATAGTATCACTTTAAAAGGAAATTAAGCTCCAGACAACTTTTTTTTTTTTTTTTTTTTTGTATTCCACACAAAGACATGGCAAATATTTTTTTTTTTCTTTTTCCTTTTGAGAGTAACTTGTCACCACACTCTCTATAAAGACAAGTACAAACAGGGATGGTGTAATGCACAGTGTACATATCGAATTGTTAGCCATCTCAGATGGTAACTGGCTCAATGAAAGGGAATAAAAACACTTTGTTCATACGGCAGTGTGGTCGGATTTATTTTGCAGTCAGATAACGGTATGAAGATGAGCAGAGCTTGGTTTAAGAACAATTACGTTATGGCCAAAAAGTTTGTTCAAAATAAAACTTTTTGACTTATTTGAACTGGAAAATATATTACTTCCTTTTTACGCTGTTGAGTATTCACACTAGCCCAAAGACACGCCTCCCCCACGTCTTACGAAAAGCAATTCAACTAGCTCTGCGCACACAGGTTTGGGTGCCCAGGTTGGAAATTGGCTCCTCTGGTCCCTGCTTCACCTCCCCCCACATCAGAAATGTTCCCAAAGTGGGGCCGGACCCCTGCCCCAGGGTACCTGGAGGTAGCGGGAGGAGCTGGTCTGACCTCGTGGCGGTGGCACACAACCAGGTGGCTTCAACCTGTGGCAGAAAGGTCTAAAATAGGTGGCTTTTAGGTATTGCAAGGAAGATTCATCCCTGAATCCCTTCCAAAAGTCCACTGGGTGCTTCAGCGCCTTTGCTGTTGTGCTCTTTTCACCTCCCAGCTCCCTTACGTTTTTACCTTTGATGTACCAAAACTAAGTGATGCTGCAGGAGATTTAGTACTCTGAAATTGGAAAGCGTTTGCCATAAAAAAAGAACGTTCTGTTTACATGTACATATATATACACACATGTATACATACATGCACCTTTTTTTATTTGTTTGGGTTTGGTAGAAAGTGATTCAGTTGCTGGGCTCTTGGGGAAATAAATAGACACTGCCTGCAGACACAGGATAAGTGAACTTACTTTTTAAAGCAGCTCTCTTTTTCTTCCTGCTCCCATATGCACTCAGTAACAAAGCAATTAAATATATGTATTTTAAACAGAAAAGTATTATTTTAGAATGTTTTGAAGTCTCTAGAGCTAGACAGATTTTAACATATATTTTTTTTATTAAATATGTAAAAAGATAAACGCAAGTCAAGTTATTCACATATTCAGACAAAAAAAATCTACTCTACCATGCGACAATTTGTGGATAATGTAAAATGACTGATACATCTGGATAAGACTTTTTGTATCTATTATGTCATTACTTATCTATTTATAATTAACAATACATATGTTTACATTCCTTTCAGTTTACATTTAATATATAACCAAAGCTTTAAGGTGTGCTATTTAGTAAAGGTAATTACAAATGCATATTAAAACCATAACGGAATAATGGGTTACTCGCAGGGGGGTGGGAGGAGAAGGACAACTCTTTCCCCTTTCAGAGCATCGCTCTCCCCTCAGCACAGCCACGTTTCTGGTGCCCAAGAGGTAATTTACTGCCCCAGCTCCCTGCATTGGTCACTTCCTCCTTGACACAAGCAGCGAGAGCACTGCGCTCCTCAGACCAAAACCAGGATATAGAGAACTGGAGGAGATTAAGTACAGCTTTTGTTGTTGTTTAAATGGGCTTCAAAGAGAGAAGTTCAGAGGTGCCACAGCCTGACTATGAACCCCTGGGAGCTCAACAACCCAACTGTCTGCACCTTCAGAGAAGCATTTTCTCTTGAAGTGCTCTCCCCGCACCTGCTCGAATATTAGCAGGAGGACAAACCGCAGTAATTGGAGTCTGCTGCTGCTGATTAGGTTTATGGCCTGATCCCAAACTCCTTGCCCCATCAGAAATCCCCTACAGATTAAAGGACGTTCTGGAGACTGGAAAATAATTAGTAACTGCTCTTCAGTTCAACAGCGTTATGAAGAACTACCGTTTATTACAATGACAATTGTAATAAGTACATAGGTTCTAATAAACACAAATACAATGAAAATGACAATTCCCCCATCTGTGGTGATTCTTGGAAATACTTAGTTTGGAAAATACACATTTTTATAAACCAGATCTTATTTGTAACCAATCGAACATCAGAAAGGAAAGTGCTGGCCTGCAGGTTGCAGTACTTTTGCTATTATCAGGTAGGCTGTGAGGTCAATGCTGGAGGCAGGGCCAGAAGATCTTCAACCCCGAGGGTCTACAAACCCTATGGGCACGGGGAGCAATCAAGGAAACAGAAATACCTGTTCTAATGTTTAACAGTATTTTATAGATTGCCTGCGGTGCAGCACAACAGCAGTGTTCTCACATTTAACTAAGAGCCACTTAGCTGCAGAAGATTCCTTAGGAACAGAAAACTGCATGTGTGCGTGCGTGTTGGTGGGCTGATTAATTAAAAACCTCTCTATGGACGCATCAGCTGGGAGCTCATGCTTTAGGAGTGCACGAAGACCTAAGAAGGTTTAGCTGTTTGTAGCTGTTCAGCGGGTTTTTGAATTTTTCAGTGACTGCAGACTGGGTTGGGACTTCCATGTACCTGCTTAATCAGAGGAACAATCCGGAATTAAGAAAAAAATCAAGTGAGAGACCAAGAATACCAAGCATAAAATATTCAGAGAGACTAGAATGCACAGTTTCACGATAAAAACAAGGAATGCTTTATACACTTCAAGATACCTCTTTATAAAATACCATCATTTAGAACAGGGTAGCAGGGACCGTTCTGGAAAGGAGCACCCACTGCAGGCGCCTCCCGGGTGGATGTGCTGCTGCACCACGCCAGCCTCGCTGCAGGAAGGTCAGCCAAAGCAGAGCTGGCTCGCTCCCCCTCGGTCAGCGGGTCTGATACATGCACCGTCTCCAGGAGGACGTCTCGCTGCCTCTCCACGCTTCAGAAGCGGCCTCAACACCTGCGAGGTGTCCACCACCCACTTAGAGGGAGTTCGGGGGGTTTCAGGGCTAGTTCTGTGGCTGGGTTTCCCCCGTGCCTTGCACTAGTGAGGAAGCTTTCCATCTTCCAGACTTGCATGGTCAGGGCAGCAGAGGGGGGAGGATAGCAAGAAGAAATGTCTGGCCTACTTTGTCCTCTTCTGAGGGGTGGGAAGCCAAGCATGACGGCAGGGATCGTGTCCTGCAGCTACACTTGTGTCAAGGAGCTTCCTCTCCTGCATCAGCGCTGAGCCCTCTGCAGGCAGAGCTGAAGCTGGAGGCTGGGACAGGATTCCTCAGGAAAGGAAGAAAAGCTGGGAAATGTCTATTGACTAGTCAGGAAACTGGGAGGGTTTTCAAAAAAAACTTAAGCGGATGTCTGTCCTCCAGAAATAAGTCAAAAAACATACCATGCAGCTTTCTAACAAGCTTTCTAACACAAGGTTTTAAATCTCTCCTAGTGAAACAGATGCTATGCCTTCCACTTTGTGAAGGCGGGAAAGGAATAAACGTGAGCAACACGAGCATTTTCCTCCACAACACACCTCATCATTATGGCTTGAGCACGACTTCCACTGTATCCCTTTATTCCAATTGACCGAATTTACGCCCCAAGGCGGATGTACTAGGAAACGCCAAAGCACCACAAAGTGAGAGACACAGCTAGTGGTACGGTACTTCTTGCCACACAAAATGCCAATATAAATATGTTAGAACAAGTTACAAGTGTATCATACTTAAGACAAAGAAAAAAAAATAAATATATATATTTTCTTAAAAGAGCAGAACAAATCTCAAGCAGCCAAGTGGTGAAGTTGCAGTGATGTACAGTAGGTGATGTAGCCCTACAACCTCTTGGGAAGATACACTGAAAGAAGACTTCTGCAAATGCATCTTGGCAAAGTATGGGTACAGAATGCAGTGGTTGGCTGGCACTCACTATGGTACATAAATGTTAATGGCAGACTGGGAGTGAACTGATTTCAAGTTTGAGGCCACACATGTTCCAATTCTCCAGAAGAAAGTTCTCACACAAAATGAAAATTGTCAGACGCTGGGTGAGTCAGTACTCCTCCTGCTGCTGGGGCTGTTCATGGACTTGCTCTTCACCTTCATGCTCTTCTGTGTGGCTCTCCTGCAGGCAGAAAAAGACCCCAAAACATTCTTCAGCAGACAGCATTCCTTCTGTAATCTCACCCCACCGTGCTCCCTCTAGCCTCAAGTTCAACTTTTAACTTTCATTCAAATGAGAAGACACCAACACAAGACAGCTAACGATTCAAGTTCGCCACTGATTTACTTTGACACCCTCATATTCTGTCTCCACCTGTCTGTTTGGCCTCTCACAAGGCTATATGAGTTAGACTGCTTAATATTAAACTACGTGCTTCAATATATTAAGGCAAAGTTGAAATTCAGAGCTTTTTATTATTTTTTCTTTTTTAAAATCTCTGCTGCAATGAAAACTGGCATAAAATAAATGCTAACTCCCAGGTAACATCAGAGCTGTTGTACAAATGAATCTCTCAGTAGCTCTTTTGCATATTTTTTTATTTAATGAGTTTCAAGACTATGAGAAGCAATTTGTTGCTGCGGCCAATGGGGTGTGGGCACAGTTAAAAACTCAAAATGGAGTAAAAACACTTCCATGGAGTAATTAGGCATATCCATGTTGATTTGTGTTCATGATGTTGTGAACTATTTGTTTCTCTACTACTTTTGGACTTGCACATAAATACAAAATGAGCTGTTTCCCGAGAAAAGCAGCATGTTGTGACATTACAATAAAATGCATTTATTCTGCTTTTAATTGATGTATACGCAGTACTGATACTTCCCCCCCAAAAGTGTCAGTTTTCATCCTCAGCGTGTTAACTGTTCCAGCAAGCAAACAGCTCCAATAACTAGGCGGTGAGATATTCCACAGTCAGATGCTGTATCACAGCATCCTGATGTCCTCCCATTTTCAGCCTGTCCAAGGATTTCTGAACCTGTCTGCTACAGTTTTCACACAATCTTCACTCCAGGTTTGTATCACAAAATGGACAAGACACTTCTGCTATCACATACTTCAAAAATTAAACTCACTTTTTTTTTTTTTTTAGGTCAGCTGTACTTCTTGCCCAAAATGATATACTCATGCTATCATAGCCCAGAGTTCAAAGGCTGTCAAAACAATGATTTTTAATGCTATCCAGAAAATATAACCAAAGATTTGCTAAGCATGAACACATTTCCTTTGGAAAAAGTTAAATCCACTATTCACTTATTTACAGTGCTGCTGCTAGAAGGCAGGTGATCACTACTGAACAGCTCCTCTTGCAAATGATTATTACATGCAGTATTTTCTAGAGCTGTGCCTCTGAATATACAACTCCTGCTGTGAGGGAAACCCTGACTGAGAGGAATGCTGGATCCTCATTGCACATGCAATCATGTGTTTAAAGATCTCAAGTTCTGAAGCAATTTTCAATTTAGAGACAACAGACCTGGCATCTTGAGTTGGCCTAGATCTATCAGAGCTCAGAAAGGTTGGCTGTTTCATAGAGCACTCTCTCTATTCCCATCAGGTGTAGCTACAAGTACAGACTCTCTCTAAAGTGCATTTCCATCCTTCCACGACAGTGTGCTGAAAAGATCCTACGCACCTACTCCCTGCCCTGCATTAGTAGCGCTCAGCTGCAGGCAACTCTGAAGGAAAACGCTTTTCCGAGACACCAAGCTGACATTCAAAATGCACCCTCGCTGATGAGGCACCTCTGCAGAACTCGCCTGGCTCCCAGCAGTTTTCATCAGAAGCGAGCGGCTTGGACAGACTAAGGCATTGATACTGCTAAGTTTTCTAGCTGGAGGCAAAAATTGAAAGAAAAAGGAGGCCATAACTTGAATCTTCTCAGAACAGTTCAGAGCAGCTTATACAAGAGGAAAGTGCTCCCCTTCTGGCAGCAAAGTGTTCATATTTCTAAATGGCAGGAACAAGTGAATAACGTCCCTAACATTTGCTGATAGAATAGAAATATTCAGCTGTTTACCACAGCTGTTTACAGGAACAGCCAAATTTCAACTGAAAGCAAGCTTTCTGTCACTCAGGTGCTATTTTCAGGCAGATACTACGTTTATCAGTTTGGACAACTGCAGTTTTGTGTCCTATGCCCCTCCTGGGGGAACGATGCCTTTATTACATATGGTGTGTCAAGTCACAAATTCTTTTTGCTTGGTATCTAAAAATCCCATCTTCTGTAATGGGCTGCAAGAGTGCAAGAATTCAAGGGTGGACCAGTTTCCAGGCAGAAGCTGCCAGCTGTGAGAACGTGACTGTGTGGGTAAGAAAACCGAGCTTTGTTCAAACCTAACGAGCTATGCAGCCTGCTGTTATGTACCTGTTCAATAAGCTCCATACGTGCATATTTTATGATACGCCAAGTAGAAAGCACATTCACGCAGATTTTATAGGTCATCTACATGCTATCCTTTCATGCGTAATAGGGAAAGCCTCTAACCACGGGGAGTGGCTTGGGAACCTACCCTGCAGCTCTGAAGAGGAGCGGTGGCTCCTCTCCTGCCAGGTTTACCTTTGATGGAAATGGTAAATCTTCTGTGACTACCCCAGAAGTTGTTCTGGGAGCTGGACACGTGCTTTCCAGTATGCGCAGCTTGTATAAATACGTGAAATGGGAAAGACAAGAATCACTCTGCACAATTACCTTGGGACTGTGGAATCTCCTTGAATAGCATCCCCTAATAAGGCAAGTAGTGGAAGGTCTATTTAGAGCATTTATTTCTGACTCAGATCACACGACCATGGCCATCTCTGCCTCCCACTAAGAAGAGATGCTCAGTTTCGACCCTCAGTCCATCCGCCTCAAACTATTCAGGTGTGCCTGCAGACTGGAAAGCTACTCTTTATCAAAACCAGCTGCTGTGGGGGTGGGTGCCTTTCCCAAAAGCAACAACAGATGTAGCAGCTGCTAGAGCAGAAAGATACAAAACCAACTGAATTTCAAGCAATTTGTTTGGAAATGTGAGCTGAGATCAAAGAGCAGCGATCCATCCAACTTCCGCATGGACTGAACCAGAACAGCCTATCTAGGAAAGCAAAAGCAGCAGCAATTTTGCTTTATGCCAAGACCTATATGGCTCCAGCTTTCATAACCAGACACGTAACCTCTTCTGGCTCTTTGGTTGGAAGCTCTCCTGCTATAAAACCAGACTACCAAATGCTTTGCATACTATCCAAGGTCTCCGTCCTGTCTGTAGCAGTCACAGCATGAGTGCTAGAGGCACTCATGCAACACCCAAATGCATCCTTTTTAACACCATTCTCTGACTACTTTGATTTTTTTTTTAACTAAGAAGCAGAAAGATTACAAATAAACAATTTGTAATTAAAAATTACTGAGGATTACAGACTGATCAGCCAAACTTTAAATGCAACTAGCAGATACAACATCCCTCTTGCATAAGCAAAGCGAGGAGATTTAGAACAGAACTGTATCAGGGAGAAGGAGGAGCCCTAAAAACAAGGAACCCACACAGGTTGATAATTGTGCTGTGAGGCTCAAAACCCCACCAAAATAAAGGAAAAAAAGAAGTCTTAAAAACTTAGCCTTTAATGAATTAAATGAAACAAGCTCATGAAGTCACTTGGTTGAAACTGTGCTATGACTTGGAGTTCTGAAAAAATAATTATAAAAAAATACAAAAAACCAAACCCTTAACACGAACCTGACAATAATCCCTTCAATGCAATACTACAATGATCAAACGTCTGGAGAAGATAGTTTGTAAGCTCTAAACTCTGTATTTGTATGCTGAGTCATTCTACATAGAATTCACCTGACAGCCTACAAGTCTCATGGGGGACCTACGAGCTACTGGGAGACTTGAGCACTTGAAGTGCTGTCCACAATTTTTCTTTTATGAGGATTAAATTAAGCGTAACACAAAATTAGGGAATATCGAGAGACTTGTCCCTTCTGAATAAGTTGGCATGAAAAATAGGACATGATCACTATGACGAGTACAATAGACTCCTGTCAAATTACAGCTATGAAGGAAGAGTTTGAGATCACTGTGAAATGGTTATTGGAGGAGTGAACTGAAAACAAATTTAACTTAGCCATGATATTTAAGTACAAAGGCTTCGGTCAGGTATGACTTGTGCAGTACGTGTGAGCTGCATTATCTCACATCTCCCTCCTTGGAGGGAAACCTCAGGGCCACAGTATCATTTATAACTGCCATGAATCCTGAAAATCAGTGCAAACTTTTGTCTTCCTACTTGGCCCTGAATATTTAAGACACTCTGAAACAGAGATTACAACAACCTAAGCTGGATTTACCATGAACTTATTAGCAAGAAGCCAGGAATGCTGAAGTAGCTTGTGCTCTGGGGCTATTTCCCATCTGGGGCTTGGGAAATCTAAACTGCTGTTACCAAGGGATTAACCCACAAAGTGTGGAGAGATACGAGAACTTAACTTGGAACAACTTCATTACAGAGAGAGAGAGAGAGAGAGAAAGAGAACTTAGAGTCAAAGCAGGCTGATGAGACAGCAAAGTATGAAAGCAAGAAGTAGGCATCAGCAAGGTAACCACCATCTTTGGTTCTCAGTCTTAGCACACTGGGGTCTTGCTTCAGCAAACCATAGTCTGTCTACTAAGCTGAAGAGGGGATGTGTACCCCAGAAGATAAGGAAATGAATCCTGACACTGAAAGGCAGAAAAAAATTGAGTGGGGAATGACCTCTGCGTTCTTTTCTGTGAGGTCAGGGCACTGCTGCTGCTGAAGTGACATCCACGGCCTCCAACTGGAAGCACATTCTAGATAATGGCGCAGCTCATGTATCTAGTTCATGCGCAGGCACTGACGATGCTTTCAACAGGAAAAGTATTGGAGGGAGTAAGCATATAGCACAGCGAGATGTGGACTGAAGTAGGACATTTTGTAATGCGTGCTGCCAGCAAGGAAAACTGCAGGAAGAAATGCAGCTAATGCATTCCTTGGCTGGGAATCACTTCCCATGTAAGCCAGAGACAGATGTGGTAGGGGTATAGGGAGAAGAGGGATTTTTCTGGCTTTGCTTTATAAATAAATCACTGTTCCTGAATCCAGAAGACAATTTCTCTGACCACTATATGCATGTAATTCTTTTAGCCTGTTATCACGTGTCTGGCAAATTTGTCTGATTGTTTACTCCTGCAAAAATAATGGTTTCCTCCTCCTTTTCCTCTCTAGCACTCACCCCACACCACTGAACAAATCCTCTTTCCCCTGTCACTTCTAATCTGAGCAGAGGCCTCCGTCAGCGACAAGCTTGTGTTCCTCTTGCACCCAACGTTCCCTTGTGCTCTACTAGTCCATTTTAGAAAAGCATGCGATTTAGCAGCCGCTTCAGCACAACTTTTGATATAAAATTTTAAGTCAGCTGACTACTGTGGCAGCAGCTTTGTGGGAACAGACGTAAGAAAGGCTACAGTGCCACAGGGCTACTGAGAGATTAGGCTGATGCTTACACGCTCTGGAGCCAAAGCTATCGTCCAGTGGAGACTGAGGGGTCAATTATCAGAACAGCGCACACAGGGATTTAGTTAGCATGAATAGCAGTAGTTCAGCTAAATCTCTACTGAATCATTATCCCTGAGTGTATCTGAGGAATTTAGCCAGTATCCTTTACAGCTTCTTGCTTTGTTCAGTGTCTACAGTGCCATGTCTAAGATGCAATGAGATTCTCATTTAATCTTGCAGACAATGCATTTCTGCAATTTTGGTAATAGAGGATTATTGGGTTTGCACTCAAGAATTTTGCCTATAGCAACAGGATAAAAATGCTAAAGAGCATTACTTCTGCGGATATAATTATGCATTTGGCAACCTGCACTGTACGTACTA
The DNA here is from genome assembly GCF_011077185.1 of Oxyura jamaicensis. NCBI lineage: Eukaryota > Metazoa > Chordata > Aves > Anseriformes > Anatidae > Oxyura > Oxyura jamaicensis. The sequence goes on along the minus strand of NC_048894.1, from coordinate 114,887,043 downwards.
CAACACTGCCACATGGGAAAGAGAAGGTTCACAGCTGTAGACATTAAACAGCACCTCTCTGAGAATTTCCCTGCTTTTTAATTCTCAACACCTTAAAGAACACGAGTAAAACACTTCATGCAGAAAGGCAGGAGCAAAACAAAACTAAGTCTCAGGACCACATGAAATCAATTTAAAATTGTGACACACACACTCCCATTTCAGATTAACTTCGGCAAAAGTAGAAAACAAAACCTACGCTGAAGCAGCAAAAGGCAGCCGGCCTCCCGAGTCTATTCCCCAAGCTGCAAAGTCTGTTTGTGAAAGCAAGCTTCCATTTGGGGGGAGGATTCATGGAAATCCTAGCTGCTACTGCTCTGCTGACCTAGATATAGGACATGACCCAATACTGTGTCAATAATTTCTTTTATAGAATTAAGCTCTTCTGTCTCAATAAAATACACAGTAAACTTGAACTTACGTGTTCTTCTGAAGCATAAAGGACTTCCATTAGCCGATGGACAAGGTCATTATTCTCTCCCCCATGTTCCTGGCAGAGAAGTTCAATCTCCCTTAATTTGCCGAAGTAGAAATCTCTTTCCTTCTCCACGCCTTCAAGTGCAAGTTTTAATGAATGTACCTGCATACAAACCAGTACATGGTGCATCAGTTGCGAGGCGCACTACAGACAAAACAACTCAGGTTAAAATTATGCATGCCAACCACCACCCTAAATATAAATTCATTTTTATAGCTTATATTCACAGAAAGTAAATTCCACTTTTTGAAGTGCTAGACCGAATATTACACAACAAAGAACAGCACATCAGCCTTCCCCATTATGCCTCGTGGATACTTCTTAACCTTGATCCTCAGAGGTCAATTTTCTCAATGTTCTTTTATGCTGAAACCTAAAGCAGCAGTTGAAGAGTCAGAGCTATTTAAGATCTGGCTTCTAATAAAGCTGCCAGAAATGTAATGTAATGGTAATTAATAAAACATTCAGCACAGGAATTGCATTACTCTGCCTGGATTAATGTGCAGTTGTTTGGAAACCTACTGCATCTCCTCGCCTAAAAATATGCGGAGCTAGTAGAAAAGCTCATAAAGGGAAATGGTCCAGTTAGGAAATTAAAAGGGTCAGTTGCAAGTGCTGCTGTGCTGTTTTTTCACCTCTTTGCTGCCTCCCCACTTGCTGAACCGTCACAGACCTGTGTCTCAGCACCCTGAGGCTGCTGCAGCATGCAGTGACCAGGAGGTACTGTAGACTTTCTGGTCTGATTAACGTGCTGTCTCAATCAAAAAAAATATCATAAATTTCAAGCATCATTTCTTACTGCAGCCTTCCACACAAGAGTCTTTAAGTTATACTGTTGGTCTTGATTTCTCTGCTGGGACTGCTGCACAATGTGACCTTGAGGAATATGGGGCTGACAAAGAGCAAAGTCAGGACCCTTAGCTTCAGAAGGGCAAACTTCCAGCTATTTAAAGAGTTATTGGATGAGATCGCCTGGGAAGCTGTCCTTAGGGACAGATGAACTGATCCGAGCTGGTAACTCTTTAAGAACACTTTTCTCAGAGCGCAAGATCTCTCCATCCTCCTGTGTAACACATCTAGCGGGCAAAGCAGGAAACCGACATGGCTGAGCAAGGACCTGCTGGTCAGACTGAGGTGCAAGAAGGAAACGCACAGGCAGTGGAAGCGGGGACACATGGCCTGGGAAGAGGACAGGGATACCACATCTGCATGTGTAGGGATGGGATCAGTAAAGCCAAGGCACAGATGGAACTGAGCTTGGCACGGGATGCCAGTAACATGAAGGGATGCTACAGGTACATTGCTCAGAAAAGAGAGGCCAAGGAGAGTGTGCCCCCTCTGATGGACGAGGATGGAGAACTGGTAATGACAGACATGGTGAAGGCTGAGGTACTCAACTTCTTTGCCTCAATTGTCACTGAGGGTCAGGCTTCGCACGTCTCATTTCCCTGAACCCCTAGATGAGGGCTGGGGGAGCAAAGTCCCTCCCACTGTAAGTGAAGAGCAGGTTTGAGACCACCTGATGAAACCAAACAGGTACAAGTCTATGGGGCCTGATGACATGCATCCCAGTGTCCTGAAGAATTGGCTGATCCAGTTGCCAAGCCTCTCTCCGTCATATTTGAAAAGTCCTGACAGTCAGGTGAAGTTCTGGTGACTAGAAAAGGAGAAACGTCACTCCCATTTTTAAAAAGGGTAAAAAGGAGAGACACGGGGAACTACAGACTGGTGAGTCTTGCCTCTGTGTCTGGGAAGATCATGGAACAGATCCTCCTGGAAGCAATGTCAAAATAGATGCAAGACAAGGAGGTGATCTGAGACAGCCAGCATGACTTCACCAAAGGCAGGTCGTGCTTGACCAGTTTGGTGGCCCTCTGTGATGGAGTGACTGCAAGACCAACTAATGGCACCTACTTGGAATTCTGTAAGGCCTTTGACACAGTCTCACATGATATCCTGATCTCCAAATTGGAGAAACAGATTTAAATGGTAGACTATTTGGTGGATAAGGCATTGACTTGAAGGCCGCACCCAGAGAGTGGTGGTCAATGGCTCTATGTCCAGGTGGAGGCTGGTGATGAGTGGTGTCCCTCAGGGGCCTGTCTTGGGACCCATGCTGCTTAAAATCTTTATCAGTGACAGGCAATGGGATCAAATGCACACTCAGCAAGTTTGCAGGTGACAGCAAGCTGAGCAGTGCAGTCAATACAACAGAAGGAAAGGATGACATCGAAAGGGACCTGGACAAGCTTGAAAAGTGGGCCCATGTGAACCTCAAAAGGTTCAACAAGTCCAAGTGCAAGGTGCTTGCACCTGGGCTGGGGCAATCCCAGACATGAGCACAGACTGGGAAAAGAACTCAATGAGAGCAGCCCTGCAGAGAAGGACTTGGGGGTTCTGGTGTAGACAAAGGGCTCAACATGAGCCAGAAGTATGTGCCTGCAGCCCAAAAGGCCAATTGCATCCTGGGCTACACTAACAGAGGGGTGGCCAAGAGGTTGAGCAAGGTGATTGTCCCCCTCTGCTCTGCCCTTGTGAGGCTCCACCTGGAGTGCTGCGTCCAAGTCTGGGGCCCCCAGCACAAGGAGGAGGTGGGGCTGTTAAAGTCTGTCCAGAGGAGGGCCATGAAGACAATCAGAGGGCTGGAGCACCTCTCTTACAAAGACAGGCTGAGAGAGCTGGGGCTGTTCAGCCTGGAGAAGAGAAGGCTCCAGGGAAACCTCACCGCAGCCTTTCAGTACCTAAAGGAGGCTTATAAAAAAGACAGAGAGTGACTTTTTGCTTGGTCAGATGACAGGACAAGGGAGAATTATTTTAAACTAAAAGAAGGTAGATTTAGATTAGATGTGAGGAGGGAATCCTTCACTCAGAGGGTGGTGAGGCACTGAACAGGTTGCCCAGAGAAGCTGTGGATGCCCCATCCCTGGAAGTGCTCAAGGCCAGGCTGGATGGGGCCTTGGGCAACCTGGTCTGGTGGGAGGTGTCCCTGCTCATGGCAGGGGGTTGGAACCGGGGGATCTTTAAGGTCCCTTCCAACCCAAGCTGTTCTGTGATTCTGCGATGCTGCAAATCATTTATGGGCAATCCAGTTATTAAGGATTAGGCTTCATATAAACCGTGACTGATATCACAATATATTTTTATACATACATATACATTTACACATACATATGTGCTTGAAAAAAGAAGAATTTTGTGGGAGCAAAACAAACCACTGTACAACAGGGCATACATGATCAGTGTAATGTCTAAGTGGCTCTCAAGTTCAGAAGACTGCAGCATATCCAGCAACAGAAATAATCAGGGATGAAGCTGCCTACAGTAAACATGCTGACCCTAATCATGTCCAAATTACTGCTGAATCAGCATCCACATTTTAAGGCCTGCAATATTATGAAATGAGTTTTCTAAGGAAAATATGCTAAATAAAATTAACTTGCATCAGATGTGATTTGAGTGAACTGACAATTTAACAGAAAGTTTGTGTTGCCAGTTCTACTGCAAGCTAACTTGTTCCCTTCACCAGTTCAAACATCAGCAGAGTTCAAGCAGTGCTTTGACAACCTACTAAACCCTATAAGTTCATTTTTCTGTAACTGCTGAGCTAGCGATGCCTTTTTCTGACCTTTGATTGCACTCTTAGAGGTGTCAGACAGCAGACCTGACCTGTTGCCAGGGCAGGATCTCAGGGCATCTCATTCACGTACTAACCTGTTCCTTAGCAGCTGCCTGAGTTTGACACCCAAGTCTTCCCTTAACAGTTTGAATCTATGTTTGACAGTGACCAGTCACCTTAAGATTAACTATTTAGTCACAGAAAGCATGAATAGTAAAATGGAACAAAAGTGTACAGTAATTTCATCTACAGATATGTATCCTACTTAAATGTGAGGTCTTCCTCACGTTTAAGACGTGTCCTCTGGATCTGCAGCAACATATTCCTTGGGAGCAGCTCCTGCATCCAGACAGAACAAGAACTTAACTGCTTCCAGATCTCCTGCTCTGTGCAAGCTAGAGCTTGGGAAAACAACGAACTTCAGTTGAAACATTTGCAGTTAATAGTGCAGGCAGTCTTACCTTCTGACCCATTTACTATGAAGGCACTTTTGTTTTCATTGTATCACGCTTGCTCCGTTTTTAAGAAACAGAATCATTAATCTATGCATATATGCACACAGTTAACCACAATACTCAGTAAACATTGATACAGCCAAACCAGACATACTTCAGTTACATATTAGCTGTCTGTGACACATTAATTGGTAATCCTTAGGATAATTAGCACATCTGTATGCTTTTTTCCTTGTATTAACATCCTAAGAGGCTCGTCCTGTACAAGGAGCAGCACATGTTAGCCCCCATGCATTGTTTCTGGACCAGAAGCAGACTCTGCAATCCAGTTAACCATGCAAAGGCAACTGCTCTTTCCTCTGGTGGTATGATCCCTGACAGGACTACATAACCAGACTGAAAATTAAGTATCTGTTATAAACATGCTGCTAATATGATGCTTTTTTTTTCAGAAATTATGTCTATACTAGTATCCAGTTAACTATTCCTGGGACCACTCTCCACAGATAAAGGTCCTTTCTCCATGCGTAATGATTCCTGGTCTGTGTTTTTGCCTTAGCTGTGCTAAGAAACCCTTTGGGAGAGTGTTAGTTCGCACAGACCAAAAGCACAGCAGGGACCACTGTGCCATTTTAATGTTATGGATAACCAAGTTCCAGTGCACAGCAACATGCCTTGGAAGTATTTAATTTACTAGCACAGACCAGGGCAATAGCTACGACCATTTTAAGAGAAACTTTTAAGATTGTTGGGGGCCATTAAACAAGCAAATGTTACGGATGGCTTACAATTATTGCAAACAGCTCATTAAGCAACCCTATGGTAAAATCTAGTATATGGACATCCCCACTACTTAAAATTTTCCACTACAAGTCACACAGAAGTCCGGATGTCTGAATCTCCCTTAGCTGCCATTCATGAGGGCTGAAAAAAGCCTGTTACAACCACATGAGAATGATATTCACAGATGCCATTTAACAACTTTTACTAATAATCAAAACAGCAAAGGAATATAAATGGCTCCTGCCCATACGTCCCTTGGTTGCTGGAGACTGGGGAAAAATGGGCAATTTGGTCTTCCAGCATATTCAGATTGAGGATCAAAAACACCTGGCTCAAAGCTGTTTGCAGCATAGCTTTTTTGGCTTTTGTTATATGCCTGGGGTGCACAAGTAATTATAAATGGAAAATGAGCTTCCCAGACCATTCTAGCTAGAAAAGGTCTCTTAAAAATCTAACTTTTAAAACGCCAACTTTCCAAATCTTCAAAATTTCTTTTTCTCCTTGGTGATGGGGAAAATCATCAGTTTTCCTCAGGGTTATTTGTATATAAAGCTCAAGGTTTTCACACATAGAAGTTGCTAGGAATACATTAGCAAGGATGTGATAGTGACTGCCTGTTTATATTTTAGTAAAGATCAAATATTTTTATCTTGCTGAGATCCCAACTGACTCTTCCTGCTGAAGTGAACACATTTTGACTTCTAAGCACAAATGTCACGGATTTAAGCCCACATTTAAATGTTTCAACTCCACTTACAATGATAGAATAAAGATTCCATCAGAAATATATACGCCCATTCCTTGTACAACATATAAAACATCTCTGTTACAGCAAGCAACAACTGAACACCCACTTGGAAGTTTGCTGTTGCTCAGAATTCCCCACTGAATCTGCAGTACATCTTGTTTGGGATGTGGCTATCCATCATCACCTCAAGTACGTAACAGTAGCCAAGAACTTGCAGTTAGTGCCCAAACTGAAATCTGTGCTGCTCAGGTCAATGAGAGTCTGGAACTGAAATGCCTGTAATTGTGGAAAATTATACTTGATCCAGAATGACTTCTTCCTGTATGCAGCTGCTGGGCAGCTCTTGCTCTAAAATATGAATCTTTTCCTTTCCATTTTCCTCCATCTTGGGCAAATACAGGAGTCAGGTCTCATTTATACTAGTGGCCTTGACACCATCCTGACAGCACAGATTCGAGCCAGATTCAGGTTATTTCTTTATGTCCAGTGCAGACACTCTTTTATGTCCAAGAATGGCAGAGCAGTGTCAGAGCACAAATAGCATAAATGAAAATTAAGGCCTCACATTCACAACACAAGAAATTCTGAAATTTTATTAATTATATTGCAGAATATTACTTATTAAGTATTTTCACAAAGGTAGATCACATTTTTAAATTTAAAATGGCATATTACCTTCTGAAATCTTTCATTCCAGAAAGCAGAGTGCAATGAACTAGTCTCGGTTTAGCTGCAATTCTCTAATACCCTGATATTACAAACAGGCTTGTCTTCTCCACAATGACACATTAAAGTGATTTGTTTCAAATTTGTAGCACACAAGAACAAAGACAGTATTGAGATTTTTCCTATAAACGTGGAATAAAAGATATATTTCAAAATCTAATTAGTAAAATTATCTGTAACGAAGCTCTCATACTTCAGTAAGACTTACCTATCACTCCTAAAATCTCCTTTTAGAATTACTGGCACAACACCAGTCATCTCTGTTAAATGCTATTTTAAACAATAAATCTCTTTTTTCTTCCCAGCTGAGCTATTTCAATCTTTTGTCCCTTCATAATTCTGGAGGATATCATTCAGCAGAGGGCAATATTAGATTTCACGCCTGTCTGTGACAATAAATGCATCTAATTTCACGCCTAAAGCGAATTTACCTGTTCGCTGAGCTGTATGACTTGAGTTTCCAAATCTTTATCTGATTTGGATGCTGAGCTGCTTGGTGCAGCTTTTTTTGCTGAAGATGGGCGAGAAGGTGTTGATCCTGGTTTAGAAGCTGGACTGGATTTAGCAGCACCTAAAAGGTACAGTAAACAACAGTGATCAAGATTTATCCCTGGGATAAATACATTCATATTAACCTGATACTGAAATAAGTGTATTTACAGACGGTCATTCACACAATTACTTCAATATTATAGTGGAAAAAGTTCCAGTGTTCTACCTTGGCAAAGGAAAAACTAGATTTCCCAGAAGTTTTACTTTGATCTTACTACTCAGAGTGAAGCAACTCCAAAAGTAAAATAAATAAAAATCAGATTAGGGGTATAAAGGTCCCTTAGCTGTCAGCAGCTTTCAGTCCTTTAAAAAAGATCCTGTTAAGAGACAATTCCCCCAGCCCAATATTTACGTATCTATCTCCAATCCCCCCAGAGAAAGACAGACTTGAAATAAAGTCAGCTAAACCGCCTGCGTGCTTCCTTCGTTCTCACAGCTGCACATCACTGAGACGAGGGCATTGAGATTCAGACAGTGCGGGCAGAACTCAATCCATCAGTGAGCTCGCTGTTGCCATAGGGACCAAGCAATCTGTGCTGATCTGCTTAGGTTTCACTATTTGTTTCTAATTAATTGCACTGCAGACTTGATAGAGGACAGAGCAATGCCTTCACCAGCAAGACCAGCAGCTAGCAAGTGCGTACAGGTACTCCTCACAGCACCGGTGGTGCAAAAATGCCCCGGCAGAGAAGTGTTGGTGAGAGTAGCTTTGTACCATCGTCACGGGAGCCTCAGCTGGCCTCCCACCCCATCACTGGGTCTTCTAAAGAGCAAGACACTTGTCCAGATGTGCTGTGGGCTCCACGGTCTTCCTCCACCATCAGTTGTTGTTGGCTCTGAGGCCTGAGGGGGACAGCGAGCAGGAAAAAGCCCAAATGCCAGCTGAGCTCTGAGCTTGCAGTTCACCACAGAATCACAGGATGGTTTGGGATGGGAGGGACCTTACAGACAGACCATCCAGTCCAAACCTCTGCCATGGGCAGGGACACCTCCCACCACACCAGGCTGCCCAAAACCCCATCCAGCCTGGCCTTGAACACCTCCAGGGATGGGGCATCCACAGCTTCTCTGGGCAGCCTGTGCCAGTGCCTCACCACCCTCACAGTAAAGAATTTATTGCTAATATTTAACCTAAATCTCTCCTCTTCTAGTTTAAAGCCATCACCTCCCGTCGTATCACTGCACTCCCTGACAAGGAGTTCCTCCCCAGCTTTCCTGTAGGCAAAGGACTACAGGACCACGTCTACCTTGATATTTTGACTAATTAAAAGTCAGCTAGTTAAGAATGGGATTGTCAAGGTGCTTTCAAAGCCAGGAAAATTGAATTTCTTTGGGTTAGCAAAAAAATAGAGGAAAATAGGTGTCAAAATATGTAAGAGAAACACATGCATGAATGAAAATATGCATGAAATTATCACTGTAGCATTCTAGTGATGATACTGCTATCACACTCAACTCAATTTCCCCATTTCTTGTTGCATTCTATACCAGTAGGAAGCAGTCTGGGACATGGGCTGAAACTTAAATACTATAAGACAAGCTATAGACCTTCAGATGTGAAACCTTGGCTTACCCATCTACCAACTACCCTTCTTCTTCAAGGCAGCACTAGACTTCCCCTTCTCCAGATACCCTCACACAAGTGGAGGAACAAGCTGCTCAGCTTTTCAAGGGCAGCACCCCCTGGCCTAGCAGCTCCTCACAGTTTCCCCTCAGGGTTGTAGTGCATGACCTGAGCGAAGCAGGCTCCGCAGCTGCTCTATGGTGCTCCCTCTCCTGCTCAACAACCCCCTTAAGCAAGCTCTTTCTTTGTAGGCTATGGCACTGATCACAAAAACCCAAATCATTAGGAACGCATCACTTTTTGACCTGCGGAGAGAGTTAAGGATAGTGCAAGCACAGACATTGACTCCTCAGGTATTCTCTTTAATTTGCAGCTGAGGCACCCTCCCAGCACACACTGAACAATCTCACATCACCACAATCTGTGAACAGAGGGGACTGAACAGTACCAGATACACAGCACTGTGTTCTGCCTTCCTTTGGAAGGCACAAAGCCTTCTGAATTTCTACAGTGAAATGTTACTAAGCTTTATGAAGTCCAAACAAATGAAAAGAAATCGACTTTTGCTCTGCTGCTTGGGGTCAGCTGTTAAATCAACACGTATTCCAATTTCAGTAACACACTTATAAGCCAGCTAAATAATCTGAGCACTTCAGACGGTATCAGCAACAGCTGGACAGAACTTAATTGCAACAGAGAATGCCTCGGGTTTTCTAATTTAAAATTTCCTGGAAGAAAAAAAATGTAAAAAAGCTTTAGCGCACATTTATTCTAAAACATCGCTTTTGCAATCAGCTCAGAGAGAACCCTCCCATTTGTAACAGAAGCATGATTTCATAAAAGAATTAAAGGATGCTGGTTTGTGGAGTACTGCAGTGCTGGAGACAGCCAGATATCTAAATGGAGATGAAAGATCTTAATAGACCTTAATAACTTTGCTATTGAGCACCACAATGACTTTGCAGTCAATTAGAGCAGGCGCAGAGTAACTCCTAATTTGTTGTTCATAGGTGCTACATAATACAAAGAGTTCAAGTTCTCTTCAATGTTACATCTTCCATGAAAATATTTATTGTTCGTCTCCAGAAAAAGTCCTTTATACTGGTAGTTATTATATATTTTGTAAGACTTTTCAGGCATCCCACATGACCTATATCACTAAAAAGTAGTTTTTTTGTTTGTTTTCCTTGGACAGCAGTCCATGAAGTCCGACTTCCATATTCTGAGAAAGCACTATGTTTTATGCAAATATCTTACATACAAAATACACTCTTATCAGCTCTTTTCACTGAACTGAGAGAACTGCATTGTAATCAGTGCCATAAGTGTTACCTATTACTGATTTGTTTCCACGTGTACTGCAGATGTTCGAAGAGAAGTGCGGAGTCCTGCACTGGGAGGAGAAACCCCAGTCCCCAGAACACACGGGGGGGCAGCTGCCCAGAAAGTAGCATAGCGGAAGAGGACTTGGGGGTCCTGGGGGACACCAAGCTGGACTCTTTTCAGTGGTGCCCAGTCAAAGGACAAGACACAGCAGTTGCAACTTGAAATGCAATAAATTTTATTTAAACTTCAGAAAAAACTTATTTCCTGTGTGGGTGACGGAGTACTGGCACAGGCTGCCCAGAGAGGCTATGGGGTCTTCTCCTTGGAGATCCTCAAAAGCCACCAGGACATGGGCCTGGGCACCCTGCTCTGGGTGGCCCTGCCTGAGCAGGGGGTTGGAACAGGTGACCTCCAGGGGGCCCTTCCAGCCTCCATCCTTCTATGGAAACTTCCTCTGTTCCACAATGTTCTACTTTTAGGTCAATACAGGGTTCAAATAGTTTTTGTTTCTTTATACACTGTATTGCAGCTGCATCAATTAGCACCTGGGTAACTTTCTGTACCTGCCCATGTAACACTAGCAGAGATGAGAAAAATTAGGTCACTTTAGCACTGACTTGAATAAATACAAATTACTAAAGAAGTTATTTTGTCTTGTGCTTAAATAAGCTAGATGAAACAAATTTTGAAATGCATTAGTTTTCTACCTGTGGTGCTCCAGAAACAATTACTAGTCAGCTTAATCTGAATTAAATATATCCCCACAGCTCTAGCTTTATTATTCTTTTCACTAAACACAGAAATTTTACAGGCAGAAGTGCACTTCCTAAATATAAAGCAGTACATGTTGGCACTGTGTATGTTTTGGGTACAACAGAGCCAGGTTCCCGATGCCAGGCCACTTTACATCCCAAGCGCAGTCTTGCAGACGAGACCAATTTAACATTTAAAGACAAATTTTCCGTAAAGCTCTATGAGTAATTAGTGCTCTGTTAAATAATTATGTAAAATTCCCGGAAAACACGTGCACGACTGCAGCGTGGACATGTGTGAGGACAGCGCGGAGAGCAATGAAAGCCCTGAGCAAGCAAGGCTTGGCTGAGCCCTCACAGCTATTGCTTCAGGGGAATTTGGGAACCACTTCCAGTGTATCCTTCCAATTAAAAATCTGAGATTTTTCAATTTGAAATTAATAAAACTTCATAAAACGAAGATTCCTGACTCATGCCACAGAAGAATAAACAAACCCACTAAGAGGCCACCGAGCTAGCAATTTATTCACCAACCGAAGTCTCAAATCACTTAAAACAAATGAGTGAGAACAGTAAGCAAATTAATAGTCTCGCACACTTATTGTTACAGCTACACTGGGATGCAAGAAGCTGTTCAATTTAGGGATGCTTGGTGGCACTAGTGATGACAACTGATGCTTAATGGGAATGAAATGACCTCGGACAAAATCTGACTCAATTTCCAGCATCCCGACACGCAGCAGTGCAGCGGCCCGGTTATTCTGTGGTACTGGCTTCCCTCGGGGCTGGCAGGACCCCTCTCTCCTCAGCTCCCCACACGTCCACCACTGCTGCCTCCAGCACAAATGAATACTTCTCTTTAGATTTAAAATAATCAAAATTTAAATGGCCAACATTAATTGCTGTCAACTGAAACCCTATTTTCTCTAGAAAAATCTTCAAGCATGCAAGCATTCATCTTCAGTGGATGAAGCCATTCCACATCGGCCTTACAGAAGAAAACATTTTAAAATGTCAAGTGATCCAAAAAAATACCACAACCCTAAGAATTATAAAATTCTGTAACTATCTGCTTAGCCATCCCAAAAGGAAAAAAAAAAATCTGAAAAAATACTCCAAGTATATTGAAGTATGAAACATCAAGCAAAAATTTAAGTAAGATTTAAGTAAGGTTCCCATAATACACTTAAGATGTCAAATTTCACCATAGTTTTTCAAGCAGGATTGTCTCATTCAAAAAAAGCCCCCTTGCTCGTGCACTGCAAGCAGTGTTGCTACATGGTCTAAACTCTGTCTCAATGTGTTTAAAAATCAAACTCTTTTGATGCGGGTAGTGGGAGTGCATCTGGATGAAGGCTGAGCCATTTTTCTCTCCACCTCAGACATGGTGTTCCTCACATGTTCCTTTGGCCTCACATGAACTAGGAGAAAAGCATTTTCAATTTGTCACCTCGCAGCTCTTCCTATCCTCAGCTCTACCACATAGCTCTGGAGCAACACACCGTAACGAACAGGGGTTACCAACTGCCTGCAAGTTGGGGAAAAAACTGCATGTTTTGGTGGAAAACAAAGAAAAATGCATCGGAATGAGCTCTCTGGTCCCTTGGGATGCTTAATCATATCGCCAACTGCTACAATAAAGACTGGTTTTGTTGAATATTTTTACCCCTCAAAATTAATTTGCAGCACTTCTGCAAATTAAGGGTATACCATTTCCCTAAAGGACATGGGCATTTTTCTTGCATAACTGGCTCTTCGATGGCGTATACACACACACACATATATATATATATAGCATCCGTGTACAAACAGTTCATTCTGCCCTGGTTATTTTCCCTGTCATAGCACGATTATTTTTAGCTCTCATGTGATCCGCCAGTATTTTCCAGCTCCGCTTTAGTCATCCTGCTCTCACAGAATATTTCAAAATAAAAAGACGAGCAGCCTTCAGATCTAAGAACCGCTCACATTTTTAGCTTATATGTAAATAATTAATTTTATTGAGCTGTCTTTTACCCAAATATTTTTGACACTCCATACCCTGCAACAGGCAGTGCTCTGCGTAGATTCGCTCCAATACACAGGAAGGCTTACATAAGCCATTAGCTAAAATCCTGATGACTGGATCACAATTTTCAATTTGATCAGATGAAGCTTTTCTCCCCCCTCCCCCTTTCTTTCCCCCCTTACAGGGAGGATTAGAGCAGGCACAAACAACAAGGCACGAACATTTTAATCCCTTACAGTAATTGTGACTCTACATCTGTAGGCTGTTTACCACCGCACCAGAGAAAAGCAGGAGCTGTAGGAGAGCCACAGGCTGAGGGCTGGCAGATGGCATCATATCCAAAAGCAGCTGTGGTACTGCTGGCTGAGAGCCCATGCGCGTGGGCGGTGCTGCTGGTTCCCCTCCGTAAAGGATGAAAACTCATTCATCCCCCCAGCAAGGAGCTGCATTTACCTGTTACCCCTTGCTGTTTCTAGAAGAAAATATGCGTTACCGAAGTCCTCTGTCCTCCACACCACTGCCAGCTCCTCAAGAAATTGTCTCTGTCTCTGGAGAAAGAAGAGGCAGCACGAGGGTGGCACACAGATCAGCTGTGGGGGACGATTTATGCTGCCATCTCCGAGCTGTGTTACCCTTGACACACGCAGACTCTTCGGGCCGAGTGCCTTTGGAAGGGGTAGGGAAAAGGCTGCAGGTGTGCTCTCTGATTAGCACAAGAATCGGTGTGTTTTCAGACCTCTCCAGTTCTGGTTTGTTTTAACAGCATCTTGAAAAATGAAGTCAAGACCACACTTGGCATTTGCAGAGATTGCAGGTAAATACCCACATACAGGTACAGAAAGCAGCTACCAGATACAGGGGGTCTGCCAAGCCTTAGTGTCAGATTGAAACACCCAAAATAACACTAACTCATTACAGCTACCATATTAGGGTAAGCTTTCAGAGGGCTCTCTAGGGATTTGACCACTTTTTTTGGTAACCAAATCATATATCTTAGCCTACCTCCGAAAGGCCAGTGCTAGAACCCCAGTTATGAATAACGAAAGAGATTAGCACCTCCTAAATCACTCAAAAACAAAGCTCTGGCAAAGAGCACTGGAATTGCTCTTCTGTGGAAGAGTATGAATCATCCGAAACACACGTGAAATAGCAGCTAAATATATTATTCCCTTAAATATGTATATACATCAATTTGGAATAGGCGTATTTAAAGGTCAGTGACAAAAACAAAAACACAATGTGAACAAGTGCCCATATGTCTACTTGCTCCTGACACTAAACAGAAGATGCATACACATAGGTGTGTCTGCTGCATGCTGTTTAAAAACTTTTGGATTATATTAAAAGATCTGCAGGTTTCTTAATTTTATGGCACTACCGCATCTTTTTGTTTTGTTAATGATCTGAAATTCATTACAATTTCAAAGCATCAGTGGCAAAGTAAAGCAAATCACATGTTAAAAATAGCATGAAGAAAAGAAAACACAGAAATGGAGGCAAGCTACTGTGGCAAGCTGCAATTGATGCTGGCAAACGTTTGCTGCATTGGTGTAAGAGGTTGTTACATCAAGGAGCCCACAATGTTTACTGTTCCCACAACAAAGTTGGTGGAAGTAGAGCTGTGCCCGAAACCTCAGCCATTTCACCAAAGACCCAGGGTTGTGGAGTAACAAAACAAATCAGCATTAAAGTTATAGATAGCTATTTAAACTATGCCATCTGATGTTGCACTTACTTGTGGGCATACATTCCCTCTTTGTGATTTTATTATTGTGGAAGATGAAACTCCAGATGGGGCAGAGAATTCTGCAGTTGTTGTAGAACTCAGGAGAATTTATATATTATTTTGCCTTTAATGTAAGTGGTTCAACTTGTTTTACTCATATGGGCAGTGTCATTACAGTTCCAGGGTATTCACTGCCTGCAAAGCGCACACATGCATGCACAGGCACACACACATACAAGCAGAGGTACAGAAGCACATCTTTGATGAAGATTTCTCGTCTACCTGGGACTTGTTCCCACATCCTCCCAGCTTAACCCCAAACAGCAGGAGCTGATGCACACACAAGCCTGCAGATGCAAACAGCCCTCCTCCCAGAGCGTCCTACATCAACAGGCACCCTGTAAGGGCTCCCATTCTTTTAAGCAATCAGGCAACAAGATGTTGTGAGACGAGACACAAAGACACAATACGTCAGTGAAATTAAAACACGCTCAACTGGAAGTTGAATGAACATATGAATGACACTTAACTGAAACAGTCCTGTTCAACACAAGCAGCAGTAAAAGATAGAACACACTTACTTCACCGAGCCTCATGCAACTCCATACCCTTCTTCCCTGGCTCAGAAAACCTACTAGTGTCTTTCCTATCATAATTCTGCTCAATAATTAAGTTAATAATACTTAAATAAATAAGGCAGCTTTCCATGAAAAAGCCAACTTCTACAACCATAAAAGATCTTTACAGAAGTCATCCCAGTTGTCCTACTCCATGCAGAAGGTATGTGATGTGCTTATACAACCAGCAATAGCACATGAGATCACTGCATTAACATCCAAATCAAGAGGCTGCTTCCACGCCAACAGCAATTCCATTTCTCTAGGATTGTCACCTCCACAGCTTTAATTTGGATGACATATTTATGACTTAGGTAGAAACAGACCATTAGCATGAAGATTTAAAAAACATGTTTTTTAATACAAATCTGCATTTTCCAATTTCTCAAGTGGACCACACCATGACATTAGCACTTGTTGTTTCAAGACACCTCACAGGAAATTATACCAAGTCCTGAAATTCAAAAGTTTAGATGTAAGATAGCGCAAAACAAAGATGTTAACAAAACAGAACTTCAGAAGCTCAGAGCATCACTGGCCCGCTATTTGGTGCTCAACTTACTGGGAGCACTAAGAAGATGAAGGCAGTTGGCCAAATATGCTCACTTTTGATGTCAGAAATGATCAGAGCAGAATATGTCAATCTGTGTATGATTCTAGAGCTTAAGCCAGTCTAGAACTGAGGTTGCCTGCCCCTTTTGCCAGCACCAGTTTATATCTGAGCCCATGAGAGACGACAGGTCACAGAATCATGCCAACTGAAAATCAATCATTATTGCCTGGGTTAGCATGAATAAAGTAAACCCAGGACACATCAATAAAGGAATTAAGTGGGCATACATGTGTGCTTCTGTGTGTATAAACCTACATATCTTCAGGCAACCAACCCCAGCACCACTTGTTTAGTGGTTAATTTTAAAAAGTTACCTGTTCTCTTGTTCATTTAACTCAGTTACCAAGAAAAATAGCATCTGTTTAGTGACCAGTAGTGCTCATATTACATAAATACCAAAGATCAGGCTTAGTTGTTTAGTCCTGTTGCCAAAACACAAAGCAGTATGTCTGAAGACAGGTGTATCTTCAAAAAAGAGCAATAGTTGCATGTTGCTTACATAGGGGATTAGTGTACCTGAGCAATAAGCATGTATAAAAGCACATTTTTAAAAATATTTTTTCTTTCTAGACAACACTTAGGATGTGACAACGTAAAGAGAAAAAAAAAGTTAAAAATCAGCCTGTTATCAACTTCCTGTATGGGTGGAAGTGTGTGAGAAGAACACCTCCCATTTCCTTTTCTTGAATATACATGCACACACCACAGTCAGCGATGAGAAGCTTAGAAGCCTTTTCCTCCACCATCAGATACTACTAGAGTCCACAATGTTTATATCAAGGGTTCAGTGGGGGAGACCCTACAGCTCATAGAACTGGGCCAAATTAGAGAGCACCATGAGAAGTTAACTTCTGCCATCTCAGATGCTAAGCCTATGACAACACACGAAGAATGGCCTGTGCACACAAAAAAATAATTTCTAACTAGTATTTAGGCAAAATGGGTCACAGTTTATAGTCGTCTTCAGAGACAGAAATAGAATTTGTTACGACGCAAAATACCTGCAGTAGGAGAGTTTGCATGATGAGACTTTTTGGGCAGGTTAAAGATCTGTTCACCAGGATCTGGTGGGGGAAGAGCATCTTGGCCTTGTCGAGCTTCCACAGGGTCATATTCCTTTCCATCATAGTTAGCATCAAAGAACTTCTTAAACCATTGAATGAAATCCAAGTTGTCTTGGAAGCGCCCTTTGACCAGTTTTTCCACTGGAATTACCTGAAAGTTAGAATAAAGGTTCCATCATTGCCATTTTTAAATTAATACACACAATTATTTGAAAAAGAAACACAAACAAACAAAAAAATACCCTACCCCAAACTTCTAACTCTTTCAGCATATATTCTCTGACACCTTCTTCTGTGAAAATACAATGAAGACCCAGCCCTTGAAGTAGCTTCAAGGTGCACGCAAGCCTTGAAAACTGCTCTGCCATAGAGTTACTCCTTTCTTATTGTAGTGACAGCCGTGGTGAACGAAGCTTTTCTTGGAGTAGCACTCTACTCAATTAAGTGGGGATTTATGGTTTTTAATGGATATGCTGCAGTTGGGCATAGTAACGGTGAACAATTCTTCAAAAGGTCTAGACAAAGTTCCTTGCTCTCTGTGGTACTCTCTGTACTACAAAAACCCAGCAGCTTTTCCAAGACATGCTGAAATTCAAACCAACCTACATTTTGGCAGTACATGTTCACCATAAGAGCTAACCCTGAGGTTTTAACCTTGTAATTTTTTTCCATTCCATACATAGCTATACATGGAATAGCTTGTTGACCTGAAAAGGTTGAATAAAATGCCTATAAACTTCCAGTAAAACAAGAGAGAGGCTATGAAGATGTCTGCCCATCAATACCCTTCAAATCTTTCATGGAAATGAAGCCTCCAAGAGGTGACTTGTGGCAGCGTTACAGAGTAAGGAGGTAGTTCTATAACGCTCTGCAGGAGGCGCAAGCTTCCCAGATGTTATAGGCAGGCAGGGACTACCAAAGGGAATGCTGAAGAATGACGACTACCTTGCTTTGCTTGATCCATACAGCTGATTAAAGAGCCTGGTTAAATATTAATGCCTCTTGAATGCATGTGATTTTCAACTGGAAAAAGGGTACCTAAAACAATTTTAATTTTCATTTTTTCCTCAAGACTAAGACAACAGTAAAGCGTTTTGTAAGTCTATGATACTCCTATAAGGATTCACATAGGATTTTGCATATCTTTTCCTCATTGTTCCAGTTGTATTTTTTAATGTTGCATTGACAGAGTAGAGCAAGTTTTCTGCCTATAGAAAAATTGACAGTGTTCAACGTTATTGGGCCTTCTGATGCTTCACTGTCAAATCATACTGTAAATAGAAACACCCACAACTTTTCAAAAAATAATGAGGGTTTTCCACTGCTTTATGAAAGTCTTGAAGGACTCTCTAATAAGGCTGTTTAACTCTCAGAATAAGGCAACACTGAAAGTCATTGCAGAATCCTAAAATGATATACAGGCACCTCATTAAAACTTCCAACTATGAGAACATGATTTTTCGTTATTCATTTTTATCAGCATAGTAATTTATATTTGTGAGTTCATCAACCCACAAAGTCGAGCACAAATCCAGTTCCTGATGGTTGTACAACAAGACATTTCTAAGAGACCTCCATTCTTAACTTTAGAAAGTCACATATGTGGGACAACCTACCAAGTCACTGGGTAAATCATTCCAGCTCTTGAATACTTGAAATTCCTTAAACCCAGTTTTGGACAAGAAACATGGAATGCTTATAAGATCAGCATATTTCCGAGTAATTTTGTTGGAAATTCAGGTCATCAGTAATTTTATGGTATCTCAAATTAAGGTTCTGGTATTCAATGATGGCAAAGAATTTCCACAGATAGTATTTTCTCAAAAGGGTTTCTGATATTAAGAAATAATGAGGTAGGCTCTACAGTTCCTCAGCAGACACATGGACTCAATTTTCACTTTGTATCTAAATGAAGCATGCCAAATTTCTTCCCTCATGCCCAAATACCCTTTTCAGATGATGAAAGATCAGGAACATCTTCACATACAATTTCTAACTCCAGTTCCAGTCAAAACTTGAAGCGGACTTAAGTGCTTTGAAGTTTGTTTCCCCTATTTATTGACTTTACCCAGCTTATATCTTGTGAAGCTCAAAGTGATTGCAATACAAATACGGAATGCCTACCTTATCCACATTCATTCTTTTAAACGATGCTTGCAGAAGCTTGAAATTGTGAATGTATTCATGCTCCAGCTTTGCTTGGAACTTTACTTTCTTCAAGCTAATGCACCCTGGGAACAACATGTCCATGAACTGGCAGTAAGCTGCTCCTATAACAAGAGAATGCATTGACATTAATCCAGACGCACCCAGCTAAGACCAAACAGCATTTAATGTCATTAGCAGAAAGCAACCGCGCTGAGTAAGTCTCCGTTGCGGTTGTCCAACTCTATGCACCCAAGATCTACTTGTCTAATGTACGATGAACAGTGTGACTTACTCACTCCGTGGAGTTCTTCCATTCACTCTGGATGCACGCAGCACTGTTGTACAACAACTGAAGAACCACCACGACTAATGCAAAATGAATCTTCTATTTAAAACTGATGTTCTTGGAGTCCCTGTACACAGTAGGACTGCCCATACAGTGAGAAGATCACAGTCAGAATGGAAATCTCCTAATAAGCTCCTTCAAACTTCACAGCCCCCTGAATTCAGCCAAGCCAAGATCTTATTTTTTTTCTGGCAACTGAAGTTGGAAGCAATCCTATAGACTAGTGCCAATCAAGTCCAAGGCAATCATTCAAGATTACATCAAACCATGATTTAAAATAAATTTGCAAAGCTCCAGCTTGTTAAAACACCCTCGTCGTTTTCATCCCCTCTAAAAACAAGCTTCGTTACTGATCTTTATCGCCTGTGAAAAGCATTTAAATAAGCAGACTTTAGCACAGTCCACCCACTGCCCCTAATTTCAGAAGCTGGGCTGCCAGCTTTAGTTCTCACTTAAAACAACAGGGTCGCTAAGTTCAACTTTGAGGGCTATCTGACCTTACATATTAGTAGGTAGGGGTGTGTATCTATAACCAATCCAGCACAGAGTGGCAAGTACACTGAAAAATGTCTAAACAGTGTACTGACTACAGCTAATAGGGATAGTCTTGTACATAGAGATCTTCCCCCTACAACATTATCACGTTACTGTCATTTGCAAAATACGTCCATATTGTTGACTCAAGTGTTGGGAAATTAAGGCTGAAAATGTTCAAGGAAATCCGAGGAAAACAAATTTCAGTTCTTCAGAAGAGAGTTTTCTAGTCCACAAACGCTTTATGATCAGCGAAGATTCACTCATTTCCGAAGCATGGGGTTATAGAGGGTGTTATGTCTCCACTTGAGCACACAGGCCAGGTAAATCATCACCTGAATACTCACGACAAGTTAAATTTCACATCCACAGAAAAACTTTTGTGTTCTTAGTGCACATCTGTTTCAATAAACTTAAGTCTCCAAAGCTCATCTATGAGAATTATTTTAAAAAAATAACTCTGCTTATTGCTCATGCAGAAATCCAATTAACAAATTGGGCACCTGGCTTGTCCAGTTTTACAGGAGTGGCAACAATAACTGAAACTAACACATTTTTCTCCATGGGCATGCATGTGTTTCGACAGCACCAACTTTATGCATCAGATAGCTCTCATTCTGTGTCCATTCAAGCATCGTATAAAGGGTTACAGAGCTTATAACTTCCCCAAAAGAGAAGTAGAGAGTAAGAGCAGAGTCCAAAAACATTCCCTAAATACTGATATGAAATTTGATTGGGGACTTACAAGATCAAGCCATAGTGCTGAAAACCAGGTCCATTTTAAAAAAATAATAATTTTCTTAATTTTGCCTAGCTTTGTGGAGGAAAACTGTCAAAAAAACTGATTTTCCAAGGACACCTTGTACTTAGCTGTTTGCAATGGTTTTGATATGATTAGGAATCAAAGTAAGATATTCCCTAAAGAAAAATAACCCTTCTGGCAAACTACAAACATCAGATGACAAAATTTGCATCTTCTTATATAAAACTATATAAACAGAATTAGTTATTCAAACCTCATCCTTAGCAAGAGAACTAGCAAATATGGAGCAACAGAAAAATGACATTACAATTAAAACCATGGTTATACAGATAGTGCATGGCTTGACTACATTTATTACTGTTTAATTTCATGCAAAAGGATTATTATGCAATTATTTCATGTTATAAATTGAATTTGTTCCTAACTCTGCCCTTTCATCCCCCCATATCCCAATTATAAGCTTTACTCTGATATCTAAATAATTGCCTGGAGGTCTTGAAAATGCACTGTGCAACCTTTCATCTATATCCTTTTAGAGAACTCGAAACCTAAAATGTTCACATGAGATTTCCTCCTCCTGCTCGTAATGCAAATTCCATTTGCTTGCCTTTAGACAGGGACTTTCTTACTGGGTTTAAGGCTCTAGTTAAGACGTTTCCTTGAGTTTCTTCTCCTCATTCAGACGGTTGTTTCTGTATTTTGTGAGCCAGGAGGTGGTCCCGGGTCCGCACAGCGCTCGAGGGCAGAAAACACTGGCATACATCCATGTGATGGTACACACCCGGTCTCTCACACAATAATGAAGCCTGCTGCCAGACTCTTTCCCCAACAGGAGGATTTTATTACAAACACAATTTATTAAAATGCTCCTTCCTGAAGTGCAGAGGCAACATACAAACACAGACTGAACGAAACACTACCAGCTACAGAAAGAAGAAACTTTGCGACTCCCAGACAGCAGCAGAAAAAGTTAAAAGTATCATTAGAGTTAGCTGGGACTACCTGATTTTAGACATCAAAGATGTCTACATACAGATACACACACACACACACACACAAATACACACACTTAATATCACATAGGCCTTACTTATTTATAATGTTGCCCCCTAAAGCCTGTAGCTATCACACTGCATTAGGATGCCAGCACAGCAGAACCAGGACACTACTTTCTGCGCCGCCAACTGTTGAGATTTCACGGAGGCAGCAGGAAAAGCAGGACTGTGGAGGTTATGCAAGGCTGCAGTGCCTTCACTTCCCAGCCACAGCACATTGACACGTGGTCCTCTGCACGCTGGGCAGCACTTTAGGTCTATTCAATGTACCGTGCAACTGATGTTTCAATGCAGCTGCCCAGGAAAGGAGTAATCTTTAACATAACATAAAGAACTGCAGTAGAGATAACGATGTCATGGCTTCTGACAGATAGCTCTTGCATAATTTACATGAACAAATGGGGTTTTATGCCATTATGTTTTATTCAAGATTCAAAAACCTCCCTACATTCTCTGGAAAAAAAAAAAAAAAACGCCCCCAAAGAAACAGAACCACCGAAAAACCTCACCCTAAACCTAACAAATCTCTACAGCAGAACACTACCTGCCCAGAACTGCTCTCAGAGTACATCTGTCTCTGCAACCAAGAAACTTTTGTATACATAAAAAAGCTTTTGTATACATAAAAAAAAAGCAAACATATGAAAAAGAAATAGTTTGAAATCTCTTCAAACAACAGATGAAAACTAAAGGCGATGGCACTGCAGAAGAGATTATTGAACGTGGGAGACACGTCGATGTTAAAACCCTACTACCCTGTATTAGCAAACAATTTTGAATCCCTGCACAAAACCCCTTTCATTTTTCCATCTAGAATATTGACGCAGCCACCAATTACAAGAGATATTCAGGGGCCAGATGCCAAAACCAACTCGCAAACACAATTAGCGAGCAGGAACTCCACGCTCGCTTTCACGGTGAAGGGCACGGCAGCAGCCCAGGAGGGTTGCTCCATCCAGCTGGCACGCCCGGCTACCAGCAAAACCGTTCTACTTGACTCAGTTTTAATATTTATAGGAAAATAACGGAGTGAAGTCGCTATGGTGAGTCTTGGTAGCATTCAATCTGGCGGGCACACTCCATGCTGCTGCCTCAGTCCGAGGGGAGGCTTATGACTCATTTTCTTCCCCTCCTCTTTGGGAGGAATTTCGCTGTGGCTGAGATGGAAAAGCCAAGCAGCACCGCTGGCTTCAGGCACGGCCGCGTGTGGCCGGCCGCACGGCCAGCCAGCTGCTTGTGCCGCTGGGTTTTGGTGCATTTTGGTGGGTTCGCTGGGCAGACGGAGGGCAGAGGAGGGGCAGGGCTGCTGGGGCTGCGGTCAGACACAGAAGAGCCAAGTGAAAAGTGAAAAGGTTGTTGTTAAGGCTAGGTTTGCCTTTCTCTCCCCCATCTTGAGGCTGATCCATCCAAAAATGTAAGCTAGGGTTTTCTTGATAATCAGAGATACTTCTGCTTCTGACTGCTCCAATCACAAGGAAATTCAAGGAGACGGCAACGAAAACAAGAGAACACCATTTACTGCAAGTTTTTACTGCTCGGAAAACCTCCTAGATTGCAGCTGAAGAACAAGATTAGATACTTGCCTTTTTGAACAGGTATATTTTTTCATTTATAAATGAAAATCACAGTATTGTTTGCACACTATCAAATATTATAATACAAGCACAAGCATGCCCAAGTTGATATTTGCCCTCTCTAGGAGACGTCAGGCCAATCCTTCACATCCTGTCCCTCCTTGTTCACCCCTCCATCCCTGCACCGCATGGAGACAAGACCTCAGCAAGCCATAAAAAACCACAGCAGACAACGTGGGAACACAAAGGGCCTGTGAAAAGGCAGGGCCTGTCTCTGTGTGGGTGCGTTAGTTTAGTCCTGAGGTCAAAACCACAGCAGAAGAAACTAAGCTCCAAACTAGAATTTTACTGGAAATGTTTAATCGAAATTTTGCTCTACAGTCAGCACGCAGCTCAAGCTTAAGCATTTTGACTGGGCCTCAGTTTGATTTTCAGACACTTATTTTTGAAAAGTTACAGTTGTGAAAAAGGCTGACTGCACTTTTTTTTAATATTTGTTTGCTTTACGGATTTTTTTTAAGAGATAATCTAAGAAAAATATCCTGTGCCATTAGACAGAAATTCCTTCAAATTATTCATTCACTCCAAAGTTGCAACAACCTAACCACGCATTTGGAAAACACAGCACTATTTGTACGCACGTTACTCATAAGTGCCTCAGCTCACTAGAGCGATGGTTGCCAACACTGATGGGAAAATGCACACACCCTGTGTTTCTGTTGCTGAGGGAACAAAAAAAGGGCAGTAACTTGCAAGGAGCATGTGTGACAATACTTTTGATAAGAAATGGGGAAAAAAGCAAAGGCCAGCAACACAACGTTGTGCAGCACAACAGCACTGCAAGCTTACCTTTTGCTTCCAGCTTCCTAGAATCACTTCCTTGGAAGCGACACAAAGGCAGGAACACTGCAGGTTTCTTATGCAGGTATGGGCTTTTATTAGAATTTCAAATATGTGTTCTTCCATTATGTCACTCTTACTATTTTCTTAAAAAAGCTGGGCATGTCTGTGAGCATCAAGTTGTGTTACCTACAGCCCTGCCTGTGTTTAAGCAATGGTACAGCTCGCGTTGAACGCTCCAGCAGCCACAGCCTTCCCACTTGTAGTTGCACTTCTAGCAACACCTGTATGACCGAGGACATGGGTCAACAAACTTATGTTTCTCAAATCAGAGTGTATTTTGTTTATTGAAGAGATTTCAGCCCATTTCCTGGCGAATGTTTGAGCCCAGTGCAATTTACTGCCTGCTTAGTGGTAGAGAAGCCAGATGTGCATCAGCGAAGCAATGCTGGCTTGAGCTTTGCCCTTCCCACTAACAGTCTTGGGAGGGCACTTAAAATATTAAGTACAAGTGATCCAGATTAGGTGCGGCCCTGCACTCCTGCAAATAGCTGCAGGAGCAGAGCACCTATGAGGGCAGTGAGTGCCTGCATGCAGACAGGAGCTCTGCAGAGCAGCACTGCCATAGAAAACAGCACCCAGAACTACCCACCTCCTACAGACCTTACCTACCGGGATAGAGATGCATGAAACTAAACGATGTTTGCTTTGGAAACTCCGCTCACTGCAGGTGGGGCTTTTGAGGGAGGTAATCCAGGATATCCACTGATCATTTTAAATAATGGGTAGTGGAGGGAGGTTACCCAGTGCTAGCTTGTATTCTCTTCAATACGTGCATCATTGAGCTTCTCGTTAAAAACTCTGCTCTGTAAAACTTATACTTAATTTTTAGTAATAATTTATTTTGGAATTCATTAATTTTGAAATGGGCAGACCAGAAAAAATGCAGAAAACACAGTTCCCATTTAACTTAAAATAGCTGTGTAACCCATCTAGACTAAAAAACAAAACCACATAGCAGGCAAAATCTAACAAACTCTTTAAAAAGGGGGGAGATTAAGCAAGCAATGGCAAGTGACAACTTTAGGAGTAATTAAACAGATAAAGAAGTGAAAGCCTTGTTAAAGTTCTATTCCTCCTGAATTCTTAATGAATAACATGAAAACGCACATACATACATATATATACGTATATATAGGCTGAAAGTCTCAAGACACAGTTTTGCAAGCTTCCCCAAAAAGTTTTGGAAACGATCTTAAATGCGATCATCAACATCCATTATATCCCCCTAATCCTAAACATCATATGGAAGACATTACAGAGTCATTTACACCGAGCATCCTCTGTGCTGCAGGACCCCAGAACAACATGCCAGTTCCTTGAAACATGGCTTGGTTTCACAGTGCATCGAGCCATGTTTTAATCACGTTTCCAAGCTGCTCTAGCGACCCAGACTTTGTTTTTTCCAGTTTGCAACCTCGCAATGTTGAAAGATGCTTCAGCTCAGCCTGCACTAACACACCAGGCTGTGCAGAAACCGTGCCGGCACCAAAAGCCCTAGCAGGGTGCTGTAACGCAGATTTTAGTAATACACATCAGTTTATATAGACAC
This sequence comes from Oxyura jamaicensis, assembly GCF_011077185.1. Classification (NCBI taxonomy): domain Eukaryota; kingdom Metazoa; phylum Chordata; class Aves; order Anseriformes; family Anatidae; genus Oxyura; species Oxyura jamaicensis. The sequence continues at coordinate 114,861,104 of NC_048894.1, read as the reverse complement.
TGAGCAAAATACACATTCTGAGGCAGGGAAAATGAAACAAATCCTGTCCCTCAGAAGAGGGGAGCAGCTCTCCTTGCTGCAACATGTCAGCCATCACAAGGGACAGTGGCCCACAGAGACTGTGGTGAAGCCCTCCCCAAAATCCCAAGCCCTGAAGGCAGCACAAAGCCACACACAGAATGACATCTGCTGTGCCAGCACACCGCTCTCCTTGCTTCGAGACGGTGCCCACGTATGCTGTCAGGAGGTACACCAATTGAGATACGGTACCAACTTCAGTAGTTGCCACATGAAGAACACCCAATTGCAACAACCAGGAAAGCATCGGCGTCTAAAACTTCAACATGCTGAACCATATGCTCTTTTGATGGAATGGTCATTCATTAAAAGTCAGGGAGATAATAAAACACAGTTAATCCTTGACCCTCGCATACAAATCCTGAAAGACAGAAGGTCTGTATGCACTGGAAAGCAAACAATTTACAAGTTTATAATTCTATTGAGAATATTCAAATGGGTGGGGGCTTATTCTGAATCTCCTTCACCTCAAAGGCTTGCATGAGCAGAGCTGAGACAGAAATTACACTTCACTTTAGGCTACGTTTTCTTTTCTATATACACTTACCACTTCTAGTTTCCTTGCTCATAATTTATATAGCTTGTGTACTTTGTGTTATTTCTTTATAAGTGATGTGCAAGCCCTCTATAGTTTCCTGCAACGTTCCCCTGCCTGACTCTTATTTTGAATATACTCTCATGTAGCAGCCAAACACTCCTGAAAAGACTTGTAACAAGTTCACTCTGTATTCCCTACAGATGAAAAATGGCCTTAAAGAAAATTCAGTTATAAGCTATTTAGTCAGAATTGTTTTTAAGAAGCCACTGTGTATTCATCACAAAAATAGCATGACTCCCCAGAAACAACTGGTGTCGTAATTCATTTGAAGCTCTTATTCCCCATGCATATGGGTGTTGCACATGGGGACCTAATACATTAAATCTTTTCAGTTTTTCCTCTATTATTCTTCAGTCAGCTGTACCAAATTAAATGCTCCCAAGCCTACTGCCCACCTAAAGTCAATGCACATTATGCCTTAAATTATAAATATGGATCGTAACCTTCATTTCCAGGCTAGCAATCTTCCATGAAGCCAAACCCGGAGACCAAAAATGACACTCACCTAAAGCTTAGGGAAATGCTTTGCTGCAAGATACTTGGGGAGATTGCCCCTCTTGTGTTGCCACAACTAAATTACCAGAGGAGCTGCACATTAAGTAAATGTAGGCTCTCTGGTGCTGAATCCATCCATAACCCGTCCTTTTTGGCACATCACAGCTACAGCAGGCATTCAGAAAGCTCAGGGGACACTACACATTGCTTGGCCTAGTTAGCAAGGACAAACACAAGGCTCATGAAGAACACAAACACTTTATGACTAATCCGGCCTCTTCCTTTACCACCTCTCATCCTAGCTCTGCTCCTGTAACTGGCAACTGGGGAACGGGCTGGTACTTCCTCTGCACGTGTGCTATCCAAGCTGCTTCACACCGGGGCAATGAGAAAAAACAAGGGCCGACTTTTTTTTTATTATGAACTATCAGGTTAAACTCTAGGTATGCCTTTCAGCTCTGAATAAAGCCCTCAGCAAAGGCAGAGTGTCACATTATTCCTTACTGCTTAAGCTTGTGTTGACCAAAATTACCACTAGGCTGGCTGCAAAAGGTAGGCAGGCGCATGTGAGGTCTCACAGACAGGTGCTAAAGATGACTGTACAGCACATCTAGGTGGCTCATGCCTCCTAAAAGTAAAGCCTCTGAACTTTACATCCAGACTTAACACCCTCCACCCCCCCCCTCGCCCCACTTTTTCTGGTCTTGCATTTATCTTTTTTTTGGCCTTTCGATTGCTCCTTGGTAGCAAAAGCGAACAAAAACTGAATAGTCACATCACAGCATGACAAACCTTAATGCTTCTTTCTTAAAAGTGGGTTATAAAAATTCAGTTGCAGTGGCTCTGAAGTTCACCACTAATGCTGTGAAACGCTTCACAGTGTTACAGAGGTTCCCACATATTCCCTCTCTTTGAAGTCCCTGAGAAATGCTCATGTTTTACAGAAACTAATGTTAAGCTGGATGAAGGCTGCCAACGCTTTAAGGAGCATCAGCCAGAGGAATGCCAGGAAGAATGAATTAGTTCGGCTGCTCCCAGGCTCTGGTCCACGCTGGTGCTCTGCCTGCTAGCTGGCCAGTCGCTTCTGCTACCGCTCCTCTTAGCTTCCATCTTGCAAACTACCCTAGAAATACATTAAAACTGCATGTGAAATAGACTACTAAATGAATTAAATTAAGTAGAGACAGATTCCCAAATTCCATGTCTTCACTCCCTGCAAAGATGTCCTGCCTCAGCACGTGACAAACCAACTGCAGTCTCAGGTGGAAAGGATATCTATCAGTAGGACTGCTGGATCATTGCAGACACCAAAGCACAGTAGAGTTCAGCAATTCAGAGATGAAAGTGCTCTGGAGCATAGAAGGGACTGTACTAGCAAGGGAGAACAGAACCAGCAGGGGAGAATGCTTCTTTAGATAAGGAGATATTAAAGCCCATTTGGGGACTGCACCAAACATCAACCTAGAAGTAAGAATACACGTGTACCTGGACCACCAAACCAAATGGTGAAATTCAAGTTTACATGTTTGACCCACTAGGGTATGAATCTCACAAAAGCATCAAGTAACAATAGCAATTAATATAAACCAGGAAGTTCTAAAGGAAGAAAAAAGTTAATTTTACACAGGATGGAGTAAGAGCTCTTAATGAAACAACCTTTTTACAGTCCTTCCCTTGTGGTATGCCCTAAAATCCTCACTAGAGGTCACAGAAATGGTTGTATAAGCAGCTGTGCAATGAAATGGGACAGTGCTTTTGTGACAGGTTCCATGCTTTTCTCCTGCCTGCCCAGCCCCGCTGAAGTCTATCTCGATCTGGTTCTTAAGCATCTTTAACTTGTATTCTGCATAATCAGACTTCTTTTAGATTACCTCTTCCTTTTTTTTTTTTTTTTTCCTTAAGCCCACACACATTTAACTTGAGGGAGAATTCACTTCAAAAGTTTCCTTTCAACTACTTAAAAGCACATAAATAGCTATGGAGGAACAAGTCAATAACATGGCTAGCGTACTTCCTGTTTCAAACAATGGCAAACGTAGGGTATTTTAGGATGAAAATGTCCCTTTTCTTCTATCTTTCCATCTCCTCATATATATATATATACATACACACATACCCCTATATAAACACACACGTGTGCACATCCCCATGCGTATATTTCCTCCGTGTGTAATTCACAGAAAGAAAATACATTGACTAACTTCCGGACCTGTAAATATAACAACAGCTAAGTACAATATTTCAGTTCCAAGCTTAGTAACTGTCAGAAAGGTTATTTCCCATGTTCCGTGTCTCTAGTTACTTATTTTATATCAGTTACTTGCACGCACTTTACCCTGTGCTTCTTCAACCTTGGCTTTGTAGTCATTGTGAATTTAAGCATGCAAGACTGCAGATGAGATTAAAAAACAATTAAACAATATGCCACGAGGATGTCATCATCTAATGATTTTCTGAACCTTTCAGGGAATATCTATGAGACTGAAATTTTACCCAGAATGGTAGGTAAACTCACATATTTGAATATAAGACCCCATTTACGCATTTCAACTGGACCACTAAATAGCTGGAATGTGGTAATGTGGTTTCAGTTCTATGTGCTTAGAGCATTGTCTTCATAAGTAAGATATTCCCAGCATGTTATTTGTCTGGAAGTAGCAATCTAGCTAGATCTCCTCCAACACAAACATCTTCAAATTTAAAAATCACAGCAGGAAATCAGAAAGAATCACTCCCCAGGGGCAACTGTACTCTCAGTAAAACATCAGCCTTTCTCCGTGTCATTTCTAGTCATCACCTAGTTACAGACCCTGTTGTTTAACATGTATCTTGTAATTTCCACTCTGATTAACCAAAATGGCCAAAGTATTCAAACCATTACTCTTTTTTTTAGTGTTCATTACTGAATTTATTTACAAGAGTTCAGTTACATTTAAAGAGAATCAGGCAGATTTTCTTGGCAAACTTCTAAAGCAACTTACAGCAGTTAAATGTTGATTTCCTCAAACTTATGTTTTTCTTTGCAGTCATACACATGATCATCTGCAAACACCATCAGGGTTTCAGGACCCTTACCCAGAAGAAACAGGTGCTTGAGATCTTTGCTCACTTGGGTTCTCAGTGATTTATGTCACTTTTTAGCTAGGTCCATTCTACCTTTGAAAGGTTACCACCCTAGTAGCTTTAAAACACATTAAAAAGTCTTATCATTGTATTCTTTTCTTACTCGGTCAGCCTTTTTGTTACTTTCTTTGCATCTCCCGCTACATTTGTCCTGTTCACCTCTGCACCTATGCTTTCTCATGGCACCTTATCTTTCCATGATTAACATGCACACAAAAACTTTTCCTTTGTACATACATTAGTCTCTTTTCACAGAGTAACTGCTTTATGTCAAAGCTAAAAGTGATCTATTTTCAACAAATCAGGCTTTTAAAGTGGTTTTTAAATAAACATTTGTAGGGCATGCAATACTTTCTTACCTGAACACAGTTGTTCGACTTTTGTGTAGTTTAAAGCTAGTATATCATTAACCCATGCGATGATGTCATGTCTGCTCATAGTCTCTTGGGTTATAGAGGTAGAGTACACGTTGACCGCCATTCCCCAGCTAAGAAAAAAAAAGGACAGAAAAGTATTTTGTGACATTTTGATAATTGTTTTCTGGATACAATGAAGTCAGACTTCTTGTTCAAAGAAAGAAGGAAAAGTTCCAGAAGTTCCATCACTGCAAACCCTTCTCTCCTTTACCGAGAATGGTTTATTTTTGACACTTTGACAACGTATAACCCTCTCAATGGCCTTCTGTACTCCCTGAATGCGCTTCCTTGATGCCATTGTGAACTTAAATAACTCACAAGCATACAGTATTCTCCTTAAAGCCAATAAAGGAGGAACAAAGAGTCAAACATAGCCTAAAGATATAAAGACAAAATCAGAAACCTGGGATTCCTCCATGCTGTACTGTACAAATACAGTGATTTGACACCTCTGCCTTAGTTTTTGCTACTGCACGATGATTCAATTTCCCAAATCTGTATTTAATTTTCAGATAACTTTTAGAAAATGTTCTACTTGCTCAAATACCTATTTCTTACTGGGATAGGACCTTTTGGATGATTAATTCAGCACCTAACAGTCACAGAGTTAACACCATAGAGTGAATCTGTTTTAAAACCTTCCCAACCTCCATCCTGAAAGTAACTCAGCTTTGCAACCCCAGCTGTATGTTTGGAAAGCTGTTTCAGAGCCCGATTTCTCTAAATCGTTACGATTATTTCCTGTCAGCTTAAACCCATTTGTTCTTCTGCCAGCATTATCCTCCAGCTCTAATGGCTTTTTTGTCCCCAGAGCTGATTTCATAACATGTTACAGACTGCAATCAGAGCCTCTCCTGATGCCCAGGTAGGTTAGATTAAACAAATCAATTTTTCAAGTCTCTTGCAAAGTCAGGTCTTCATTTGCTGGTCATGCCAGCAGTGATTCTCCAGCACAGCTGAGCAGAATTCCACAGTGTTCAGACAACATTTCAAGACCTTGGAAAAGGGCCCTTTGCTGAGTATCTGCATAGTCGCATCATTTCAAACATCTTCATCTTAAATACATCTCTCCTGTTAATTAAGGTCCTTTTCTGCAAGAAGTTATAATTCATTGCAGCATTTATCATCAGTCCCCAAGTGCATCTTACTGAATTTTATTTCCTATCATTTTACACCAGCCATATCTTTCCATTGCAAGACATAGCTCAGAGAAAAGATGTGCGCATTCACATTTATCTCGTTGATACTTTCAAAGAGCTGAGCCAAGAACATTCATATAGGAAATAATGTTCCCAAGACTAATCCCAGGGAGTTTGCTAATAACAAGCCACGTATGACATGTCTCAGAAATGATCACAGTCAACAAACTCGCAGTATTATTCTTGAAAATAAATGGTTTGCTGAGGACTCTACAGGTGTGCCTCTAGTGACATCCTGTAGCTCACACTTAACCGGCTGGCTCTGGTGCCAGTCCCGCTGCAGACCTCAACCTTCTTTCTCAGTGAAAGAGAACAGGACCTCCTTTGTGGGATCAGAGGGTTGCACGGATTATTTCTGAGATTTTGCAAAGATACCACTGTTTGAAGCTTGATAAATAATTTTGCAGACAACACCAAGAGGTTAACTCCATGTATTTTTAAGTATGCTGGAGCCACCTCAAGAAGCATACAAAAAAAAAAAAAAACCACAAACCACAAGAAAACAGCAGCATAAAATTTGACTCTGTAACATTTAAGTGTATAATTACATACAGCATTAAAGAACAAGATGATGAAATTCCTAATATAGGTAACTTCCTATGAAATAAATTTTTACAGGTACAGAAGGTTGTTCAAATTGTCCACATTTACTGTCAAAGAGATCCAAATCCTCTATAATTTGTCCTGGAAAGGGGGTGGAGAGTGGGAAACAGGCCAGTAAGAGATAGCAGGCTCCAAAAATTCATGCTCTGATAGTCAGGGTGTGACACAGCCAGCAGTGCCAGGAATTCGCTCAGAACCAGGCTGCCCCTCGACCCACTTCTGTTCTGAAGTATGGAAGAAACCAGACTACCCTCAGCCTTCCCGCGGGCTCCTGGACACCACAACACAGCACTGACCTCACTGTGACAGTCAGCAAAGGCTGTTTTCTTGGCACACATTAAGTGCTTGGACTGAACTGAGAGCTAGGAACAAAGTTTTAGGAACAGGGAGTGCCCTTTTATTCCTCAAGCTACATCATCGTGGCTCATCGTGAAAGCCTAGCTTCAACATCGGGATGGAAGACGGACAGACCAGGCGAACAGCACCTTCGCTACTAATGCCATCTGAAGGTTAAAACATCATTTTCAGCGTGTTTTTCATTTTATTATTTTCAGCCTCTTTGTATAGGTAAGAAACTAGCAAAGATACTAACACTCACTACTAAACCGACACATTAAATATTGTTTATAAAATCAGTTCAAGTAACAACTCAGTAGTGAATTTAACATTCACTTAGGATTCAGAATAGTGAGTTTGATATTAAACCAACAGTTCAATATGGAACAATCCAAGTACTCTGAAGAAGCCGAGGATACTTAGGTGATAGCATTTAAAATAAAGCTTTGCTGAATTTGTAATTACCGCACCCAAATTTTAATTGGCCTCTTTTGGCCAGGCTGAAGTCAGAACAAGCATGGGCTGCGGGTGGTGAAAGCAGCAAGGCTATCCTGTGAAACAGATCAAAAAATCCACATGCAGGAAGGAAGCAAGGAAGCAGAAATTCCCTCATCATACTCTTCCAAAAGCAGCTGTGGAGAGAAATGCCTATCTTGCTGCAAGTGACAGGAAGGCAAACAAGCTCCCTGCCACACGGGATGGAGGGCTGCACTTCAGGAACCGGTGAGTAAATGAACAAACAAGTTTTAAAATGTTTCTTGGAACGGTATCTGTAACATTACTTATGCTGTGCTCACAAGTGAAAGGAATTATTATGATCTGTGGGTCAAATAAAAGTTTAGGCTATTTGTTAGAGATGACAGCTTTACATCTGTATACACAGGTATGCACGAGTGGGTATCAATACAAGTTTAAACAAAGTTAAGCAAAATGAATCAGAATTTCTGTTTAACAAGTCGGTAACATGCCATTGCCATTTATTCACAGCAACCTGTTAACATATGTCTGAATGCCCCATGGCTGCATCTGTTGCAAGAGGCCACCACGTCCCCCTACCCTTCTCCAGCCACGACTGAAATAAACACCGCTAGGAAAGGTTTCCTCTACAGAACACATGCTCTCATTCGGTGCTCAGATACACACGTATCCTGTTTGCCACGCAGACAGACCTTGGAAAAAAAAAAAAAGGAAAAAAACAGAAAGACATAGGCAGAAGAGCTGCCATACACGGCGATAGACAAAAATCCCAGTGCTTGAAATCCACAGCTGGGGCCAGGCTTTTCCTTGGTGACTCAGTGCCCTGTGTGCTGAGCTATGTTCAAAAGTGCTCGAGCCTGGGAGCAGTGACAAACATCTGTAACGTGACGCACGAGGACAGCTGAGCAGGTGGAGACCCACAGCCCTGCGGACAGCCAAGTAGCGAACAAGTTGTTTGTACGTCCTAAAACGCTGCTTCTTCCGAATACATTATTTATGTTTTTGGCTGTTAGGCTTTCCCTTGTTTACACTGAAGGCTCTCAAGCATAAGGCTGTGATGAGGCTTACACAAGCCTTAAAACTGCATCTACCTCACTGAAACCTTTAAGCTTCCACCTTGCATGTAGATGCCTGGCAATCCTGCAGTAACCAACAGCAGGTTGGGGCTAGCTCATCGCATCCCCTGCTTCAGAGCACACGGGTAGAGGTTAAAATCCTCTAGCTGTTACAGTGCTGCATAACCACAGAGGATTCTCCTTTTTTTTTTTAACCTATAAGAAACTGAAATTAAAATCCACAGCAAATATGGACAAGCCATAAGAGAGTCTTTGCATACTCCAGGCCATTTCCGAAAAACACTTTTACGCTTGCACACCTAAGCACCATAAACCTGAGCTCACAGGAGTAGTTAGGTGCTGAAAATCATGTATACGCTTAAGTAGTTTCCTGAATCAGAAGGGCACAGGCTCAGCTTGTGCAATGGCAACCATTACACCCTAAAGAGCATTCATTTTTAAGGCACTACATGCAGCAGCCGGCATCCAGCTACAGATAACTGCAGCTGTTACAAGGTGTTATCCAGCTGTGCTTAAGGACTGTTTTGCAAGAGGCACATTTCCTTGGCTTGTCAGAGGGGAGGAACTACCAGTTACTGACAGCAGGAGCTGTCTTACACCAGACCAGTAAGAATGGCGAGACTGGAAGGACTACAGCAGGGACCATCTCCAGAGTAAATACTGACCACCCCCGAGCCCACCAGGCTTTCCTGCTTTGTGTGATTAGGCAAGGTACGGGTAGATGAGAAGTTCTTGAAGACAATGGCAAGCCAGCGTGACAGCTCGAAGAGGAGCCCTCTGGAAGCTGGCACCTGATAGCACCGGGATGGATAGATACTCTGAGCAGAACAAAAGCTCTCGCAACAAAACCTGCTGAAGGGGAAGATACAACAGAAAGGCAAGGATGTGGCTAAAAGACTGCCCGAGCTTCTGTTGGAAAGGCTTTTGAGGTGAAACTGCTGCAAAACAAGGTTCCCTGAAGGAAGAAGCCTGCGAGCCTCAGTAACCACATCCCTGCAGAAGGAAAATTCATCCTTTAATATAATCCTGAAATGGCAGCTGATTTGCAGCTGGGCCTTGCGCACACCTTTAATATTCACTGCCTAAAACCTCAGCCATAATCATCAGCAGGCAATTATGCTCAAGGTTGTCTTTACTGTAAGGAGTCTCGAGGACAGAAAAACAAAGGCACAGCTCAATTTTACCAACACCATTTTACCAGTTCTTACTCTCCCTTTTGACTTAGGCTGTACTCCTGCAGCAAATCCAATGGCCATGACCAGCTCCCTCAAATCAGAGCAGTAACTGAGCTGCTGTTGGTAGCAATCAATACAAAGGCTCTGTCTAGATGGAAACTCAAACAGGTAAAGAATTATCACAATGAAGTACTGCCACAGAAGAAAGGGAAAATAATCCTCTGGATGTAAGATTGGGGGAAATTCACAGCCTGCAAAATACTGAATGTCAAATCCCTTGTGCTCTGTTCCCATGTTAGTAGAGAGACCTGACATGTTAAATATATTTTATAATCCATGGATTTCATTCACTTCTGAATGCCATTTTAGCTTCACAACATGGATTGTATTTGAAGACCTGAAAAGATTTATGAAGCATGACACAGAGTCTAGACAAGACTGAAGCAACCCATGCACGTTTCAATTGCTTGAACCTTGCAGTATTACCATTTGACACAGTAAACAGAGCATATTTTGCATTGTTCTCATTGCAGTTCCCTGTTTAAATCCCTGTTTAAATGCAAGTGAGGTTAGAGTACAAAGAGACCTACTCTGATTGGATCTGTGCATCATCATTATTATTATTTTTAACATTTTGTTCTTTTAAGTTGGCTGCTGTCTGCCAATGCTGGGATCTTCTGACCTACGTAAATGTTATGATGGGTCTCAAGAACTGGTTTAGACCCAAATCTGAAAAAGTCTCATGAAGACCGGTGGTAATTGTGTTTTGTGGTACATATGGCCTTAGAAAATGTAAAAAGAAAACCCAAACCCATACTATCTGGGAGGCAGAAAAACATTGGTTCTTTTCCAGACATTCAGTTCCCCCAAATCTGAAAAACACAATCAAAAGTATTCAAACAATATACAAGATTTGAGCCAAAACCTCTGAGATGACCCAATAACTGGCAATGCATTACTCTGCCTACTGCTTACTTTTTGCAAAATAGCTTTAAGTTTATTCACTAAACAGTTAGGAAATTAGGATAGTCAAACAAAAAGCAGTTACGAGTTTCAAGAAAATAACTATAGTGCTTGGAATATTTTAGGGCACCTGAGGAGGACAAGCTACATTCATGGACTCACTTGAAATATTTTTATTATTATTTTTGATCCGCGAATCATATTTTCATAGCATAAACAATGTGTTTTTTTTTTCCCCCCTCAGACTACCTTCATCCTTTCACTCCTCCTGCTGCCACTGAAGCTGTATGGCAGTGTAATATGCAATGTGTCTCAACATAGATACTAAAACTCTCCCCCCTGCCCCCACTCAGGATTTGCCTTGGCATCCAGAAGTACAATGTAATATTAGCAATTAGTTACAAGATATCTTAACTTTGGATGGAAGTATTTGCACATCCTAGTAGGCTCCCTATCAATTTTGATGTGTAAACGAGCCCTAACCAGAATAAACATTTTCTGAACAAGCTCAGTGCTGCACCTGAGCAGGCACTTGTTATCGTGGGGATGAGAGGACGCACGAATTCCAGTACGAAATCATGCTGCTACAAATTAAGGCGACGTTTTATTAATGACGAACCACAAAAACCTTTGAAGTGGGCTGAATGGGAGGAACACAAGCATGGCAAGGCGGCAATGTTAAAAAAAAAAAAAGACTTCTTTTTCTTACATTTATTACCCTCCCCCGCAAGGCTTTCAACTCTGAGATCTTAAGCTTGAATTGCTCCTCTGATGCCCCGAAGGCAGACATTCAACCTGTACAGTTTTCACAATAGGCACTGGTAGCTAGTCTTGTCTTTCACAATAGGCGTTGGGATTGTGGGGAAAGAAAACTGATTCAGAGAAAAATCATTCTCAGACTTGTGTTATATAATAAGCCCAAGCCAATTAGGAACACCTACATTATAGTACGCAGCAGAAGATATACGATCATTTTGTTACTAGAAAACCTTGGAAAAGCTGATGAGGAAACAAACATTTAACCTTCTGTGAAACAAAGTCTCAATTCACCAAGACAAACGTGGGAGTTTTAATTCTCCTTGTATTTTTATCTCCTACAGAAAATAACAGATTACTAAGTATACACTGCTGATCACAACATAGCTAAAGGATTTCCAAGAGGTGTAACACATGACATAAAGGTAACAGCAGTGCTGAAGATGCTCACTGTGATGGAGAAAGGATTTGCAGACGCCTCTGAAGGCATAACAGATGAACCTTCCACCTTTTTGCTCCCCCTGGATGGCAGGTGGGCAGTTACAGTTTCAGATGGTAGATCCCAAGTGCTTGAGCAAATGCTGATTTACTGGGAAACAGAGACAGCAGCTGAGGAGAGCTTGTCCTTAAACCCACTGCCCACAGCACCTGAGCTGCGGGGCACAACGATGGGGACAGCCCAAGCAGACACACCAGTGAAACACGTGCCCCTGACAAGGAAGGGATAAAAATAATCACACAGCACGATTAAGGAAAAGCAATACTCCTGACAATATTTCACAGGCACCCAGCTTGCCAGGCACCTGAGGCATGAATTCGGAGAAGCCCGGTAGCAGCAGCCCCACTGCAGCACCCGCTGCCTCCCCCCCGCTGCCGCCTCGTGACGTTTCTGCCTTCTAAGTCCCGAAAACAGCGTGGGCAGGCCTGGGAGCTTCAGCAGGGACGGGATGCAACTAGCTAGTGAGATGAAGTCACCAAATTAATTTAGTGTTGACCTATCGGGAGCTTTGCTGCCCCCGCCCCCCCGATGCAGATACTTTGGGAGGCGAAGGGCTGGAGCAACACGTCAATGCGCTCCGAGCACAGCGTCACGGCGAAGGGGGTTTTGTAACACCCCGCAGCCCTCCTCATGGGGGGACAGCAGCCCCCAGGGTCCCATGTGTGGCTGTGATGCAGCAGCACGGGGCTGGGAAGAGGGGATTAAACGGGGAACGCAGCGGCTTGATGCTTGCAGGCAGCCGCAGCTTGCTAGCAGGACGCTTAACGCAGCCTGCTTGCGAGGCGCGGGGAGGACCGGGTGATATCTCATGGGATGGGTGCTGTGGTGGCTCAGGAGATGGACTACAACATGTCTTTTCTGCTCTCCCCCTCTGCAATACCGCTCACTGGACAAGGACCTTGCCATGCTTCAGCTTTTTCTCTCCTGCACGAAAACCAAATGCAGACGTGCACTGTTTTCACGCCCCATTTCTTCTAACCCCGACACACGCACGTTACACACGGGGACGGTGCCCTTTGCACGGAGCCTCCCAAGCAGGCACTGTGAAGGTGCACGGCATTGCACCTGGGGAAGGAGCAGCGACACAGCTGCTGCCCATGCAAGCATCCCAGGACACACAGGGAAGGGTGCCAGGGCAGAGCCCACGGGACAGAGCCAGGCAGGCGGCCAGCTCCAGCTCTAGCTCCTGCCTGAGACACCACAGCAGAAAGGTGACGACACCGAGCTGGGCTACAGGACAACGTTTATTTTAAGCTACCTTCACCCCGCAGTTGTAAACAAGCATGTGACAACAGATGAAGCAACATGCAGCCATGCTGGCTGCTTTCGCCCCTGCATCACTCTCTAAAACACGGCTCTGTATTTTTGTCACATAAAACATGAAGGCCCGGCATGGTCGCCCAGGGCTGCCACTGCTACTGCAGCTCGGCTGCCTTTTGGGGCTCAGGGGACAAGCACAGGCTTTCTGCTGGCTGTGCAGGGCACCCCATGGGCAGGCTTGCATGTTAGACTGCCTTTTACCGAGCTCTGCGTCCAGCCTCTCCCTCTTCTCCCTCCGCCACAGAAGAAAGCAAGACTAAAAATAACCAAAAAAAAAAAAAATATCTGAGTTTGTTGAATTAGGCCCAAATAAAGACCCCTGGCTTTGGCTCACACAAACTCCCCACAGAGCGTTATTAATATTATAAAGATTTCCAGTGTTAGCATTTCAGCCACGGCACTTAATTTTTATTTTGGACACCAACTTGACTTGACCTCTTCCCTCATTTTCATGACTTAATACTGTAACAGCCATGGAGATGCTCTGAAATTACTCTGGTACTCAAAATATTACTAGCAAATGACTTGTACTTAAAAATTAATCCTAGTAAGGCCTACCTAAGATAGGACCGAACTTAACTGCTAATGCTTAACTGCTAAATTAATTTTAGAGCAACTAGAACTAGAATTCGGTAATCCTTCGTGGAGTAAATTGCCCTTTACGAACACATTAGCTCACCCATCTGTGATTTATGTAATTTTAATGTATTGCTCTTGCTGCATGCCAGTAACCACAAACTTACTTTACCTTTGTTGCACTACCAATGCAAGCGTTGAAGTTTCCAGTACAAAGTAAAGCTCCCCCCAAACACATTTTTTCAGCCACGTTGTTCTTTGAAGGTCTGTAAAGACAGTGTTTTCTTTTGGTTCTCAATTTTAAAAATCTCCCGCTGATCTGAAGTGGGAAATTCCCAAAGTTTTGTTTTCCCCAATCTTCTTTAGATGGTGCTTACTGCTTTGATGCAGCTGGAATGGTAAGAACAGAATAACTGGCAGTTACAGCAATCTTTATCTGTGAGCTCCAGCAAACCCTTGTACCTTAAGCTAAGAGAAGCATAGATGTCCTGTTTAATAGGATTTGGCCTCCTTTCATGGAATATCTCGAGGTCAACTCCTAAAGTATATTGCTTCCAGCTGGCAAACGGTGACATTAGCAAGTTCAACTCCCACAGTAAACAAGACAAAAACCATTTATTACTTGAATTACCTTCAACTACATATAACTGCAGTTAAGTTAACAACCTGTACCGCAATGTGAATATTTAGATTCTTCAGCCCTCTCCGTGTTGGCATAGGTGATGAGACAGGACAGTTCTGCAGCCCTCCCTGTAAACACAAGTCAAACTAAGCACACATCTGATACAGCTCGGGAGCTGTGCCTACAGCCAAGCGCTCCCCGCAGATTAAACTTATCAATAACGTTAATATTTTCTGCATGAAAAATATACAAGTCATTAAAAACAGAGGGAGCAATTTATCAGCTCTTAAGTTCAAAACATAATCCTTAATTGCAATGTACATAATTAGTTTTATGCCACAGCAGAACTATCCTTCTGCTCCACTGTGTGTCAATGAACTTTTGGTCATCCCCGGGTACTGAATCGCAGAAGTAGCTCCCAGTGACTTACAGAAGGCAACACAAAGTAATTAATGCACTGCAGCAGCAGCAGAAATACAGCTTTGGCAAGAAATAAGCTAAGAAGCAGTTGATCTGAGGTTGCATGCATACATTTTTCTTCCCCATTTGAAACCTTTGGTCATAGGATGGTTTTACCTTGGCGGTAGTACTAAATTTGTCCTCTTAGGATTTTTTTTCACTGTTAGAGCCCCTGATTTCATCACTTCCTTTTGTGTGCTGCATTTTGAACTGAAGGGCTGTTTATGCCTGTTCAAGTTGCAGAATAGGACTGCAAAGTGATTTAGGCAGGGAGCTACGGAGATCATCCACTCCAACCTCCTGGTCACAGCAGAGCCAACAAGAGAGGGCTGCCGATGTCCCCATCTAGCCAAGTGCTAAGTCTCTTCAAGGACAGGCACCCCAACACCTCTCTGGGCACTGTCTTCCAGTGTTAAACCATCCACACTGAAAACTTGTCTCCTGATATCTTAAGAAATGTCCACTGCTGCAGCTGCTGACTGCCCTTGCCTCTCATCCTCTTCCTGTGCACCTCAGAATCTGTATCTTGTATATCTTTGAAACATTAACGACACAGGCAAGGAGCGATAAAGACCCCAAATAATAATCCAGTAAAATATAATTAACCCCATTCTGCATAAACAGGTTTTCAACAGGGCGGCTATTTACACGCGAATGCTGTCCTTTTAGGAAAATTTATCTCCTTTATTCAACCAATTACCATTTCACTGCCTCCATGTTCTCAGCACTGTTGCACACGATAGTCTTTCTGTATATGAAAGCTCCCATGGGACTTTCTTATCACTGTGTGATGTACCCCACTTCCATACGATTACTCTCAGATTCTATAGTTATTTCCATAAGCTATGATTTGTATAACACTGAATCTGTAAGTAAAGCAAATGCATATTCTACCTCAGATATTTCAGTGCTTCCTATTCACAGTATTAGTGGACTAGCTCTACAGAGACTAACCTTAAGAAGCGAAGCATAATGACCACGCAAAATTTGCCTAAAATGAAGTTTCATCCCCCCCAAATTGTTTAATGCATATTGCCAACGAGCCCTTCTGAGAATCAACACCGCATTCCAGAGTGACAAGCAAGAATTTGCATTCAAGTGCATCTCTGAATAATTGCAGCTGTTTGGGCAGAAAATTTGTGCGGTACCAAGGAACCCTGTTGTAGAGAGGCTATTCACTCAAGTTACCCCTAAAAGATAAATATGAAGTCCCCAGATGATCTCTCTGGCTACCACATGGCTCCAAGAAACATAATATTGAAAACTAAACCTCTGACACAATACACAAAACCACGTGGAAAAACAGGAACACACACCATCAGCTTCACGTTATTGCAGCAAAATAAGCTATTCCTTTGTAATCTGCCATGCTGGAGAATAAGGGTCCTCATTTTGCACACAGGAGAAATCCCAAACAAATCTCACACTGAGAAGCCCTCAGTTTGCATAGCTTGTTTAAATATTGTTTCAGACCACTCTTAGGTTTTGGTTTCGATTCAGAGGAGCTCACTCCAGTGTTGCTGGCCTTGCCCCTCCACCCATAGGCTCCATCTTCCATCATCACCTCACCTGAATTTCAGTCCCCTCCATCCTGCAGTCAACACGAATAAGTGACACAAGACAGCCATATGCGAGGCCAGAATATCAAGACCAAGATCTGCATGGCATATTCCTCTCCACGCAGCGCAATTTGGCACAGTTGTAGGATTTCCTACGGAAGCTACATCCTTAAGTCCCTACTTACTGTTTCATGTTTACATTTCCTGTTTGGACAGCACAGAAAAAAAACACACCAGACTTAATACAAAAGCACAATTCAATAAGCATAGGGCTCTACGCAAAACAAGAAATCATTTCAACGCAGATAAACCAAGCCATTTAATGGGAGTGCTTTCAGTACACGGAGCCTTCTCTATCAAATATTTAATAATTTAGCATACCATCAGAAATTCAGAGATGTTTTTGTCAAAAAAAGGACAGGCAGATTTTCATTTTGATTTACATGCATTAGGCACGAAGACAACAGAATTGCGTTGAAAATAAAAACACCATTGCTTTAAAAAACCTGAAGAGTTAAAAGCACTTCCAGTAAACTTTTATAGCTGATATTCCCCTTCCCCTCCCATCTAATTATAATGAAACAATATGATGGAGATGCTTTATTGGTGAGTCAGGCAGCGGGGATGTGAGCACGGCAAGACTCGAGCAGCTATTCAGCGTTACGCTAACACCATCCCTGGAAGGAACACGGATGTTTTCCATTTACTTTCTGCGGTACCGATACTGGAAGCAAGCTAACCAGAGATCAGGATTCAGAGAGAGGGCAGGACCCAAAAGCTCTCACATGCTGTCCCAGTGCGCCGTGACTTACTGCTGTCACCGCCGCTACTCCACGCTACGGCCTTCATGCCATCCCGTGCAGTGGTTTGCGTGATTGAGAACAGATGTGGCGAGGCCACTCGTTTTCAATTATCAAACAAAGGCTGAAAAGTTGCATCTCCAAATGAAAAGCTGGCACTTGCTAGATCTTCTTCCTTACCCAGCCTCTGCTATAATTATCTTTGGGCATGAGGAAGGAGAAAGGACTGTCAAATTAACTGACCTCCCCCCACCCACAAGCCCCAGAACCAAAACCTCTGAAGATATTTTTAAAAAGTCACTCATTCAAATGCCAGGGCTTGAAATGTAGACCTTCTACACTTGCATTTTTCTTCTTAACTGCCTCCCCAGACAAGTCTTTCTATCTCAGGTGGTTACTCCAGGTATTCCACACCGGAGACTACTCCTGTAGCCCACCCTGCAGCGAGGTGGTTGCATCTCCCTTGCAGGATTCATTCATGTAGCAAAGGAGATACTCAAAGAAATAGGTTTAATCAGGCTCTCCTGGTCCACAGCCCTGCTTCCAAATCACCTTTCCTTCACAATGCAGCATTTCTAGTGCCTGTTTCCGCAGGAGGCTCGACTGAGGAAACCAGGCAGAAGCCAAAATGTCTGCTTCCAAAAATGACAGCGTCAAGCTCGGTTCTCTCCTATCTTAAATTTGCTCCTGTTTTTGTTAGCATGCTAGAAACACATTGCTGTTGCTATGCAACTCTAAAAGGTAGTTAAAAAAAAACACCCCAGAGCACACAAACAACATCCCCCACGCGCAACACCACCAGAGGCCAGCCTCCCACCTCCAGGATGTCTCAAACCCACAGCGCCCGGGCGCAGCTCGGCTGCTCTCGGACCTCTTCGGTGAGGGGGCCTGGGCAAGCGGAGAAGATGGCGCCGTCTGAGAGCTAGTCTCACTTCCTGACACAGACTGGGCTGTCTGTGAAGTGCTGTCTGTTTGCTTTCCTTCCCCACCCCCTCCATAAAGCTGCCTCTCAGCCCCAATTTTAGCAAACAATAACCTCATCCACCAGATACCGTGAAATTTTTTCCTTTGAGTCTAAACCCAGGTCAAAAGAGGTAGCCCAATAATGCAGGCACAATGTCTAGGCTTCAAACCACTGATGGATGCAGTTCTGAGCAGAGTCATCCTCGTGGCTTCTGCTACATCTCCACAGGCGATTCCCAGCTACCATGAAGCAGTTTCACCCCGTGTGTTCTGAGAGCTGGACCTGTCCAGCTGCAGGCACTCACCAAAAGGGTTCTGCCTGGACAGAGCCCTCCCTAATCACAAAACAAGATTAAAGAAGAGCAGCTGCAGCAGGGACAGGAAGCCAGCTCTATGACAGTGAAAGAAGAGAAACCAGAAGGTACCTAAGCTGGCGGGTAACCAGAGCACTTTCTGCCTGGTCCCTCTTACCCTGGCTGCACAGGGTCTTCTCCCAGGCAGCCAACAACCATCCTGCTGCTTTCCAGGTGCTCCAAAGCCAAGGGGCTATCACAAACACCACTTCAGGAAAAGCTCAGGCCACATTCACAGGGTGGGACTTCTTACAAGCATTTACGATTGTCTTTCTCCTGCTTCCACTGCAATCTAAGGCAAAGCTCTCATGACCTGCAACAGCAGCAGTCAGGCCAAGAGCAAACACCTCTGACAAAAACGTTTGAAGTTACTAACATATTTACAAGCGTTTGCTTTAGTAGCATTTACATTTTCAGAGGATGAAGACAGTCCTGCTCATTGGTATGACAAACAAGAAGACAACATGCTGCATTTACTCAGTACCTTTTCCACCTTTCCCAGCAAGAAAAGCTCGGGCCTTAAGCTATTGATGTTATCAACACAAATAGCTTTTTTTTTAATTCAGAGGAATCGTCTGCTTACTGTATCCAAGAGGACCCAGCTTTGGGGGCAGCCCCATGGGCAGAATAGGCTTAGTAAGAACTGTACAAGAGCACAGACCAGTACCACAACAACCTGCCTCCCGATATCCACCAGGAGCTGGGAAGGCAGAAACCAGACCAGCTTTCGATGTGACATAAATCTTGACTTCCAGCAGGAGTTAGTGGCTCGTCCTGCACCGAAGGACAGCCAGACAGACACGCTGCAGCACGCCACGGCTTAGTTCACTGCTGGGTGAGGAAGTCACCGCTTCCGCCCAACTTTCATTATCATGCACGGCACAGTCACACATCGGCCGCTTAAGAAACGATTTCCAAAAAGACACGGCACGTGGGAAAGCCAAATATTTAAGGGATACCATTAGAAACATACATACTGACAGGAACTTTTTTCCCCCCGTTTTAGCTTCTTTTAGCTCAAATAACCAGGAAAACAGCCTTCTCCCTGCCTTTCTTGAAAGCTCTGGCTACAAACGTAAATATAGCTGGTGTATGAAGGATGAGATCAAACCAATTTTCTAGCAGCACATAGATAAAACAGCAGTTAGAGGGTACAACAGGTTGTCCCTTTTAAAAGGGAGAGCTTTAGGCTAGGCATGCCATTAAAAACCTGAAATATTCCAAGTCTGTACAGCTAGCTTTGAAAAATATGGTGAGCTGATCAACCATACAAAATGCCTAGTCCGTGGCAAAAAAAGTACTGCAGACATACCCTGATTAAAACAAATTCTCCACCCAGAGGTTGATCTGTTTTCTCATTGAAATGTTTGTCTTCTTTGAACATACAAGAAGAACTATAATTAAATGTAACGCTGTTCTCAGAAATGGGCCAAAATAGATTTGGGCTAACTAAATGACACCTCGGTTCCAACCAAATTGTAAAGT
The DNA here is from genome assembly GCF_011077185.1 of Oxyura jamaicensis. Classification (NCBI taxonomy): domain Eukaryota; kingdom Metazoa; phylum Chordata; class Aves; order Anseriformes; family Anatidae; genus Oxyura; species Oxyura jamaicensis. The sequence continues at coordinate 114,841,173 of NC_048894.1, read as the reverse complement.
TAGACTCCTGATCTGGAGCACACAGAACTGACACATGCAAATCCTTCCTCTGGAATAGAAACAAAGTTTTACTAGAGAAATGCTGATTTGGCCCAGTTATTTACCACAGAAGGTAACATCTCCCTGTGACTCAATTTTATGCCAAAGTGCCTGGTTTCCATTTACCAGCTCAGTGAGGCTGGAGGAGAAACTTAACACCTTGGGCCTGTATGTCCCAGTCTGCAAGATATAATATGTCCTTTGGAAGACTTGTGAAAACTATTTGTGGCTTTGCCTACAGAGCACATGGCTGGAGCTCATGTGGTACAGGTTCAATTCCCCACTGCGTCCTCAACGTGGTGGATAACAGAGCATTTCCTTTCATGTCAGCCTCCTAAGCTGTAAAATGGTATAAAATCTACCTTCTTTTAAGTCTGCTTCAGGAGTGACATAGCAAGCCTCTGGCAGTAGCCTGCTAGGTATTTGAAAACAATAAAGGTTTCCTTTTAGGTTCGAGGACATCTAAACAGGTAAATAAATCTGTTATGATCAACAACACTAAATTTCTTTTAAAGTACTTATGGACTAGAGTAGGTCAGAAGAAGTAAAAATGAGGACATATTTACAGGAGAGAGAAGCAAATGCTCTCAGGTGACTCCTGAACCCCTGTGCAGATGCTAGGTGCAGCTCAGCTGAAGAGCAAAGCTGCAGTAGGCTAGGGCGCATTGCGAGCAAAGTACTCGTAGATCCGGGCAACTGCTGATCTGATGTCATGCTCCAGGCTGTGCTTAATGTCACATTTATTCCATATTTCTAGATACAGATGGAACAAACCAGCCCAACAATCAGAGGCATAGCAACTTGATGTGTCACGCGGCGAAGTTGTACGGGCTGCTCACCGTGCCTGCTCCAAAGCCAGCGTGGCACCAACCGTCCAGCATGGCAGCAGCCAAGTAATGTGGGTCTGAATCTATTTATCTCTTATATTTAGTGATCTCCTGCTTCACCTCGGACTTAGCAAGGCCCAAACTAGCCTAGCTGTTAAAGATTTTCATGGAAGTTAACAATATTATTTTCCAGTATCAAGGAGAAGTTTCATTGCAGTTTTCACATATTTTCTTGAAGGCTTCCTTTGTGTTATGACTGATACATAACTGTTCATCTGTAGCCCTAAGCACCATATTAAGTAAACATCGTTCTCACTGCAGGAAGGGGGAATGGACAGATTTGGGTGTCATGACTCTAGGTAAGGGTAGGATTCCACAAGGAAAAGAGAACCTAAACAGGAATTCCCTGTGGAGGTTTTATTTTTTTTTTAATGCATTAAAGGTTTACTTCTTTAATGCTTTTAATCAAATTATTTACTTCCCCCAAATAGCACGCTACATCAGCATTAGCAGTTCTGCATTCCTTTATATTCCTGCAGATGGACAAAAGGATGCAAAGCCCTACAAGTAAGTCTCAAAGAACAGGCTTTCCCTTAGAAGAACTAGCCTTTCATTCAGATGCAGAGTAATTCCACGGTTTCTAGAAAATTGGGCAATTGATGTAATTATTCCTGTCATCATGTGCTTAACACAGCAGTCTCACAAAACGCCTTTCCTAGACATGGCTCAGCGTATAAGACAGACAGAAGGACAAGAAACCTGACCCGTAGATGGCTGCAGAAAACTACATGTTGCAAAAGGATAATGGAGAACCCTATTCAGAGGTTTTCCAGGGAGCCCTTCTGAAAGAAAGCAGCAAAGATAGCCATCGGTAGCATCTATGATTCATGCATCTATCTTTAGTGGCTGTGGCATGTTAATTCATCTCAAATCAATTGCATATTTCTGCTTAGCTACACGGTGGAAACACAGCCTTCCCCAAAACCAGAGCCTTTCAGCGCTCAGCAGCGATTTAGACAGGGGAAGCGAGGGCTCCATTTTTCCTGCAAGGAGACGCAGGTCCTTACAAAAGCAAAAAAAAAAAAAAAAAAAAAAAAAAGAAACCACGACAGTAACCAGTAACGTGCCATCGCTCCTTTGTGCTGAACGCGTGCGCCAGGGCTTTGCTAACAGAGGCAGGAGCAGCTCTGAGGAGAGGGATGGATGGATGGGATCCTGCGGCAGCGCCCGGCGTGCTCTGGGGAGCAGTGCACGGCCCCACCTGGGCGCACGACCCACGGCACCGCTCGGGTCATCGACGGCCCGCGGGGCCAGCAGCAGCCCCGCTACGCCTCGGGGCTGGGGAAGCCACGGGGCTTTTCTCCGCGCTGAGCCACCCGCCCTTGTGGTGACCCGGCGGCCGGCCGCTCCAGGCAGATCCGTGGAGGCAGCATCACTTCCATTTCCTGCTGCTCCCGGGCGAGGCTCCCAGCGGCGTGCTGCTCCGCGGGGGCACCGCTCGCTGTCAGCCAGGCGGCATCTGCACAGCCGGGCCGGCCGGGCAGACACAGATGAGACGGGGCTACCGGCCGGCAGGGCTGCTCGCTTTCTTCCTGCCTTTTGCCTTTTTTTTAAATTATTATTTAATTATTTTTTTCCTTTTTCTTTTTTTTTTCTTTTTTTTTTTCATTTTTATTTTCTTTCTCATTTTTTTTATTTTATTTTTTTTCCTTTTTATCCTTTTTCCTTTTTCATATTTTCCTTTTTCATATTTCCGTTTCTTTTTTTTTTTTTATTTTCCCCCTTTTTTGATTTTTCCCTTGCATTTTTCCCTGATTTTCCCAACTCCCCCCCTTTCCAAACGCCCCCCATCCGCCGCACGAACCCCTCCCCACCCGCACAAGGCCAGCCATCCCCCCTCTCCCCAGTACCGGGGGGGGTTTGCCCGCAGCCCGGCCCCGTTCCGCAACGCCCCCCTCCCTTTCTCCTTCCTCCTCCTCCTCCTCCTGCAGCCCCGCCGCAGCCGCCGCCCGTTCTCCCCCCCCCCCCCCCGGCTCCGTACCTGTAGGAGCGCTCCCCCCGCACCGTGTGCTTCCTGAAGGGGATGATGGTGCCGTTGTCCTGGATGATGTCGTTGTTGTTCTCGCCATTTGGGGACAGGGCTTGGGTCGGTCCGGGCATTGGCGCTCCCGCGGCTCCGCGCCTCCTCCCCGCCCCGCGCTGCGGCTCTGCCTGCGGAAGGTGCTGGCGGCCCCCGCCTGCCGCCCGCCCGCACGGACCCGCCCCGCCGCCCGCGTCACCGCCGCACGTGACCGCCCGCCGCCATGGCAACCGCCCGACTCCGCGCCCCCCCCCCGTGTGTGGGGATGGGGGGGCGGCCATGACGCCCCCATCGTGCCGCCCCAGATGAAATCAACCCCCAAACGCAACCCTATTCAAACAATAGTTTTAAGGCCGTAGATCAAACGAAAGCAACGGGAGTGCTTCTAGCACGTTCTCAGAAGCACATGCTGATGTTCTATTAAAGCTCCAAGGATGTTCCTCAAATGAGTGTGATCGGATACATACCTCATTATTACGCTTTTCTGCGTGACAAAGGTGATTCTACAAGATTTTAAGTCACCTTTATCTAGCCTTTCAGACTAAATAACACTTTGCTGAAAGCTGAGCTTCTGTGATTGTCGTCGCGATACAGATCCTAGCTTCCCAAGGAAGCTGTGAGGGGAGCGCAACCAACACCTCGACGCCGGCTGCCCAGCTCCGGCTAATAGAAAGCACTTGGATTCAGCCCAGACGTCCACATCACGCACAGGCACCGAGCGATCTCTAACAGAAGTTAAATTAGTCTGCCGATTTGCCACGGCCCTCTGAGCAGCGAGACGGGAGGCTTTGTTTATTGTTTCTGCCAGATTTTCCAATATTCTCAGAAAAGAAAAAAAATTGCTCTCCGTAACCAACCTATGGATGTTTGCAGATGACATACCTTATTGAAAAATGCTCCATTCATCTGGCAACAGTAAACCCAGCGGAGAAATTTCCCTTTGAGCCTCTTTAAAAACAAGCAACAAAATACATTCTGCTAAAAGGGCCAGCAAGCCTCTTAGTAACACTCAGGAGCAAGGAGAAGCCAGCAATGCTACATGGTGACAGAATGTAAAAATAATCTATAGCAGGTCTTTAGCTGCCAGACATAACCCTACCTGCTCCGCTAGGCAGCGAGCTGTAAAACACTCTGCTACCCTAACTTGTAAAAATATTTTTATTTCTCCACCAGTGGCAAAGAACAGAAGCCTCTTTATGGAAGCTTCCAAAACTGTTTAAAACGTCGACTGGCAAAGCTACAGCAGAGAAGTGCAGGTGAGGACAGTGCAGCCACCTCCCTTCAGACCCCTTATTGCCTTAGGATTAAGTGCAAAAAAAAAAAAAAAAAAAAAAAAAAAAAAAAAAAAAAACAGCTCACAGCACCTCGACATAACGCCTTACCTTTATCATGGCTGAGCCAGGCCCAGGCAGAAGCAGCTCGCTGCTGGTTTTCAGACAGCACATGCTGCTTCTGTTGATTTAGCACAGCCTGGGGGAGGCAGGGTGCAGCATGGATCTCATATGCACGGCACTCCCTCCGCTTACAACTCCACTTCTGAGGAGCGTGTGGCCCATGAACACAGCCCTTATCTCTACGTGCAGGAAGCCACCACATCATCTTCCTGCTTTCAGCAGTCTGGGCAAAGATTTCTGAGATGTGGATCCAGTGGCACAGAATGAGAAACAGGAACCTGCCCCTATTGTCAGGTGACTACATCCCTGCTGACTGTACAGCCTTTGGATGCAGTGAACATACAAACAGAAATGCAGCTCAAAGTGTAAAAGGTCAGAGTGGTCATAAAAAAAACACACATCTATGATAAGTTGGAAGTACTGAAACCTAGTACTCACATGCTGCAAGTCAACTAGGCAAAGCAAAAAGTGCCAGAAAATCAATTAATACACAGGGGTAATCACAAAAACTGATGCACTAGGTCTTCAAGCACCAAGCACCACAGCAACGCAGTAGGAAGGGACCTATGGAGGTCATCCAGCCCACTCCCCTCCTCAGAGCAGGATCACCACTGCTACCATGAGCTCAGGTCACATTTGACTTAGTCTAGCCAAATCTCAAAGATCTCCAAGGATGGAGATGTCCTGCCCTACCAGGGCAGCAGGCTCCAGTGCCACATTATCCTGCTGTTTCTCATCTCCTACCTGACTTTAGCTGCAAGGAGATCTCATACTTCCCCCAGTGAGCACAGAGAGTCTTGGCTGGGCTACAGATTGGAAGAGGCACCACCCTACCCAAGAACATGCATTTCAATACTTCCATTTCCACTGTGTTGAACCAGGAGGAGTGAGCACCAGTGAGCATGGCAACAGCCCTGAGTGTCATTCTCCAAAACACTGGTTGCTTCTTCCTCCACAGAGCTTCTCTTTCCAGCCCCCTCTCGTTACTTGCTCAAGGTCTCACACTGCAGTAAAACAGCCGTGCAGCATAATTTATAACACCAGAAAGTGAAATCCCCTAAAAGCCCAAACAGCGGTGTTAGAAATGCCTCAGGCAAGCTCGAGCCAAAGTTTTATACTAGCCAGCTGATGTGGAAATAAATTATGAGTATTTTAACGCTGATAAGAAGTGACCAATGCACAACCTCTGAAAACAGAAGTGATGGCCACACTAGAGACTTCTGCTAGTGTATTTGTCAGAAGATTAAAAAAACACCAAAGTCTTAGTGAGCTTTGTGACACAGCCAAAGTATAAATAAAATTAATGATGGCAGAAATTCCCCACTGCTTGGATAACTTGTTTCTGTGGCGGTGGAGTGGGGGGAGATGAAGAAGAATGCATTTAACCCTAGAATGGCCAATGAGCATCCCTCATCTGACAGATGTTTTTGTTCAAAGTAGTAAATGAATCCGAGCGTGATATTCCTTGCACTGCCCTCTGAATACGCCTCAGCTACAGCTTCGATCTGTAGCAAACACCACTCCAGTATAATTATGGCCAACATGCTTCCCTTGTCAGAGGTGTTTCAAGAACACTTCTGTCACAAGTGCAGTTTTTCCAGTGGGAAAGAATGAGAAAACCTAACTTAAGGCAAACAGTTGGAAGTTGGCAGCACCTTTCAGAAAGCAGCATTCCTGATCAATGCAGCCTGCTTTTCCAATTCAACTCTTGTTTCCCATACTCCTAAATGATCACAATGAAGATGAACAGAATTCTGCAAAAACAACAGATGTACGCCTTGTAAAGCAATCAAAGTTATTTTTAGCATTTAAGTGTGTATATTTATCAGAAATTATATTTATCAGAAACTTGTGCAGAAACGGGTTCTTCCTGAAGGAGTTGGCCAACCACATTTGGATTTGAGAACTGAATAGAGCAAAGCAGGAAAAGATCGGGAAGAGTTGAAAAGGTTACTCTATAAAGCCTTGGACACGTCTTGCTTTTCAAGGAAACCCCAGTTCACCAAGGTACGTTGACATGCTTTATTCCCAGCACGAGTAGCTTCAGTAAAATGGATAAAGCCGTAAGCGTACTGCAACAGAATGAGCCTAGTATCTGACAGCACATACCCTGAATAAAAGTTTCATTTAGTAAACTAAAAACAGAAGCCTTAGGAAATCTGTATTTGCATGTTATCTAATGGAAGTACAAATGAGCCCTCTGCAACTGCACACCTGCTAGGGAGCACTGGCTTGTGCCAGCTTAAATTAGTGCGTGGTTCCAACCTGTAGTGATAACGTATTACACAAACCTCCGTAGGGGAATTAGCAACAGCAATGCATCTAACACAAGGAACGCATATCAGATGTGATGTGGTGTATGATATGTTTCACGCTAACCTGGGCTGTGCAGAAGAGTTCACGTTTCCCGTTTCACTGACATATCATCTGTCAGCCTTGCTGATTAGCCCAAAGGAAAGCTCCCACTGTGACGTAAAAATCACTTAAAACTAAAATTCATAACCAGAACTTCATAGGCTTTCATTGTTTACACAGCACTAAATCAATTCGCCCCCCTCCCATCCCGTTACTTCATCCTATGCCGTACATTTCAGGGCACAGTGCATTTAAATTCACCATACCAAACAGCAAATGATAATGATTTGGCAGGACAAAGAAACACTGCATGTATTTTATTAAAACAGCTACTTATCACTCCAGACATCCTGTTGATAAAGAATGAGCTTCCCACCCTTGGGGATTATACTGTTGCCACTTTAAGCAAAGTCTTGATTATTTGCCTTCCCTGGAGAGAAGCACAGAAAGAGAAAGACAGGGCTGTCCCAATTACACAATGTGCATGGACCACATCCCTATGAGGTAATTCAAGCCTATTTTTAAATATATGGACATATTTATATTTCAGAGGTCGCATTTCATATTTTAAAAAGAGTTCTGTGCCTGGGAGGAACAGAGAAAGAAAAGTTCAAATCTTTGTCAGCTAAGCATTCCTGAAAATTTAGCCATAAGCTGCAAATCCAATCTGGCCATTAGTGTATGAATTCCTCGCTAAAGAGAGTGGTCTTGAAGAGTCACAGCCTGTGGGCGTTTTTCGTTAAAAAGGCAGCAGCTACCGTTTGCAGTTACCGTAGAAATCAAAGAGAAATCAGAGGATTATTTCAAGACCCAGACGCTGTCTATAATACCATTTTTTTTTCCTGTTCACAGAAAGAGGATTTCAGAAACCCTTGAACAGAACAGATATTTTAAATCAAGTTATATACTTCAATATTCAAGTTGTTAGATAAATAGATTTATAGGACATAAATTAATACATTTAACGGGCACTTGCAAAAATCAGCACTTTCAGGGTTTAGCTAAAGCTGGTTGCTATAAAGAAAAACAAGTATTTAGAAAAAAACACTCTCCAATATACATCGAAGGTTTCTGTACTTAAAACATAAGCAGTTCACACTGAATACATGAAACATTTTTTATCCAACACTTCCTACTTAACAAAAAGCACCAGTGACAGCAGGAAACACTCAGTGAGGGAAGGATGGTTCCTCAGAGGAGAAATTTCTACTTCGATTCACTCCAGACCAAACCAATATTTTGAATTCTTCAGTCAATATTACATGTGTACTGGGATATCGCAAGGTTTCAGGCGCATCTTGGGGAGCTGCTTTCATCTGAAAACCTATGAACGGCAGCTGTGATCGATAAATGTTTGAAGTAACGACTCCTCTGTCTCACTTTGCCTTTAATACTGATTGAAAGCAATCGAGAGAGGAGGCTGACTCACGTCTCATGCATGCACATTTACATGGAAGTATTGGGCTGGAGCTGTTCTAGGTTTACAGTAGCCAGTCTCATTTACAGGGAGCTGTTAACTAGTTTTCTCAGCTTGTTTTGACAGAGTTCAGATGTTAAGACTATTAAGCATGAAGATCTAAACCAAGAGCATTTAAACTGTTCAGGTAATCTGGATTCCCAGACTTTTTCAGAGAATGACAAACCCTTAAGTAAACGAACGTGGGATTAGTGTTCTAGTAGAGGGATTTTTACGTTTCCATGCAGTATGGCTTATTAATAAATCATATGGCCAGAGCTTCAGACATTCATATCCTAAACAAAACCAATGAATCAAATTATAAATGATTAAAGAGTGGAAGATTTTTGATATACGAGACAGTAGAAGAGAAACCTAGCATTTCTTTATGTATTTTCAACTGTTGAGGAATCTCTGGCTTTCTTGGAGCTAAAGAGAGGTTAGAAAAATGAAGGATGAAATAAAAAAGCAACATAAAAGAGTGGATCATCTACCTCTCTGATGCTCCTTTTTATGTTCTACGCTGAAAATAACAGCAATGTGCTTTGAAGGCACTTCAGTCTAATGATATATTTCAAAAAAGCAGTGCTGGGACATAGGAGAGGGCAAATGCTTTGCAATATCATCTGCCAAGGGGGCAGGTTTCTAAAGTGAAAGCCTGATGTGGCTGTAATCCCACACCACAGTGATACCTTATTAGTAGGTGATGATTTTGAATACTTCTTGCTATATTACTCCACTGAAAACTTGACTTAGCTTTGATATTACATATCAGGAATTCAAGAATAGTTAATAACAACTCTTAGGATTGGTGATTCTCTGTTCATATTGTACAACACGCGTTTTGAAGCTGACAGCTATTTGATTTGTGCATGTTATCCAAGTCACTTAGTGCCCCACGTGACTATCCAGTACCTGTATGTAACATAAGGAAAAGTTTAAACGCTTCACAGTGACTGTTGGCCAAAACCTATCCTGCTTACAGCGTTGCCTTTTCCAGTATCGGCGTTACAGGTACCGAACATGTGAAGCCTGCGCAGGGATTATAGCCCATCACAAGGAACATTACACTTGCCAACAATTATCAAGCTGTCCAAGACACTCACCACTGCTAAAGAGGAAAAGAGAAGGCTGGCACAAGAAAACAATGACTCCAGCAGATGGTCGATTAAGTTTTTGGATACCTATTACTGAATCAAAAATGCTTCAACCAGCCAACAGAAAGGGCCTGACCATTACAAACCAAGATTTGGAGGGGTTACTTTGCCCCAGGAAATTGTTAATTAGGTGCCTGTCCTCCCACACCCAGCGAAAAGCCAACATAAACATTATTACATACTCTTGCTAATGGAAAAGAAATACAGAGTGTATTCATGCCTGACTCAAATCAAAATCGTACTGCCAAGTCATTCAATAGTATGTTAACATTCAGCGACTGCAGAACCCAAGAATTCAGTGCCTTGCTGCAAAATACTCTACAAGAAGTTTCCTCGTGCTCCTACAGCATGCTACAAACTGTTCTCTTACAAAGCAAATGTGTATCAAGTGCCATCAAATTAACGAATGCCAAGAAATTACACAAAAGGGGCTGTGTTTTTGTGTTGTTTGTTTTCGCATTCTGCCCTTCCCTCCTCTTGGTAATTGCTTTTTATCTGGGACATTGATAGAAACCAGCTTTTGTACAACGCTGTCAGCTTTCCTCATTTTACAAGTACAGAAACAGGCCCTGCTGTTAGAACCAGATTGCTGTCATTCATCTGCACAAGCTTCCCCTGCCTCACCCTCATCGCCAGGTGTTGGGTCCCAACCCCTTCTCTCAGTGTTTGCTTTCCAATCCATGTATCCTTTCAGCCCTGTTTGTGTTTTCTAACTAGTTCTGCAGTTAAGCAAACCCATCCCTTCTCTCCATTGCTACAGCTAGATGCGTGGCTCCTCCTTTCATCTTGAGATTTCTTCCACATCTGGGGTTTGCCCATTGTTCCTTTCCCCTATTCTTTTCTGCCCTTCCTTTGTCAAGCATCGCCCTTTGTAGTGCTCCAGCAATTTCCACTTTCCTTCATCAACCACCTGCAGAGAACCTGGGTCACCCTGGTTTCCTTCCCGCAGACAAAGTCCCCAGCATGCCTATTGTCCAGCTAACACATTGTCATTAGCTAATTATGCCTCCTCTCGTCTACAGGCAGAGAGGAATGTGCAGCCCCACTTGCCTGCTAAGGTACATGCACATTCACACGGAGCCACCCCAAGAGGCGGCACCTGTATTTATGGCTGCATCACCTCCAGAGCTCGCACGCTGCAGGTGACACATCTCCTGGTAACACACCCCACAGCTGGAAACCCCGAGGGCACCGCAGCACCTCTCAAGCACCAGGTTGCAAGGGTTTATTTGCAATCACTAGCCCACAGAGAACTCGAGGAGTGCTGCTTCTCTGGGAGCAAGAAGCTCTTCCATGTATAATTTCACTACTACCTTACACAAGTCCACTGTGTAAGCTTAAACAAGTTTCAGCTTCCTCACTTATTGATGGAAAACAAACTTTTTCCAATGGTAACAGTCAGTGCTCATTATCACCTTAGTGTTTACTCAGTCTTTATCAAAGTCTTCAGATGAAGAGAAAAAAATATATTGTTTTTAAAGATAAACATAAAGTTACACTTATGTTAGTGCTCTGAACAAAAACAAAAAAATATCCAGAGGTTTGAAAACTGTGTCAGGAAACTTATCTCACTGACAGACATTTCCTAAGAGGACTTTTGGAACTTGGCATATCAGAGCAAGTTTCCATGAATACTTTGAGCCCTTTATTAGCCTAACGCTGCAAGTGCTTTATTTAGCTACCAGCACACTACAAGCACTTTCTGGAATTCTGAAATTCAGAATTAGAAAAAAAAAAAAGTCCTTGCCTGGTTGTTAAGAGGCAAAGCTAGGCGGAAGAAAGCTACTGTCAGCCTGCTTTAGTGGAAGGTGCATCTGTTCACAGAAGCAGACAAATACTGGGGCTTGGGGGGCAGAAATAATGCTTGCATGCCACAGTGAATTTTCTTTTATAAAATCCAATTAATGATTTTGTAAAGATACCTAGCAATGAACAGTACAACAACCAGTGACATGTATTTGTGGATCAAATGTGATACCAGTTGAAGTACTGCTGTGACATTTTGTTTTATTTCAACACAGGAGGCAGATGAAATACAAAATAAAGCTCAGGTCCCTGCTTTGAAATAGAGGGTGTGCCATTAAAAATGTACACATCTCCATTCTGAGCGCACAAGAGCATACAGAAAGTGCATGATCTTATGGAAAAGATAAACAGCTGGATTTACTTGCTTCCATTAACCAGTGACCCACTTGTCAAACATAAGCTTTAGATTTAAGAGTGATTACATGAAGCCTCTTACATTAGACAAAAAAGATCCTGGTTATGAAATCAGATCAAGTCTGAAAATACTTGAATGCAGTCAGTAGTGTTCTTCTACAAAGCCACAAGGTGAGAGCCAATTATTCTTTTTAAGGCGTGCGATGTAATGTAACAGCATTTTCTCCAGTACTATTCGCAGCGTGTTTATCCCACGCAGCCCGCTCAGGTCAGTAGCGATGAGACAAATCCAGACCTCTTGTAAGAGGATGAAGCCCTGATGGGAGCCAGTTCATAAGCCTCAGTTTTGGGGCCACCACCAGTTTCCTTCTCCTGTGAATATTAGTTCACAGAAAAATCAAACCAGCACTCCCCACAATAAAGGGGAACAGCAATGTTTACCCAGCCTATCTAATCTCTCAAAGCAGATTTTTAAGAGAGGCTGCAGCTGTGCGTGCGTTGGTGGCAGGTCTCCAGCGCCATCGGCTTTGCCCTCGTGTAAGCTCCTGCCTCCACATGCCTCCCTTCTGTGCCTGCTCCGTGCTGGAACACAAACAAAAAGGCACAAGAAGATAGGGGTGATCACAAAGTTTGGGCTTGAGTGTAAGCCCTGCGTTAATAGAAGAGGAAACATAACAAGGACAACAAATTGCTAGGTCCTGAAAACCCCTAATTTTGTCACCTTGTGACACAACAGCAGAGCACACAACAATGGCTTGCCCACACTCTGTGCCCACACCTGTGGCTATCCAAGGCTCCAGGAAGGCTGAAGAAGCTGTAATTATAAGCAACATTTTTAACTTAAAGACAACTTCTAAAATTAAATGTCTTGCATCCACCTGACCTCATGAGCATGCTGTGCATTGTCAGCAGCTCACGTGATTCCACATACTGGGTGATTTTCTGCAAGCCACAGATCGTGGAGCAACTTAATGATGTAAGAGTCACAGCAGCCAGCAAGCCTAGGTCTCCATCCCTGGTGACTGCAAAGAAATACTGGAAAATGCTGACACCTGGATTAAGAAAAGACAACAAAAACAAATGAACCCCCCCCCCCCCTCCCCCCCCAAAAAAAGGAAAAAAGCAGAAAACAAAACAACCCAACCAAAACCCAGAAGCAAACAGATAACCCACCACCAAATACCCTCCTCAAAATAAGTGGAATATCCAAATTAGTCCTTTCTAACCTTTCTTCGGGGGGACCTGCCCAGAGGTGATTTGCTTTCCCCTGGATTTTCAGCACCTGATCACACTCACAGGCAGTTTTGCAAACAGACCCTAGCAGGACACCGAGGCCGCTGGAAGTAGATCCTCTGTTACCCCTAACTGATCTGGTCTGTCTGCAGATGCAACGTGACTGCACAGAGCCAGTGTGGGCTCTGCTCACATTGCATGATCATATTTATAAAATCCAGGAACTACTCTGAAAAATGAAAAATCTTACAGCATCCTGGATGCACTATGAATACTTTATATTTAACTTATGACATTTATTTTTTTTAAATGTCCTTGGAAAAAAAAAGTTTATTTTTGCTGCTGGAGCACAACTTAAATCATTGACTGAATCAATGGTCTTTAGTAAATCTGAATGAACCATCACTGATAGGCAAAACACAGAAGGCAACAAAGTCAAGAAATAAGGGTATTATTCATATTTTTTCTTTAAATTGTGTATTGTCATGGCTTCAACAGCCATGGCACAAAGCAGCTACATTTTGTAACCTCTGAACAGTCATACTGTGTATAAATTAAAAATTGCTTCTGTAACTTTTTGAGCACAAAAGGTACTAGTAGCGTGTAAACAGGGTATTATCCTCCTTACAGTGGAAAATGGGTTTTCTATTTAATCAAATCTCCAGCCACAAGTCTCTGTGCTTTTGTAACTGTGAGTTTATGTCAGCACTGTTGACAGCTTCTGCATTTGAAAGGATCTCATTATTAACTATTAACAAAACCACACATTATCTTTTTCAAAAGCTAAGTTACGTTCCCGATGAATCAGCCACTTCGCTGAGCTCCTGTGGGATAATTTTTGGTACTGGATGCTGAAAAAATAAATATCACCCCAAAGTTCATAAAATTTTCAGACAATACCATAAATGGCTATTCAAGCTCACCAATTCCTAAGTTAAGAAGGGAACAAGGACGGGTGCATAGGAAGCCGTACACAAACATTCCATTGAAGTTAACTTTCTCGTTAGGTTCAGAATTTAGGTCTCCAGTTTTCTCATCTTGGATCAAAACCAGACATAAAGCAGCTGTGTCCTATGCAGGACTGACTCCTGAACAGATGTCCTCCACCACATTTTGGGGGACCTGACATTGTTTCCAAAGGATGAAAAGGCTTTCAAAGCAGTCTGCTCAGCGAGAAGTTCAAATATTTCATACTACTGAATTATTTTGGCTGAAGGTTCAAAGTGACCCTTAGGGAAGCCAGGTCGTCTTTGGTAGGAATTAAGGGGACCAATCTGGGGAAACAAGCAGGTTTCCCACCGAGTGAGAAACAGAGCTCACTTATCTGGAAGCAGCATTTTATTCTGCACCAGCGCTGGGAGGTACGGAGAATGAGGTGAGAGGAAATGCTTCTTTATTCTTCCCAGTTTAAGTAACTCTAGGCAGCTTTTGCATGAATGACCAGAGAATATTTGTTTCTGCTCAGGGAAGGAATGAGAGAAGGTCATACAGGCCTTTTGGTTCAGGTTTCCCCTGAACAAGTCATGAATTAGTAGTTCAACATACAGACATACATTCTGTGTGTATATATACATATATAAAAATACATAATGTGTGTATACATAATTTGCTTTCTCTTCTCCTATCTCCAAATTACTGAAATGTAACAGGTTATTCCTGACCTAATGTTCCAGCATAAACCAGCATTGCTTTCTAATATTAGGTGTACAGTAAGTGTTTTAAATACATCAAGCAAGGAGCTGTAACCGCCAAAAGACCCCTTATTCACATTTTGCACAAGAGATCCTAATGTAAGAACTGTGAAATCCTTGGATACTCCAGCATTCATTCTTTGTGCTGCTTTCCATATAACTTAACTCCAGGAATAAGTGTGCTCATTTGCCAGGCTCAAGTGCACTGAAACATGATCAGAAGGTTTCCCAAGTATGCTACATGGATTTACTTTTTGCAATTGTAATAGCTCAGCTAACTTTTTTTGCAATATAACGAACCTCTGGTTTTAAAAGGCTGATAGCTAGACCTTTATTTTGGCATATAATAGGCCACAAAGACTAAGGGATTTGGAGAGGAAAGGCTACACAGTACGCAGCAACCCACAGGGAATATGCTGGGAAGCTGCCTGTTTCTTCAAGGGTAGGGCTACCGATTCCAGGAAATCTGCATGCTTCAGATAAGTTCCTATTAGACAGGTAGGATGTAGCCTGCTCATGTAAGTGTCTATTTGGTGGCCACGTACTATCTCAATGCCCACAGTTTTCTTCAGATTTCCTGTTGTTTCAAAGTACTGGTGAAGAGTGCAGCATAACCAAGTAATGGAGCTGTACTTTAAGCAGTGTCACCTACCCCAGGCAGGAGTAGAAGCAATGGGGATGAGCACAGGGCATTGTCCTGCTGCGCTTCCACCTGTGACAACCTCATGGGAAGGACTGTGTCCATGTTACAATTTCGTAGCTCCTGGTGTTGGATACCTCCTGTACTTCATCCTTGCTTCATCCTAAGTTCCGTCCTTGATGCATACAAGCCTCATTCAGCTGCAGACCATATACTGTTCTACTGAGGATTTCCAGTTGCACCACCTGAGACCTGCATATCTTCTAATTGCTCTGGAAACAACTCTTCTCTTGCAACCTGATGAATCTGAATTCTGAGGCTCTTGTTTTAATTCTCCCTTTTCCAATGCCAGCCTCCTTAAGTGCATCTGTGCCAGTTAACACAGGCAATTTATATTTCCCATAGAACTTACCCTGAATAATTTGTCTATCATGTATCTGGAGAAATTCTTCTGCAAACATACTTAAGCTTTTTCATGGCATTAAATAACTTGGAGCAAATCCCTAGTTTCACTGTGAAACAAGTCTTTAAAACAGCTCAGACACAAAGCTCTTACTTTTAACTTAACTACAAAACATGAACAAAAGAACCACCACAAACTGAAACCTATCCTAAGTCCAAAGCTAGAATTTATATGCTTGTAGCAGCTTCTCAAGCATTAGCAGCAGCAAGGTGGTATGTTTTAAAATGGAAGTGCTTCATTACACGGCCCTAGGATCATTCCAGTGCTACGCATATTTTCAGCACTAGCTATGAATAAACTTCCCCGCACTGTATTGCAGATCACTGATGCTGCCAAGAGAAAAAGCATGCACAGCACCCAACACAGCACAGCAAACAGTGCCAGTGGCCCATCTATTCAAATAAGAGTTTTATTACTAGGGCATCCTATGCTCCATTTTGGCAACAGTTTACAGTTCCTTGTTTAGTAAATAGCACAGAAGCAGCAGCAATAAGAGAAAGGGATCAAGTGACAGCAACTGGAGGGAGCATAGATCTGTTCCAGGAGCATCCTTTCAGAAGGCTTTCTAAACATTGCCACCTTGTGGGCCTTGCATCTCCTTGTTTTGTTGATCCCTTCACTCCTCACAGGTGACTCACTGCGAGGATCTCATAGATGCCAGGTGGGAGGCTGGACAGTTGAGGGTAGCACCCAGATTGGATGGGATGCAATCTAAACTAAACTCATTTAGTTGGGAATTAAAAAAGGGACAGCACCTTACAAATTGCATCTAACGTAAGTGACCAACCCCATACAGCAGCACTTTGTGTACTTTGCTCTTCTTCCACTTAACATTTTGAAAGCAGCAGTAATAATGTACAGAAGCGCTAACACTTAAATGAAAACAAGAGTATAATTTTCTTGAGGTTCCAGAAATAAAAGAGGATAGAAGTTAAATTCACCCATAGTCTTCCCTTTTTCATTGCTTTCTACCAGCAATTCCTTCTGACACCAGCTGAAAGAAACTATTTCCAAAATGTTTGTGGCACCTAATTCATCTTTCATCATTTCTGTTGCATGAATGAATAACTTCTAATGACTTGAATCTTTTAATTACATTGCCAAGGACACTGCAAAGGAATATCACTTACTGTTGATATCAAACTTATCTAGCTACTGCCATAAAGACAAAGCAAAAAATCTAGAGAACTTTATCAGCCAAGACCACTGTAACAAACACATACAAAAGACAACACTTACTTTGAGCATCCAAACACTTTCCCTGGTTGCTGGCTTGAACTATTCCTTGCAGCAATTTGGTACTGGAAAGAAAACATGAAAACACTTAGTTCAACAAGCAAACTGGAAAGAAAAAAAGAGGAAAAAGAGAATCACTGAATGGTCTTTTCCCGTATTGGTTGGGCAGTGATGCAGTAGCTGTATTCTAAAAATGAAGCAAGAGGAGAGGTCCCTTATTACAATACCCTAATTCAGCTGTGCTCACAATAGCTCAGTGTCTAACACATCTGCACAACAATCAGATGTTCCTCTGATATAGTAGCAGATCTGTGAGGTCCCTTGTGCTGGGCTACGTTCAGAGTTTATTCATAATTGCTGGGCACATTGCTGTTTCTTCATCTGCCATGCTTCTTCTGAGCACAGGCAATCAGTTATGACTGTTGTGTCATGCAACTGGGCCTTGCTGCACTTGCCTGAACAGATTTTTCAGAGAAAAAACTACCATTGAGAAACATGAACTGATACCCAGGAAAACCTGTGTTTTTGCTAATACAACACCAAAAACCATTGGCAATCCTTAGAATTTTCTTACTTGGAAATGAAGCCACGATGTTGCCACTTGTAGCAGCCACATTTAAGAACCATTCCTTTCTGTGTTCCTAGACGTGATTTCCTACAATTGCTGGATTTGTCCTCATATCCATTCTCTCAAATGCTGCATTACAGGCTACAGAAACATAAGCAGGAGCAACCAAATGCGGTTTTCAAGTTGTGTTATGAATTACATACTAGGGTTACGTGGCGAGGTTTCTTAATTCACCTCCTCAGTCAGCAGGAAATCTCTTTCCTAGCAGGTAAATAATGGTTTACTCAGACCAAGGCCCTGAATATTGCTTGTTTTGCATTCATGGTCAACTAGTTGGGACAGCCCAGCAGGGAGGGATATTCCAAAGGCATCTATCCCTGCAGAACAGCATGAAACTACATCAAATGGGATCCCAGTGGTGCTTAGATTGAATCAGGACTGAGGGATGCAAGAAGCCCCAGCAGGTTGGTTTACATTCATCATAAACCCTATTTTGAGATGAGAAAAACATGAAGCAAGTCTCTCTCTAATACATTATCATCTGGGAAAGGTAAACAGACCTTTAAACACAGCTTGTCTAGAAAACTGGATCCCAGCTCCAGGAGCTGTGACTCATCCTGGCAGAGGACTAAGGAATCCTGTTAGCAGACTGGAAGGCTGAAGCTACCTTAAAGCCAAACCAGAAGGGGAATTAGCTATTAAACATGTTATTGTTTCATTTCTTTGAATCTCTCCAAGCCTCTTAAGCTTTGCTTTTCAATATACTCTTTTTTCCTCCATTTGTTTAATGTGGAAAGTGATTCCAGCACAGCTGACAAACCTCAGGCATCCTATTGGCATAGGAACAGCAAATCCAATGTGGTATGTTGGCTTCTAGTCAAGTAGACCCCCTGAACTGAAGCTGGGATTTAACAGCAGTGCTCCAATAACTTTTAAGGATAGGACACTCCAAGACAATGTTTAGAAGTGCTCTCACATGAGGTGTTGGCCAGAACTTCTAACAGGTGAAAGTAGTGAAGAAACATGGTGATTCCCTTAGAAATGCAATGGAAAATATGTTCATGGCACATCTTCTACGCTATATTTTCTGAACAGAATGGTATTTATTGAAGACAGGTAACTATTTCATTGCCTTCAGCATGTAGACTTCAGTTTGACAGTGTTTCAAGTAATGACACTGCACTGAACTTCACTCATAAATAATGTAGTCTTTGAAAAAGAGATGGGAAAAAATAAAAAAAAGAAGGGGAAAAGACGTCCTCACAGCAGAGGTTCCTGAAGCCTGGAAACTGATGTGTACATACACAGGTTAAACCAAAGAGGTACATCTCAGCAACATCTCCTGACTTCTGCCTGCACGCAGGTGCTTACCTGAGCTACAAGAGTCGTGCGATAGCTATGGCCAGGAGAGATAATTGGTGCTCATCTGCTGCTGTGTGCGGAAGCACTCCTCGGCCTCCACCTGCTCTGCAAGCCATGCCAACACCTCGACCTGTACTTCTGGCTTCAGATGCCAGAGCAGCATCCAGGCAAGGGAGTGGTAGGAAACATTGGCTCATTAGGGTGGAATTTAATTTAGGTGGACAAAGGAATGCAGTAGAGGTCCTCGTTATTGGGTGTGCAGAAAGTAGCGATGGGGAGACTGAGTCCTCTTTGGAAGGGCGGAGGGATAAAAGTATGCAATGAAAACAAGGGGGAAGAAGGATGCCACAGGTTTCCTCCAGTACATGCCAGGCCACAAACAGCTCCACAGCTGCACACATCAGCATCATATCACCACAATACATGAACCTGTTGTAGTGGGTTTACATGGCAAGGTTTTGGTAGGAGGGAGCCACATGGGTGGCTTCTGTGAGAAGGATCTAGAAGCTGCCCCATGTTAGGTAAGGGTCCCACCGCTGACCAGAGCTGAGCCAGTAAGTGATGTTGTTTGGGGCCTCTGTGAGAGCATATTTAAGACAGGGGAAAAAAAATGCTGCACCATACAGCAGTTGGGAGAGTGAGAGGTGTGAGGAACAGCCTTGCAGGCACCAAGGTCAGAGAAGAAGGAGGGGGAGAGGTGCTCCAGGCACTGGAGCAGAAGTCCCCTGCAGCCTGTGGAGAGACCCCTGGTGGAGCAAGCTGTCCCCCTGCAGCCCATGGGTCCCACATGGAGCAGATCTCCACGCTGCAGCCCGTGGAGGAGAACACAGTGGAGCAGGTGGACCTGCACCGATGGAGACTGCGGCCTGTGGAAGACCCCTGCCAGAGCAGATTCTGGGCTGGACCTGTAGGTTGTGGAGAGGAGCCCACGCAGGAGCAGGTGGCCTGTCAGGAGCTGCTGCCCGTGGGGGACCCAGGCTGGAGCAGTTTGCTCCCAAGGGATGGACCCCACGGTACAGACCCATATCTAGAGCAGTTCTTGAAGAGCTATTGCCTGTGGGCAGCCCACGCCGGATCAGTTCAGCAAGGACTGCATCCCGTGGGAGGGACCCCACAGCACAGGGGACGAGAGTGACTGAGAAGGAGCGGCAGAGAAGAATTGCTATAGACTGACCATAACCCCCATTCCCCCGTTCCCCTGCACCGCTCGGGGGGAGGAAGTGGAAGAGGGTGGATGGGGGGGGAAGGTGCTTTTGGTTTCTTTCCTTTGTTTCTCACTTCTCTAGCTTATTAGTAATAGGCAATAAATCTTACTATCTCCATATGCAGAGTTTGTTTTGCCGGTCACGATAATTACTGCATGATCTCCTCATCCTTATCTCAGTCCTTGAGCCCCTTTCATTGTATTTTCTCCCCATTCCTCTTTGAGGAAGGGGAGTGAGAGAGTGGTTGTGGCGGAGCTCGGCTGCCCACCCGAGTAAAACCACCACACCGGTTAACATGATTTAACCCCTCAAAAATCCCCAAAACACATGGTAACCTACCTTAAAATCAGTGGGACCTTGACCTATCTTGACCTAAGAAGTCACCTACCAAGGAATCTAAAGAATTTATTCCTTCCATACTGCCAAGTATAGGAAATAGGCCAAGAGGTAAGAAGGGAGAGGGTAAATATCTAAAGGATCTCAAAAAGCCACAAGTACAAACACAGCCAAAGTGTGTCAGACTGGCTGGCCACTGGCTTCCAGGTAGGCTTTCAGAAAGTCCTTCATTGGGTCCCTCATTTTGCCAGGCAGATGTGCAGCCCTGTACCCTATGTTTGCCTCTTCCTCAGATGCAGTTGAGTTCCACAACATGCTATTGATGGCAGCGTGTGCTGGTGGTGGCCTTGGACAGATTCAGCAGACTTCTGCTGTTGCAAGTGTATTGGATCTCTGGACATTCAGTGGATTCCACAGGACCACTACTCTCAGGAGGCTTTCATGTGCTCCCTCTCAGTGCATCTTTTCCTCTGTGAACTTGTTCTCTGGTAGCTATTGCTACATCCACAAACTTGGTCACCTTTTGAACCTATTCATACAAATTGGAGGTATGTCTATGACAAAATCCCTTGAAACGCTCTAAAACATTTAGTTCTCAGTGGTACTGAGCAAAACACAAAACCAACCAAGTAAACAAGGAATAAGCAAGAGGGATTTGAGAAAGCAAGCTAAAAGCCAAGCCTCTAAGCCAAAAATAAGCCAGTATATCAAAGGTGAGCTGCAGAAAACAAGGTACAGCAGCTTCTAGATGCACACCGCAGACTCATACTACCAGATGTAGCAACCATAGCTGTTAGCTGAAAGGACCAATGAGGAAAAGTTAGGACAGAATGTTTCTGAGGTGATTTAAGAAAAAATGCCTTCTATTACATTTGACTATATATGTTCAAAACTTTGTCTCAGGGAGCTGTATTTCCCTTGTGGTGGCAGAGCCTTGTGTCTCAGTGGACTGGATGCTTTCTACCACCCTGCACAGATTATTTTTTTCCCTCCCCCTGCTGAGGGCTGGGAAAATGATGTTGCATGAAAACAACTTGCATTATAGGCTGACAGTCACCTATTATTGCTTCAGATATCCTCAGCATTTATAGAACACAACTTCAAAACCAACTTATTTTTAGCAGCTGAAAGAATTCAAGCAAACCCATTGTGGCTGCTAGCCAGGCATTCACTGAGTGGAAAATAGCTTGACAAATTACAGAAATTGACAAACTCAGATTGTAAACCAGGAAACAGTGTAAAACACTATTTACATATATTTTCCTGTTCAAAAGATGAACTGAAAGATTAATTTTGATGCTTTCAGTGTTGAAGTGCTGTGTTTTTTTGACCTGTGCACAAGTCACAAAAAAAATAATCCACAAAACAATCAGAATACAGAAAAGCAAGAGAAGACCCACACACCTAACAGCCAGACAGATGTCTCAGCTTACTGTTAACTAGTTACTGTTAACTAGTAGCCCAACCCTCACTTTGTCTCACTGTTCCTGGGTAAGTGCTGCACTTACCCATAGGTTCCTGATTCAGGACTGTACCCAGTCCGTATATGGAAAGCACACAGATTCAAAGCAAGTAAAGCAACAGAGCAGAGTTTAGTGCCATTCACAACTCCAAAACCATGAGAAGTGCCCTGCTTTGACTCGGAGTGCTTCATGAGGAAGGCAGTCACAGAAGACGCGAGATGCCACTACCGAGCGCCCGACACAGCCTCCCACCTCTTTTGCCCTTGCCATTTCAAAGAGGGCTTTGTTCCAGCGGTTCTGCTTCTCTGCCAGTGCTCTGATTTCAAGTCACATATTGGCATGAAAAAGGTCTGGAGTCTTCTTATAGAACTCTGTTCCCTCCCTCTCATTTACAAAGCAACCAATCTCTTTTGCTCGTTAACATACAAAGTAAACCCAAGAACATCCTGCTTAACAACTTAGTAGCAAGGAACATGCATCATTTCTCCAGAAGACTTTTTCCACCCTGTTTGGTAAGCCACTAAATTTACTCCCCACAGGGCAGTTAACCAGCTTCTCTCATTTCTGTTGTCTTCTTCCCTCCATCCCGGAAACTGGAGTTTCCAAGATGCAAGTGCCTTGGAGACAGGGCTGGCTCAAAGCTGCAGCCAGCTACAGCATGACACCCACCATCCTGCAGGGCCTCCCTGACCTCCTCCCATCAATGAGCACCTTCCCCGCCTTCCTGCCCAGTCACCTGGAGATGCAGCAATTACATTCCAACTGCAAAAGGATGCAACAGAGTTAACCTCATGTGATATCAGCTAAAGTTAGCCTGACACTTTTGGCAATCTTTTTTTTGGCATAACAAGCGATGCCAAACAAGTGCATCAAGCAGTAGGTGGCAGACTTAACAGGAAGAACTGATGAGGATGTGTATCTAGCATTGTCTGTATTTAGCAGCAGGCTGCAGTGTCATACTTGCTCCATTTAAACCAAAAGAGTTTCTCCTCTTTGCACTTTTTGAGAAAACAATCTTACTTCAATTACTTGAGACACTCTTTCGTTTAAACTTTAGTTCAGAGCCAGTGATGTCTGCATTCCAACTTCCACCACACTAATTAAAAGTCTGTTTTTCTTGCATCGTCATTGTCTACATCTGTTGGCTTCTACATCCAACGCAATCACCAGTTTTAGTAGGCACCTGTCTGTGATTTACACTGTTGACTGCAGTTTACTATTGGCACACTTCTGCATCTATTAACCCATTATGCATTTTGGTTTATTTTGGTAGGCGTTACACCACGTTTTACAGTGTACTTGGTTTAAGAATGACTAGAATTGATCAGTTTTCTGCATTATTTCATATACTAAAGTCACTTAACATTTCTTTTGAATACTTCATACACAAACTTATGCTGTGGTGACGCATATGTTTTGCAGTGAGGCAAGAAAAGCCAGCACTGACTACGGTTTCATGTTACAAAGAATTTGGCAATAGTATTGGCCTAAGGTATTTCAGCCCTAGGTGTTCTCTCCTTGTATCTCCGGGCTGTTCCTCAGTTCTGCTGGAACAGCTCTGCATCTAGTCACAACTCACATGAATCACAACTCTGAAACAGACCAAGAAAGGGATCCCATTTCAGAGTTACCTTTCTGCAGATTAAAAAATAAAAATGGAAAAAAAAATCTGAAGCAGTCTTTTATTTCAGTACACAGCAAGGCCCCACCAATAGTTGGTCAGCACAACTGGGAGGGCAGGATCATGCTAACTGGTACTGATTATGAGAAATGGGTAAAGGGAACAACTCCACTGAACAGCCTCTAATATTAACCTTTAAAATATCTGCAACATGAATTCCTCTTCAGGTATGGCCTGGAGACTAGTGGTTACATAGAGCTTTTCCCTGTTCAGTCTGGAAGGGGTAAGATGTTGAGGGCAGCTTGCAGCATCTTGCAGCTTAGATCCAGGGTATTAGGTTTCCAGTACATTTATCATTTCCTATATTCAGCTTCAGGCTGCATTTTGTGTCTGAAATTTTATAGGCTAATCAGCCTTATAATTAAAAAGAAGGCCCAAGGAAAAAGCATTCAGTAATACATTCAAAGGTAATAAGAGTATATGTGTTCTGATCCAACACACATTTTCTGAAATTCTTTTAGGACAGCAAAAACTGAAGGAATGAATGAGCAATCCTGATAGCATAATATGCTGAAATACCCAGGCTGGCACTCTTTGAAAACAAGCATGCTGAACAAGCATGGTAGAAAGTGTCTGAAGATGACTTTCATGGTATGCAGGCACCCACAAACTGAGGGACTTGCAGAATTTTGTGAGGCATCTAAAACATACCAGCTTCAGGACCAGCAAAATATTTAGAAAAAGTAGATTTAAGAGCTTTAAAAGACATTTAAACCAAGCAATTAACTTACATTTAGGTGTTACCTCTCAATGTAACACTAACACTTGTAGATATGCCTGAGAAAAATGCATGTAGTTCAGTCAGGACTGTGGGCTGAATTTGGTACCTAAGATTAGATGGGCTAAATCCCCTTATATTGAAGCTCATTTTTCAGATCTCTCTTTACAGTGAGTGAAGAAAAATAAGCATATCAGAGATTATTCAGCACAAGTCAATAGATGTCTGCATAGAGGGGGACAAGGGCTTCTACCAATCCTTTGTTCCAAAGCACACCTTGCTGTTTGGTACATCCAGCTGACAGACCTGTGGCCTCTGTTAAGGTGAGGAAGTCAGTGTCTTTCCTCAAGAAGTAAAAGTCATCTCCAAGACAGCAAAGCATTTACTACCTGTGCCTATTTCAGCTCAGGAAAGAACCAAACGTAGCCTGGAAAACACCTGGCCCTGGGAGGGAAGCTGTCCTGTTGGACAGCACAGGCTGGGTACCAGCCAGCTGGAGACCACTTCAGAGGAAAAACAGAACAAAATGGAGGGTCTTGGAGGACAGCAAGTGGAAAGAGACTCAACAGTATACCTTCGCAGTAAAGAAGGTCAACCCCACACCAGACTGGGTTTGCAGATCCAGAGCAGTGATTGTTCCCCTGTAATCAGCGCTTGTGAAAGTGGCCTACCTGTGTGCTGGGGAGCCACAAACCACACCAGACAGGCACAGACATACTGGAGCCCAGTCCAGTATTCCCAGATGTTTAAGGGGCTGGAACATGTGATTCTGGGGAATCTGGGGTTGTCCAGCCTGATGAAGAGAAGGCTCATGGCGTGAGGCAATGTCCCATTGCAGCCCACAGCCACCTAAGGGGAGGGAGCAGAAAAGATAGGGCCAGGCCCCTCTCAAAGGTGCACATTGACAACACAAGAGGCAACAGGCAGGTTTCAACAGGGCAAGTCCTGATTACATGTTAGGAGAATTGTTTTTATCACAGAATCATAGAACAGCTTCGGTTGGAAGAGGCTTTTAAGATCACCTAGTTTCCAATCCCCTGCCACAGGCAGGGATGCCACCCACTAGACCAGGTTGCCCAGGACCCCATCCAGCCTGGCCTTGAACACCTCAAGATACCAGGTATATCATGACCGTGGTTAAATGTTGGGTCCAGTGAACCTGTGAATTCTGCTCTTTGAGACATTCAGAGCTCAACAAGTCCCTGAACAACCAAACTCATTAGGATTGGGTCCAACAGGGGTTGGACCAGACAACCTCCAGAGGCCTCTTTAAACCTGTATCATCCTGTCTGTGTGAAAGCATCATAATTGCAGGCTGCTTGTTGCCTGCACATCTCACCCAGGAAACAGAGCCCTAGCTGGGGTACTGGACTGGCATCTTACATCTCAGTCTTCTTAAAAATTTCAGTATGTCTTCCTCTGCCTCAAGTTCCTTAATAATAATAAAAGGACTAACTCAAGAAAAATATACACGCAAATCTTTGCTCTTTATAGCCCTGGTGAAGCAGTTAAAGAGTTCTTGGACTTTTTTCTCACGTGAGCAGAATGAATTACTTGCAGTCCATTGCAGATGTACAAACCTGTGAAGGCTGTAAGGCCAGTTTGTGGAAATGTCCCTGTGAACCTCTGGTTAGATAGTGTACTCACATGACAGATGAGGATACATTGAATGATGTAGCATCACCTCCTTTGTACCATAGTTTACCACACATGCTCAGAGACAAACCAAAAGCAAAAAAAATAAAAATAAAAAAAAATGGGAGTGTTCTCACTCTCTCATTTCCACCTTGTAAATACCAGCCAGCCAGTTTTGCCAGGTAGTAAGAGCTACTTTTCCATATATCCACAATAGGACTAGTGTCCCTGAGTGCCTATCTCTGCTCAAAGGACTGTATTCACCTTTTACACTATTTAATCAGTGGAGAAAAGTGATCAGGTGACCTCAATGACATAACCACAGCCAGGTGGCCATGAAACTCTTTGAAAGTGCATGTTTTAAGTCTTCTCAAGGCTGTTCATGGGGAGATCCTCACCAGCGTTTGTTTGTTCCAGCCATCCTCATCTGCAAGGTGGAAGAATGGCACACTGGCACTTCACACTACCACACACTTTGAATGAAAGCAGCCATCAACTGCTGAGTGCAGCACAGGTAACATGATCTGAGCATGCTGATAGGACTGTATCCCTTGGGGGAATAAGCAGAAAAAACTCTTTGGTACCTAACTGATGTTTCAAAACAGCATGTGCTGAGCTGCTCAGTCCACCCAGGTGGCAGTAGCTCTGATCACTCTGAGAAGCAGAAGTTTAATGAGAAGTACGGATGCCTGTGTTCTCAGCAAGATCTCTTACAAGTGTAGGCTTCTGATCCCATCAGCAAATGGGGCCAACCTCGCTCCCTGCCTGCAAAATGGGAAAGCTAAAATGCACGGAATTTTGAGGACACTTGCATTGTGATAATGACCCCATACAAGTAATTAGTATAGCTGAAATTCCATGACCTAAATATTAGACACAGGAAGCACAGAGCAAACCAATATTTTTGGATTTTGACTATTTGTAGAGCTGGAAACTGAAAAGATGTCTCTATATTAAGGGAAATGAAGGGTGTCACTGAGAGGTTCATCAGAGTAGGGCTGTATTTGAAAGCTGCATGAATAATTTCTATTCCTTCAGTTACAATAACACTGCCACCTGATCACAGCCTGTGAGTTTCAAGTTGAAGGAAAACATTCCAGTCTGTGAGGTAAGGGTCACAGCTTGTTATCTTATTTAGTCTATGCTATTACACAATTAAAACAAGTCATATGGGAGGGGGTTCAAAAGGCTGGGCCTCAGACTTCAACCTCTCCAGTTAACGTCACTTTGTTCTGAAAGGACAGCTTGTACCTGGAGTTTACCAAATCAAAGGTTTCTGGGCTGCATGTGAGCTGCACTATTTTTTCCCCCAAGAGGTTACAGTACAAAAAAGACAGGAATGATAATTTTTCCGTAATTATTTTTGTGGACGAGAGCTACACAACACAGTAAAATGATGCACTAACCTGAAGACGTGCATCACTTTGCTCATTAGAAAAAAAAAAGCTGACTGGGAGATTTCAAAGTTATTCTACCCAATCAGATTGAACTTGAGCTTCCACAATAATTTGCTCTGGAAACTTTTTTCCTTCAGCACACTGCCTGTAAGTACTGATCTGGAGGAGCACTAAACTCATTTCAGTAGTATACACAGTTTAAGTGTGGATACTTCTCTCACTGCCTTTCCCAAACGCTTATTATGTTTTCTGTTTGCTGTCCAAACTAGGCAAGGAAAGTCACCACTTAACTGGAGAAATGGATACTTTGGACCAATTCACCATTTAACATGCCCGTTATTTCCCTTATAGTTGACTGAACTTGTACAGTGGCCATTTTTTTAATTATTTTTTTTTTCACATCTAATAGGCAAAGTCTTTTAGCTTAGATGGAGAAGCAGAACAGTGGCAGTTGTTTTCCTTCATCTACGTTGTACAGAGAACTTTATGATAAAGACTAGGCATTGTCTGACCCAATGTTATTGGGAAGTCCATCTCTCTCAACATAAACAGCACTTTCCCTCTTTCATAAACCTGCCGGTACAACAAATACCTTGCCAAAGAACCACTCTTACATTTCTTCTCAGGCACATGCAATCTGTCCTAGACAACCCAGCCCCTGTCAGTGTTGCTAGATAAGCTTTTCTCAGCCTGTGTCACTTTCTACACTTAGTGCCGTAAGATGGCAGCCTCCTAGGTGCTGGAGTGACCAGAGGGTCTTTCATCTGAGCCTGAAGAGTGCTTGGCACACCTCCTGTCTTGCATAAACTGGCTCACGCTCTTGGCATCCAGGGATCCCAAGATGGCAACTGGCTGATGGGTTTATGCACAGCTACTTTAACAAAGTAGCTTGGCATAAAATACATGTGTGAAAGGCAACTATGCATTTTGGAGCTCTAAATACAACTGCAGCTGAGATTTTTGTTTCCCAAACTTGCATTCATTTAACAGAGCCCTTCTCTTTTCAGCAAGGGAAGTCAGCTATGGATATGCCCAAAGCCAATCAAGGGGGTAAGTCATGGAGCTAGATAGCACCCACAGCTAGAAGCATCTAACATCATCTGAAAGCAAGTCTCTCTCTAGCTATCCAATGAACACTTCATGTATGCTTGTGGTATAAGTTTAATTTTTCTCCCTTTTTGGTAGCCAGCTTACTTGTTCACTCACGTAGCAAAAACATGAGATTCAACCTACGCTATCCCATGAGATCCATTCCCCTGCAGGGCCCACCCAGCTACCATGGTCAGAGCACACCCCAGCTCTCCAGAGCCCTGCACAGCCAGGCAGCATCCCCGCACCCTGCCATGCTCCTGCATGTACAGCCCTTCAACTCAGTGTTGGATGGGATGCTTGGAGAAGTGCCGTCTTGGTCAAAAATATTGTCAGGAGGTTGCAGCAAGCTGCACTTGCACTTCAATTAACCAGATCAGGCAAGGTCAATTCTGGTGAAACGTTCACTGGGACAAAGTCTAATTCACCCAGATATTTTGTTCCCATACAGACAGCTGGAAGTCTTTAAAACACTATCAAATGAGACTGTTTGGCAACTTATCAAACAAACTAAATGCCTTTTGCCTGTTGAGAGCACGAGCACATCATTTTATTTCAGCATTACTCCGCTCTCCCCCAGTGCAATGTGTCAGTTTTGCCAAATTGCTTTATCCTAAAGACGTCGGCCAGGGTTCAGCTTTCCCACTCTTTTTTGATGACAAATTGATGTTGAAGTTAAATTTCCAGAATATGAAAGTGACCAATATAATGTGTTTTGTCATACACGATATACAAGGACGAGTACAACTGAAGGGGTCTCAACTTCACTGGAGTGACTTGTTGTTACATATGGAAGCCAATTATTTTTATTCCCGGAAATACTGTTGCTTTCCTTAGTGCAGATGCTTATACCCTCCTCTTGCTGAGGTGCTGTGCTCCTTTTCCTACTGCTCCACACTGGAAAACAGGACACGCAAGCCAACATAATTTGCTGACACTAAGAAGCCAATAAATTCAGAAACACACATTTGCTGCTTCTTCTACAGCATGTTGTTAATTTGGAATAAAGCCCCATACTTTGGCAGTGCACACCCCAGAGAGTAAGGTGGAAGGAGGGGAAGAGGAAGGTGTGCACGTGTGTGGGGGGATGTCTGCTCCCCTGGGCAAAGCTGCATGTATGTACGGTGGGAGAGAGCTGGGAGCGAAACCCCACATAGCCAGCATGACATACTCATGCCAGAGTGAAGATCTGGGCTCACACACCAGGGAACCAAACCAAAAGGCCAGCCCAGCAGAAGGTGGAAAGAAACTTTCCTGCAGACCCCTGGGGGTGGTGCAGATTTATTCAGAAAGCACAAAAAAAAACAACTAGAAAACTAGAAAAGATAGGGGGGAAGGACCCTATTGCATGGGATAACAGGTGTGGAAGGTATATATTAAAGAGCTTTCATCTCACCTGGCCAGATCTCTCTCCTATTGAAAAGTACTTTTCCTTCTAATGTATATTTTTATGTTCTAATAAAATCAGCTTTGTGGACTAAAAGCCTCTAATGCATCGCTTATGCTCATATCACAGAAAAGAGTGGTGTGGTTCCCCCTTAAAGCTCAGGCCCTGCTGCAGCACTTTGTGAGCACACAGGCTAGCACCCAGCTCTGACGAGCAGGCTTGCCAGCACCCTCCAGAACCAGCCCGTATGCCTGGGGCTGTAAGACAGGGAAAGGAAATACACCATTCTGTTTTACCTCAGACATTGCTCTCAGCAAGCCTCTTCCTGCAGTTTCAAGTTGTAGAAGTCAAATGTAAACAGGTCATCACAAAAAAACAAAAACAAAAAAACATGACCAACAAAAAACAGGTAAATACCATAGTGCGCAACAGGACATATATATGAAATAACAGCCCCTATACCACTGACTTAAAGCTTAAATGGTTGCATTTAGGCTGCAGAATAACCTATACATTTTCTCTTACTATGCATCACTAGATTCAATAAAGCATCAAATAAGTTCTTCTCTCAGAGGAAGGCAATACTTTGAATTTTTCACACTAATGCACAGTGAACAAAGCAGCACCAACCCCTCTGTGCCACATTGTTTTAATGGACAGAAACTGTACCAGTAGCTACACGATCCTTTCAAAGGAAGACAAAAGATACCACTGCCATCAGTCAGACAAACGTTTCTTGTTGGTCCACATCTGCATAATAAGTTCCCTGTCATTTGACAGGCCCATCATAGTGTTTCTCTATCTGTTTTTCTAACATGATCATGTGTTGCCTGTAGTCCCTGCACCCAGTGAAGGATTATTGCTGCAGCAGACAAAACATCATCCTGAAGTCATATATATAATGCTAATCACATCCTTTACCTGATGCGGCCTTCAAGCATCTTACACGCTTCGCACAAGTTATTTCAGGTCAAGTGACATCTGACTGGGAGACTGACAGTTACATTTCTTTCTCAGTTTATTTTATCTGCAGCCATAAACAAAATCTCTTCAGATCTCAGTCACTTGAAGAGAGCTTTCATTGTCATTGCATCTGCTGCAACTCCCCTTTCAGCTCTCACAAGGGATAGAGGAGCTGAACTTCAGGCTCCTGCCTCGTGATGGGAAGTGTTGCTCATTTGCATGATTGTCAGAGAATCACAGAATGGCTCCGGTTGGAAGGGACCTCAAAGATCACCTAGTTCCAACTCCCCTGCCATAGGCAGAGACGCCACCCACTAGATCAGGTTGCCCAGGGCCTCATCTAACCTGGCCTTGAACACTTCCAGGGGCATCCACATCTCTGGGCAACCTGTTCCAGTGCCTCTCCAGCCTGAGTGAAAAATTTCCTCCTAACCTCTAATCTAAATGTCCCCTCTTTTAGCTTAAAACCATTCCCCCTTGTCCTGTTAGTACCTGACTGAGCAAAGAGTTGCTCCCCACTTTTTTTTTTTAAATGTCCCCTTCAAGTACTGAAAGGCCACAGTGAGGTCGCCCCAGAGCCTTCTCTTCTTCAGGCTGAACAGCCCCAGATCTCTCAGCCTTTCTTCATAGAAGTGCTCCAGCCCTCTGAACACCTCTGTGGCCCCCTTCTGGACTGGCTCCAACAGCCCCACCTCCTTCTTGTGCTGGGGGCCCCAGACCTGGATGCAGCACTCCAGGTGGGGACTCACAAGGGCAGAGCAGAGGGGCACAATCACCTCGCCCAGCCTGCTGGCCACACCTCTGGTGATGTAGCCCAGGACGCAGTTGGCCTTCTGGGCTGCAAGCATGCACTGCTGGCTCATGTTGAGCTTTTCATCCACCAGAACCCCCAAGTCATTCTCTGCAGGGCTGCTCTCAATGAGTTCTTCTCCCAATCTGTGCTCATGTCTGGGATTGCCCTGACCCGGGTGCAGCACCTTGCAGTTGGACTTGTTGAACCTTTTGAGGTTCACATGGGCCCGCTTCTCAAGCATATCCATTGTCAGATGGACTAAAATTGCAGAAAGTCAAGTCTACAAGAGACAGCATCTTGTTTGATCTCAGCAGCTTGGTTTGATTTGAACTAAACTAGGGCAGTAGAGGCCAGATGACATTTTCCTCTGACAACAATGCCCTGAAAAAAAATACTATTAAAGGTCCGCCTCTTCTCACAGATACCTAGTTATAGGACTAGAGGGAATGGCCTCAAGTTGTGCCAGGGGAGGTTTAGGTTAGATATTAGGAGACATTTCTTCTCAGAATGAGTAGTCAGGCATTGGAACAGGTTGCCCAGGGAAGTGGTGGAGACACCATCCCTGGGGGTGTTCAAGGAAAGGTTGGACCTACCGCTTAGGGATATGATTTAGTGGGTGACATTGGTGGTGGGGGTATGGTTGGTCTTGGAGGTTTTTTCCAACCTTAATGATTCTATGAAATCCAGTCATGTTAAAGAAACTGCAATGATCATAAGATCTGTAAAATCCCTCTCATTTCAGGAACCCAAAGCCTAAACAAACCACAGCTGATCAGGAGAATCCATAGAGATCTGCCGATTCATAAAGTAACAAGGCACCCATCTAAGCATGGCAGCTCAGGTCTTCTCAAAGGTACATTGAAAACCAACTTTGGCTGAGCCAAGAATGTCAGTAAAATGCATTTCCATCCTTATCCAGGAGTTCAAAAGCTCATTTTCTTGGTGGTAGCAGAGGAGATGGTGGTAAACAAGGAGAGCTGTTGAAGACTGTTCAGGGCCAGCAAAGTTTAAAGACTGGGCAAATTCTCAGAAGTTGCCATCAGGATGGGGCCTCTCTCCATCCACTTTGCCTCCCCACCCTCCTGAGAGTCTCTGTCCTCTCCTTGGGCTCTCTCAGGCCACTCCGGCCAACCCCTTCCCATGACTGCCCTTCAAGCTCTGCAACCAACCACTGGTGACACACGCGAGCCAATCTCATCTAGCTCAACTCTCAAAGTGTTTGTGTTGCCATACATGGACCAGGAAGGGAGAAACCAGAGCAGAACTCAGTTTTAGCATCCACACAAATATGCTAAAGTTTATTGCTTGAATCTTCTGATAGCAAAACTATTTAAATGTGAGAGAACTAACAAAATACCAGTCTGGGGTAATCCAGCTGTCAGTGCCATTCTTGATATACCAACTCGAAGTAGTAAGTTAGAGATTTTCATTGGACATCTGCCTCTTAATTACTTGTCTCACCAATAAGAAGTCATTTTTGTAGACTTTCTGCATTTAATACCAATGTGGCTCCAAAAATCAAGATCAGGAGAGGAAGATGGCACCCTTAGGTTTGCATTTTGGCTACTCAAAACCAGGCTATTAAAAATTATCTAAATTTGTCAAATATAGTAAATAATCTACCATGGGAGAATCAATGTCTCTTCATTCATTCATGTTGAATAGCATGTTAGTGTCACAAATGCTCTGGGTAAGTACTTTATTCCATGAACTTTGCTTTTCAAGTCAAAAAATGACATAAGTCACTTTAATCCCTGCTTATAGGAGTGGCAAAATTTAGAAATGTATTAAAGAATGCATCAATATCCTAAAGTAATTCTATATTGTGCATTTGAAAAAGCTCCAACTTTCTCTCTGATTATGAAAACCCATCCAGAATTATCCAAGAGCAGAGGCATCGTGACTTTCTGCCAGTATTGAAAGTACTTTCCTCTTCCTTCCTCCCATTTACTGTATTAGTAAAACAAAAAATAACAGCAAATATTTCTGAACAGTTTGGTGTACAGCAGTTTACAAGACACTTAAAATAAACACAACACACTTAAAAATACCTATGAGGAATCTAACCGCAGCATGGCAAGATACCGGAAGAATGGCAGTGGATAGAGCCAAGGGGATTCCCTTGCAGGACACTGCTCTGCTGTCAAACGAGCCTCTTCCCACCACAACCCAGTACAATCAGAATTTCTTGCATATCAGTGAAAACACATGGCAAAAAGCAGAAATGGCCACACTGCTCAAGCGTCCTACTAGTTCAATATTGACAGTAAAAGCTCCAAACCAAAACCACAGCATTATCAAGGTGGAAAAATGTGTCTCCTCCAACTCAGGACACATTTATTTTCTCATTTCTACTAAGCACACAAAGTCAAAATGCTCCGACAGCCTTTCCAACTTGCATGAGACCATTTTGCCCAAAGGGCTGTCAGTCAGTTCCTTGCCAACTGCATTAATTCACAGCTTTCCTTGCAGGGAAAGAAAAAAAAAAGAAAAAGGAAAACTAATCAATACCACCAGTTCTACAGAAACCATGACTTTGGTTATTTTTGTAGTGCTTGGCAGTAAAAACTAGAATAATTTGCAGAAAAAACTAGTAGACCGTTGACCTGCAAACACCTCACATGTTTTGGGAGCAGTGAACAACTTCACTCCTTCTAAACTGAAGGGTAACAAAAGAAAATCTAAATTATCTCCAGGTAAAGTGACTGGAGGGAAAAGTTAATTTTTCAGATTCTTGTCTCTTGTTGCTTTTAAAGTTTTTGGAGAATTCCAGACTTTAATTTTCCCAGAGGCCTGAGAGGAGTTCCAAAATATTATTTTCAAGGTTCTTTCCCATTTTGCTAGTTCCTGGCAATTGTGCTTTATCAGCACGCCAGCAAGAAGCCCAAAGCTAGGTAACCAGTGCTATGGGATTGATATTTTTATGCTGACCAGCATTCTTGATGCATTCTTGATGCATCCCAACTACATTGCTGTGATCATTTCTTAGTACAACACATTTGACTTCAGTTGATGATTATAAAAGTTTTCACCCAGACATCTTGTAAACTGATGCAGACCTGTCTAGAGAAGTATAGAAAAGTACCTATGTGTTCAATAGCAAACAGGCCTCTGTAGCACCTAATCTCATTTAGGGGCATTCAGAGCAACTCAAGAGACCTCTGCTGAACAGAGCAGTTTACAAGCATTTATGTGCAGGTGCATAAAAGGAAACTGTGATACACTATAAACCAGAAATTATGACAGGATTCCTGGGTGTATCAAAGAGTTATGACGAAGCCACAGCAATTATGCAATTAAGCATACCATATCTCTTATTTGTATGCTTGAGAAATTAATATTGAGGTGGCTAACAAACAGCAGCACAATAACAAAAACCACAATAACCTCAGCATTGTAGACAGGTGGTACAAATTAGTCCCCAAAGCCATCAGCCTTCAAAATCTGATCACCCTATAGCAAATAGTAATCTCCTCAAATTCTAATAAACTTTGGCATGTTTTTTAAGGTTGTTTCTTCCCCCCCCCCCCACTTAGCATTACAAGAATAAAAAGCTATAGAGAAAAATACTCCAACTATACATGGCAAAGAAAATACAGACCTTTGAAATTACAGTAATACTCAGGTCTCTGCCACAAGAAGTATTATGTTCAAAAAAGAAGTAAGGTAGTAAAGCAGCCTCCACAACTTACCTTACTTCGCTGCTTCAAAGATGTGCTTAGATGATCATTTGCATTATGGGAATCTTTATGAGGCCTGGACATTGTAGCAAATTTATTTAATTTTTTAAAATAAAACCCTGCTAAATAAAACTGCCAATTGTCAGAGACTGGTAGAAAAGAGCTCCCCTAGAAAACTTCCTTTTATAAACCTCACCATGGGTGTAGCTAAATGACTAGCTCCACCCTTCATCCCACCCAGAAACTCAGCCTGTAATAAAGGTTTCTGAAGCAAGATGATCATGTCAACTTCTCATGTGCTCTGTTTACTAGCAAGGAAAAAAAAAAAAAAAGTAGATATGTAGTTGATAGCTTTACAAGGTAATGGGAAAATGAAGATAAATATAATTAACCTTGTCTCTAATATTTGCATTTCCTGCAACTTAGTCTAGAAATGTTAAGTAGGTGATCTTGCTTGGTTGCTTTCTTTTTACACGCACTGCTGTAACAACCTGAGGGAAGCCCAACAGCTTTTGCTATTTATTTGTATTAGAGATGCATCATATTGAAAACCAAACACGTCTATTAACTTGCAGCAATGGTTACTTACATCACCACAACCTATCAAGAGCCTTCACCACTTACATGATGATGATGATGCAAGATCAAAGCCCTTTGCTCACATTTTTACAGTGCACACAAGCCCTGACTGCGAAGGGACCACTGCCAACAAGAACTAGATCCTGTTCCTTTGTCCTCTAACTACTTTACTTCTTAAAAAGTCAACTTTCTTTTTTTCCTCATGGCCTAATTCAAGAGAACAGGGAGATAGACTAGGACATTGCCACTAAGGAAATATTGCCTGAGTGGTGATATACTGATTTGGTGTGTAATATAAACAGACCTAGATGTATATACTCTCATTTCTTACTCGGGTTTTTGTACTATCCCAACTGGTATTTTTTGGTTTTAAAAATAGAAGTATGAGGAATTGCAAATGCATAGTGGCTACGGTTTTCTTCCCTGAAGAGTTGAGGTTATCCTGGCACTCCTGCAGGAGCCTGGGTGTGAAATCAGAGTTCTTGAGCTGTTTGGCAGGGGCCCAGCTACGCTTCTATCATCTGGGTTCGCTTTCAAGGGAGTGATTAGGAGATTATGTTCTCGTTAACAAGATTGGTGCAAGTAATGCCTATTATGCCCAACATTTCCTGTATTTAAGTTGAAGCGATTGTTCCATCTTGATATGGAGAGGATGACGTACTTTCTTGAGATTTTGTGGTTTGGGCCCAATCTTAACTTTAATAAGTATTACAAAAAGAACATTTATCCCTTCTCACAAAACCAGTCCATTTCTGTCTGAAAATGTTAATTGGTCTTTAAAACACATGCGTCCATATGGAGCTATTACTATATCATTAAAATACAAACTTAATATTGCCTGTGTTCGTCTTCCCCTCCTCGCAAAGTGTCAGATGGAGGAAAAACATATCTTCATTGCAACACAAAATTTTGCTTAATAAACTACAGCATTCACTTTTAAAGTATATTTTACTTTAAAATCCATATTTAAAGGACACATACTCATGTCTCTTTCTGTGGCTGCAAGTCTGTAATCTCATGCCATGCCATGCGTGAATGTAAAAATTCTGCAGTGTTCTCCAGGGAGAATAAAGCCTTTTCACCTTTTAGAGAAAGTCTGATAATTCTGATGAAAAGAGAACATCTTTGTGAGTTCACTTAAACGTTGCACCTAAGAGTAAATAAAACATTTATATTTAAATACGAAGTTGAGAGAAATATAGAAGAGCTCATTTTCTTTCCTACCACTGTGAGGCCCTCTAGCAGGCTTCCTTTCTATCGACTTCAGCAAAGATTGATCAAGGGTCAACCCTGTTGTCTGTGGTTGAGTTCTCACTTATCAAGGCATCAGGGGGAATCGAGAGGTGTGTGTGAAAGGAGGAGGAACATCACAGGCGATGGGCAAATCCAGAAAATGGGATACAGGTACTGGTATGTTGTGCTCAGTGCAGCTAACTCTGTACCTAGGGTAGGACTTGAAACCTCCTTCTGTTAGGAATACATGAACTGTGAAGACAACAGAGAGGCTTTAGTTTTTACAGTATCTGCTGTTTTGGTTGGTAATAACTGCACCCTAAAACTAAAACCTGAAATGGTGAATCTGGGTATATAGTCTGATCTGCAGCAGCTAGCAACTAAAACCATGGGAGAAGGTGCTCAGCGCCTGGGATTTGCTTCTAAAAAACCCTGCACATGAGCGGGGGGAGGTGGATAACTATATATGTGTATATATCTATGCATATCTATGATTCTCTGAGTAGCACCAATGCCTCTTACAACTCTTATTGCACACCTGCACTGCCTGCTAGAACCACTTTACTCTTGCCCTAATGGCCAACAGGGTCACGCAGCTGTACGAGCAGTCACACTTTTTGCCATTACTACTACAGGAAATTGCTAAAGCTTAAGAGACCAGATCCTGTTTTAGCAGCTGAAGCTGGAAGAGGTGAGTACAAAGCAAACAAACAAGTGGCTAGCGGGTCAATCCTTACTGAGAGGTCACCTCAGTAATACCCACCTCCATTGATGCCATCTTGCTTTTGCCAGCTATTATCCTGCAAAGGCAAGTGCATTTTAAGAATGGTTGCAAGAGCTCCTCAAAATCTGCTCATGCTTAGCAAGGCCTCAATGTTCAAAGTACAATATTTGTATGGCTACTGACACTTCAGGTCCAGGGGAGGACTTTGAATGTGAGTCCTGTTTTGTTCCACGGTCCCTTCCTTCCTCACAGCCTCCTGGAGCAAAAGTTCTTGGATTGACAAAGCAGCACGTTCAGCTCCTGAACACAGTAACTACTTCTCACTCCTATTGGGAAAACACAAAACTTTGTGCTCTGCTGCATGGCTGGGGTAAGGCTAAGCTGAAAATGTGTGGTCTACCCTTTCCTAGTGTCTGTCCTTTCTTACTAAAGCCATGATCAGAGCAGGTTAGGAGAGTTATGTGTCAAATGCTGTGCAACTGTAAACAAGCCTCTGCCTGTTAGAAGAGAGGTTTAAAGAATCATTTGTAAAGCGTCATGGAAAGTGACAAGAGGGGAACCCGCATCAGCAACATATAAACTAGGGATCAGAAGAGGAGGCTGTCCCTCCCCCAGCAAAGCCAGAGATAAAGCAGGAAAAAAGTAAGCTGGCAAAATTACTGACAGTAGGAAGTGGTGAAATCAGAGTGCTGCTAAGAGGAAGAGAAACAGACAAAGAATGTGAAACATTTCTCAAGAGGTATTGTGTGAGAAAGGAGCACTCCAGAGCAGCAGCTAAAGAGGCAGCAGTGAATGGGTGCAGAGCTCCTTCCAGGCACACACACACACACACAAACAAAGAAGAACCCAGAAGTGGCTGAAAGCCCAGAGCTTTTGTTTTCTTAACTTTTTTTTTTTTTTTTTCCCGTCATCTGGAATTATTTAAACTGCACTTCAAAAGTTTTCCAAGAGACAGCAAACCTAGAGCTGCTGTTCAAAACTTCAGCAAATGCAGTTTGCCTCTGACATTCCCCAGACTGTTTTCAGCTGCACCTTGCAAGCTTTGCTTCCAAAACACATATTTCCAGCAAGTTTCCTGTGGCTTGCTAATGAGGTGCAAAGATCTTCATGACCAGTTGTCAATGTGTACTCTTCTGTATCTCTAAACTTGCTGCTTTGTTTGTAAGCATTTCTCATGGTTGTAATTGACACCAATGCACATGACGGAGTTAATGGAGTTGAAAGAAGGGGAAGGGAACCGACTATAAAAAGTTACTGCAATTAAAAATGGCTGAGAGCTTGATCCACTAGAAGATGTAAATTTTTTTTTGATAATAAATGAGCAGCTTTAAGACTTACTCTGGGTATATTACACACTTCATTTATGTCAGTGTTTTTAAATATGCGATCGCTTGGAAATAACAGGTATTACTCAGCTTTACAGCAGGGCTGCAGATAACCTGTTGAAGAGGAACACAGCTGCACGAGTGGGACATCCTGCCCGTGCCAGGGAAACCCCGGTGCACATGATGCTGTATGGAGCATCACAAGCCAAGGCAAATATTTGTTGTTGGTGCGGTCTACTAGTTGGAGTTGAAGCAGCAATCCTGATAAGATAGGAGCTCTCCACTGCCTCTTCGATTAGCTTAATTACAAAAATAAGTCATCTGTTCTCCTTTTGTGTGTGTGTCCTTCTATTCATTCTAATAATGTCCTCCCACCACCTGCCAATAAGCTATTTCCAATTTTAGAAAGTAAAGCAAGCAATTTTTGCACGTGTTTGATAATGTATTTACCTGGCTACCAAAATCCACAAGACCCAAGCAGTATTTGCATTTGCAGACACTCCTGCAAGACAGTGTCTTCTGATCTAACATCAGACATGAAGAACTCAGGAATCTGGTGGAAATCGAGAGGAATTCATCTAGTGCTTCCGCTTTGCCTCTTAGGCTGGGCCTCTTCCTCTGACTTGCAAACATTCTTGGATTTGGAAGTGTGAGCTCTGCGAGGGATGCTGCATTCCCAGTAGAGATGAGTCATGAGATCCAAGGTTAGTTTCGAGTGCCACATTGCAATAAAGCTTCGAGAACAAGTTTATTCATAGCATTTCTATTTAGTCTGAATACGGTACAGCCAGACAAAGCATACTGTTTTCTTCTGATAAAACTTGACTTGCTTTGCTCGCACTGTGATTCAAACTCTCTAAAGAGATTGTTACAAGTCTATATTAAGCCCAGTATTAATTTGGACATAAAATAGTTACCAGATCAAAGCATATTTTCATAAAATTCCTCAGGAAGGAGTAGCCTGAGAAGATTTTTGGCTATTTCACATTAAAAATTGCACAACCAAACTCTGCAGTGAAATCAGAGACATATTCTTCCCTGCTGACTTGAACAAGTCTATCAAACCTACAAACAGATTTACTAGTTAGAACAACTCAGTGTCTGAAACTTGTATCTGATAAATCTTCATCTTACATCCTCCTTCCCTTCTCATCTGTCAAATCTAGGCAGGGTTTGTATTTTTGGGCAACTTGTTATTTTTATGTGGTTTTAGTTTTGCATTAGTAATGAGACCAGCCTGAAAGCTTGTCACTTATGTGTATGATAGATTACTCAGTGTTGAGACCCTACTAATTTTATCCCTTAGGAAAATTTACTCAAACGTACTCAAATTCTTTTATGTATTGGATATAAGAAATGCATGAAGAAATACTATTGACTTCTTCCTAGAAGGTGGAGAAGTCCCATGGTCAGACATCCCCAGAAGAGGCCATGTTAAAGATTAGGCTCCTGTAAGGCATTA
This sequence comes from Oxyura jamaicensis, assembly GCF_011077185.1. Lineage (NCBI taxonomy): Eukaryota > Metazoa > Chordata > Aves > Anseriformes > Anatidae > Oxyura > Oxyura jamaicensis. The sequence continues at coordinate 114,800,842 of NC_048894.1, read as the reverse complement.
GAACTGTTTCTGTACTTCAATGGGACAAATCTGAAACCTGGGGTCATTCAAGGCTCACTGGAATAAAGCCAGATAAATGGAAACATCTTCAGCAACAGGCTCAGGAGATTCTGGGGCTGAAGACATGTTCAACCAGGATCAAAGCTCTCCCCACAGACTTTGCCATGCTTTCATCCTCCTTACCACCCCTTCTCCTCCAGACCATCTTTAGCAGACCACTGCGTAGCATCAACCCCTTTTCAGGGCAGCATCTGCTGATCAAATTCGAGCACACTTGCCCCACCTGAAGCCCTGTTCTTGCTATGGGGACTCTTAGACAGCAGGGTAGGTTTCCTTCAGCCTTTTTAAAACCCTGTTTGGACACGGCCAAAATAAAAAATAGCACATGGCAGCCCTGCTGCTAGGCTGCTGACGCTGGGCAGTGCTCCCAGAGCTGCCCTGAATCCTGCCTGCCTGTCCTGCGGCTGCGCGATGGGGATAGGGTTCAGCCCATCGATGACATACACAAAGTGAAACAGCTCCAGCTGCATCTTTAGCTAATAAGATGATAAATGCTTGTCCTAACAGCCTTCCTAGGGCATTCTTGTTGTTTTCTGGATCCTTGCCCTGTGGTTCAATTTCTGCCTTTTACTTTCCTCATTCTTTAGCCCTGCCGTCAGTCCTCTTTTCCCCACACCTGGCCTTCCCAAATGCAGACTAGTTATTGCGTTTTCTTTACTGTCCATGAAGTGTCTCTTCAATCCTTTTGTAAAAAGTATCCTGTTTGAGGCTTTTCCCCACCTACCCCTCCAAGACAGACAATACGCATAGTTTCCCTTGCTCCCCTTAGGGTGCACGTTGCTCTGCCAGAGCTCAGCCTTCAAGTTCACTCTCCCAGAGCCTGTCATTGCAGAGACTGGCAGCAGGGAGGGTGCGGAGGCACCCCTTGGCAGTAAGGATGCAAAAATTGTCACAGGTTGCCCAAATCACCTCACCTTTTCAGCAGCGAGAAATCTAGCCCCACCAAAGCTGCAAGGAACTCACACAAGCTCTCACAGCTATCCTAAACTTAGTGCTCAAATAAGCCAAAACACCGAGTTTTGTATACACACATGCTGTAAACATACACAAATAAATGGTTTATAGAGAAGTGCTGAAAGATTCAGGATCTCATTTAAGCCTCACCCAACAACAACACATGTGCCATCATGCAGTGGTTGGACTTCGGGCCACCAGTGACTCAGAGCAATGCTATCGACACGTTCACCACTGGTGCTTTCTGCACCATCTGCATTTTTCCTCCCCATGCCTCATACAAACACTGGCCCAGCCCAGCTCTTTGAGACAGCAGCTTACAGTTTTTAACATGATATTGTATCACTCTCCAGAGGTGCCTGAGGGAAAAATTCCACTCACCTAATTGTGTTAGTCTGAAGTTTCTCCCTCTTCTGGGATTAAGCTAGTTTTTTTAAAAAAACTCAATTTTATTAAGGTTTCAGTGTTGCAAGAGAAGGGCCAGGATAATGGCTATTTTAAGCAAAATCTGAATGAGGTGTTTCAGCAGAAGTTGTAGCAATTTTGAAGGCTCCCATTTTTTATTTTTTATTTTTTCCTCTCCATGTTTAACTGCAGATTAATTCTTGTGATTACCAATTCAGGTGTCCGTGTATGTGTGTGCAGCACTGTTTGTGGTTTACATAATTACTCCTCCAAGTATTTCATCAGCATTTGGAGGAATGGTCAAAAATAACACAGAAAAACATCTGGACAAGGCTTCATGTTAGCAAGAGGAGACAAGATGAAGTAGTTGAGAACACTTGGACCTGTAAGAGCTGTAAGACACCCAATCTGAGAGTTTTATTGTCAAAGAGAGGACTTAGATTTATAATATCAGGCAACTGAAGTTAATCAGGACAAGGCAACACACACTAAAATAAAATGGGCTGAAATATCTATTCCAGTCACCCACCACCAGTCAGGACTGTCAGTGTGGTTATTTTCAACACACTTCAGAGAACAAGTAATAAAGACTCCGTGTCCTTCTGAGTCATCTGTTTCTGCTACCCTTGTGGACAGGTTTCGAGGAGCAAAAGCCACAGCACAGGCATCTCTGTTCCTTCTTGGGGCAATAGACACTACAGGAAGACGTAACCTTGAGAAACAGGTACATACATGGTAAGTGGCCTATTGCCAGAAGTTTTAAATAAGCAGAAGACACCCCAGATTACCAAACCATACACAGCACAGGAAGTTCTTTCAGTCTGTTAGGGCTGGTGGCCAGCTCATGCCAACCTACCATGTCACACCCCACAAAGTATCCAGAATAGAAAAGTATCCAGATTTTTTCCATCTTTGAAATATATCCAAAAGGTGCAGGTATAACAAAGACACCAAGCCCATTAGACATTAACTGCCCTGTCTGCTGCAGTCCCTGGCTCCCTCCTGCTCTCCTACCAAGCTGATCCTTTTCTCCTTATACAGCTGAAGCAGCTCATGGATTCTGCATGCTGAATTTAAGGCAGACCAACAGAAACAATACTTACCCTTATGAAAAGTCAAATTTATAAACTGTTGGTCATTTCTTAGGCCCTTGCTTGTATTTCAATAGCTTACTTAGCATCTCAGCCACCTTCCTCTACTAGGTGCAGCATGCAGCTTCACTATCCCAGCAGCAGTACCAAAAATATTATGTTTTAGGAAGCCACAGAGCTTCCTGCAACTCAAACACTGTATGCACAACAGATACAGCAGTAGGTGAGTTAAGGGGTCATAACCTTGCCTTTCCCTGCTTTTGGGATGATTTTCACCACAAGGGCTTTACTAGTAAGCAGCTACTGAATCCCAGCAGTGGATGCGCACATCTCCGGTGCGAGACAAAGGCATTTTGTGCTCTTTGTGTCTTCCCACCCATCGGGTGGAGGCTGGCCCCACACATCCAGCTGTGTGCCTGCAGATGGAAGCAGGGGTAAAAGCAGGGGTCCCTGTATCTCAGCAAAAGGAGATGGAGCAAGCATGCATACAGCAAGGATTCAGAGAGCATTCAGTCCGCGACCTGGACATCCTGATACGACAGTGAGTACAGCTGCTCATACAGGTGTTGAATAACAAACATCTCAAGATGCCCTTGAGATGGTTCTTCTAAACAACAAGCCCTTCGCTGAAGAAATCAGAATCAAACCAGATTTACCCTGCAACGGTGCTCCTGCAGAAGTTTTTAAAGAGTTCGTTTTACTTTAAAAGACAGTATCTTTTAAAAGAGCAAATGCATCTTATAAAGTAACCTTTAAACTGTATTTCAAACAAAGCGTCACACTGTTCTGCTGGTCCACTTCTGAAATGCCATCTCTGTCTCACTGTTTGTCTTCTCTTAAAACACAGCAAAATGACTGCAATACTTCATTTTAAAAAAGTTTTCACCTTCGTTACCGCTTTAGATTTCTCTCTGTTTTAAGCCGTGGGCTTATACCATTAGCGTCATTTCATTCGCTGCACACCTCGCGGGCAGAGATAAAAAGCAAATACCCCTTGGGGAGGCGAGTAAAGTAGAAGGACCGTAACTCACTCACTACGGAAAGCACCAGAGGGCTGTTAGCAGAAGGAGCTGTTCGAAATGGGGGAAAAAAAAATAATAAAAAATACAAATGTTTGTTTTCATAACCTCACGTGCACCGGCACCGCATGGGCAGCGCGCAGCTTCAGGTGGTGCTGGCAGCCGGCCGTGCTGCCGCAGGATGCTCGGCCGGCCAGCGCTGATTCATCGGGCTGCAAGGTGCACCCTCTGCGAGGGGATTTACCCGGCACCGGCAGCTGCTGCAGCTCCGTGCCCGGAGGGACCCTCGGCATGCACCCAGCACCTCCTGCAGACCCTCAGCTCCGGACAAGAAAGAAACCCGGACAAAGCCGCCCCCTCCCCGCCCGGCTCGGCTCGGCTCGGCTCCCACCGCCCCTCTCCCGGTGCCAGCCTGTCCCCGCTACCCCGGGGGGACAGGGCGAGGGGCGACCCCAGCCCAGGAGGGGCCGGGCTCAGCCTCACCTGCTCCGCTCCGCTCCTCGCCACCGCCGCTTTTCCCTCGTCCCTGCAGCCCGGCTTTGTCCGCCCGCCCCGCCCGGGATTCGCCACGTGAACCGTGCGGGCACCGCTCCCAGCGGCACGGCTCGGCTCGGCACGGCTCGGCACGGCTCCGCTCCGAGCCCCCCGCCGCCCTCCGGCGGCCCCGCCGCCCCCCTGTCACCCCGAAGCCCCCCGCTCGCCCCAGCAGCCCGGGGGGAGCCGTCGGGGCCCACCCCCGTGGTCCTGCCCTGCCCGCGTGGAGCTCCGGGTTTTGGGGTTTTTGGCTCGGTGCCACGCAGCCCTGAGCGCTGGGGGGAGGCGAGCTCTGTGTTGGGCGATCTCCCTGTTTTTGGGACGGTTTTTCTCCAAACATCGGCTCGGGGAAAAAGAAGCGGCGTGGATTGTTACCTCCCTCTCACCGCAACCCGATCCTTCCCTCCGGATGTTAACTTAGGACAGGTTTAGAGGAAGGAAAAAATAAAAATAAAAAGAGGGAGAAAAACAAGTTCCAAAGCTCTGAAATAAAGAGCCTGAATTTGCTGTAGCCTCTTGTTCTATGCAGGGGAAGGCATCGTGTCCATCAGAGGAGACGGAGCCATTCCTTCCTGAGCGGCTCCGTGTGGGTGAGCAGGACCGAGACCCAGGTTCCTCCCTCTGCTGCTCTGTACCATCCCATGGTCCCAAGGATGCACAAATCCCATGCAGACCTGGCACAGCAGCCCTGCTGCCCCATTGAACTGAGGGAAAGAAGATGGGGGAATCCCACTGGGTCTCCAACCCTTCCCATGGCTTGGGTCAAAGTCAAGGTGCAGATGTGCACCGCCACCACCGAGTGGGTCAGGGCCACCTGCTCCAAAGGGTGCAGACCAGAGCTTGAAGCTGGCCTCACAGCAGTCAGTCAAATCTCTCCTGGTAGAAGGGCAGTGACAGGGCCACGCTGCCAGCACCGCCCCGCACCGCTGATGAAAGGACGCTAAAACATCCAGCTGTCAAAACAGGCCGGGAGGCCAAGCGTGCCTGTGAGCCCCTGCTGCTTTTCACAGTTCAGACACCTCACAGATGTCTGAAATGTCCCAGATACGAGCACTCGCAGGTATTGCAGAGTGGCCAATGTTTCAAAAACGTGCCATTCAAAGTCAAAAGAATTTCCCAGCTTTTTTGGTAGTGTCTGCAAACTGCCAAATTTCTTCCTAGTCCTGTCACTTTGTGTCATAATGATATGAAACCTATTTTTGTGTCCATGGAACAATTAGAGGATTTTACTGCATCTGCAGACTATGCCTAGTAGAGTTTTAAGATCAAAAGATATGCTATTTTTGTATGGTCGTCTCTGGAACTTTGCACAGCACTGTCTGAGCTGCTGGTGAATGATTTTGTCATCAGCCTGGGCCCTGAGCAGTGCAGGAATTCGGTTATCTTCTCTGTGCAGGAAGGGAGGCTGCAGAGCAAAGAGAGAAAGTTAAGCTTAAAAATGTCCCTTCACTTTTGAGCATGCCCAGTGTCCTGGTTTCAGTTAGGACAGAGTTATTTTTCCTCCTAGTAGTTGGTAGGGTGCTATGTTTTGGATTAGGATGAGAAGAGTGCTGATAACATGCTGATGTTTTAATTGCTGCAGAGCACTGCTTACACCAAGCCAAGGACTTTTCAGCTTCTTGCTTTGTCCTGCCAGCGGGCAGGCTGGGGGTGCAGCAAGAGCTGGGAGGGGACAGACCCAGGACAGCTGACCCAAGCTGGCCAAAGGGGTATTCCATACCATCTGACGTCATGCTGAACAATATATAGGGGTGGCTAGCCGGGGTGGGGGGCTGGCTGCTCGGGGTTGGGCTGGGCATCGGTCAGCGGGTGGTGAGCAATTGCATTGTGCATCACTTGTTTTGTACACACTATTATTATTATTACTATTATTATTATTATTTCCTATTTTAATAAACTGTCTTTATCTCAACCCACAGGCTTCACTTTCCTGTTTCTCCCCCCCATCCCAGAGAGGGAGGGGGGAGGGTGAGCGAACGGCTGTGTGGTGTTTAGCTACCGGCCGGGTTAAACCACAACACCCAGTCTCAATGCCCGCAAGGAGACCTGCCATCCCAGGAGACCTGTCATCTGCAGGTTTAGCGACAGGTCACCATTTGGTGGGCCCTCTCTCCTGCTCAAGGATCCCAGCACTCTCGGTGAGAAGTGCAATGGTGTGCTGGGTCTCGGCTATGGCCCTGTGCTCTCATGTCTGCCAGTGCCTCTGACTGTGAGCAGTGTGGGTCACCCTGTGCCTGCACACCACAGTGCACCATGGCTGTGATTTCGCAGAATCACAGAATGATTGAGGTTGGAAGGGACCTCTGGAGGCCATCTGGTCCAACCCCCTGCTCAAGCAGGACCACCCAGAGCAGGGTGCCCAGGACCATGCCCAGGTGGCTTTTGAAGACCTCCAAGGAGGGAGATCCACAGCCTCTCTGGGCAACTTCTGTCAGGGCTTGGGTCACATAGGCATGCAGCACCAAGTGGTGCCTCGACCAGGTTAAAAATCTGTTTGTGGCCAGTCCAACTAAACCATTTGGTTTTGTGTAACTTATTTACCATGTTCTACCAATGATGCTGGGTGTAGCAGCCAGTGGTGGGGTGGGCTAAGCAATATGGCTTTGCCTACCAACACTGTTTTAAAAGTAAACATTTGTCTCATCTCTAAAACTGGATGCTTGTTAGTTATTTCTTAAGAAAACTTGCTCTGTGGCTCACGTATAGATTCCTGTTTAGCAAGCAAAGATTCCAGAAGATGGCTCCAAATTGACAAGGGAAAGGGCAAAGCAACATACTGGCATCTTAACTTTCCTTAAAACACAGAAGGAGGAGCACCTAAAGATACAGCTGTGACCCGGTCAGAGCTGCCCTGACCTAGAAAAGGCCACTGCACTTGCAGTGGTCGGTGAATTATCTGTCCCTGCAGAGCGTTAGGCAAACACATCCATCTTCAGCCACACTTCTCTTGCAGGGAGAAATGATGACTTTTAGTTTTTGTAAGAGCTCTTTACACTTGATCTTTAATCACTGAGTTGCAGTTAGGTTATGGGACATAATCTCAGTGTAATTTATTAGCAAAGGCTTTTTTTCCTGAACTCTTTTGACCCTGCAGCCTCCCTAATGTTAATCCAGTGCAGGGTCATGACTGTGGAGGGAATATGGCCTTTTCACTTTCATTCTTCATAGTTGTAATTAATTATCTTCATCATCTTCATCAGTGCGTGCAGTTAAAAAAGGAGGAACAAAAGGGATGTCAGTCTCTCTAATGCATAACTGATTTAGATACTCTTCCATGAGCATTTGGCTCTTACCTATTATATATACAAAACATAGGAAAAGCAAAGTGTGGAGCTGATTCTAGCAAATTCATGCACAAAAGCCATCTATCTGAATAAAAAACTTAGCATTTCCTCTTGTAGTTGCTTCTCTGTTTCTTCATTTACTACTTCATTAACTACCGGAAGGGATTCCCGAACAGTAATTTCTTTTTACAGTAGCCAACATGTGCAATATATTTCCCATTAAAACAAATGGGAAGACTTCAAATGAACAGACCCTATTATAATATAGGGCTGCAGCTTTTCTTTCTGGAACACATTAAAAAAAAAAAAAAAAAAAAAAAAAAAAAAAAAAGAGAAAATTATCTCAGGGTAAGTAGTAGCAACTTCCTAAATGTCACAATTAGTCTGGTTAGCCTGTCAATTTGTAGAACCTGTTGAAAGACGGACTTTTCCCCTCTCATACAGATTTTCCATCTTAGCTGGAACAAAGTTTTTCAAAGCTTTTCAGTCTCTCTCTCTTTTTATTTTTATCTTTTCCCTGGCCAATTGTCCTCCAAGTCCTACAAAATTTTGTATTTGGTCAAAATTTACAAGTTAATATCTAGAAACCTCTGGGGGCAATCCTCAGAAAACAGTAATCTCTTGCTATTATTCCTTTCTCTACTGGTTTTGTTGCTATATTTATTTATATTACCTTTTAAGCCAAGTGCCCCCAGTGTGCCTAGAGCTCCAGTCAGATACCCTTTCCTCCCCAGGAGGCACTGTGTAGTCAGCAGGAGGCCTGAACGCCCCACACCTGAAAAAGTTGGTCTGGCAACCCCTGCTAAGGTCAGCCCACAGGGCCAGCTCACCCTAACAGCCCTCCTGCTCTGCTCTGCACTGGTGCGGCCTCACCTCGAGCACCATGCGTGGCTTTGGGCCACGATATAAGGATATAAGACTGTCAGAGAGTCTCCAAAAGAGGGCTACAAAGATGGTGAAGGGTCTGGAGGGCAAGCTGTATGAGAAGCAGCCAAGGTCCCTTGGTTTGCTCAGCCCAGAGCAGAGCAGGCTGAGGGGAGGCCTCATGGCAGCCTGCAGCTCCCTCAGAGGGGAGCGGAGGGGCAGGCGCTGAGCTCTGCTCTCTGGGGACAGCGACAGGACCCGAGGGAACGGCATGGAGCTGGGACAGGGGAGGGTCAGGCTGGGTGTTAGGGAAAGGTTCTGCACCCAGAGGGTGGTCGGGCACTGGGACAGGCTCCCCAGGGCAGTGGTCACGGCACCGAGCCTGACAGAGTTTGAGGAGCATTTGGACAATGTTCTCAGACACATGGTCTGATTTTTGGGTGGTCCTGGAGTTGGGCTTGATGGTCCTTGTGGGTCCCTTCCAACTCAGGATGTTTTATGGTTCTATCTGTCCGCCACTCATACTACGAGCGTGTAGCCTTACAGACAGCAGTGTGCCCCACAGGGCATACAGCACTTTAAAGAACGCATGGCCTCATTAAGTATGGTGTCTCTATTACCTCTCTCTTACAATAGCCGTGGTGAGCAGACCAGACCTTCAGGAGGGAAGAAAGCTCAGAAAGCTTTGCCTTGTATTGTGTCAACATGGTATTCCATCAATACATTGTACAGTACTTTTATGGAAGTTCTTCTCCTTGCTGAAGCCTTGAGAAAGGAAAAAAAAAAAAAGAGTACAAATTCATTAGTGGTAAGCTCGGTTATTAAATTGTTCAATTGGATTCACACAGCCCATTTTACATGGCGTGTGTGGAACAGAAGTGATATGATATATCAACTGTCATTCTTAATATTTTATAGTGAAGCATAAATCAGCAGGGGGGTAAGTCTGACAAGCCTGACTCAAGGGCATACAGATTTCATCACCTTTTATGTGGTATTGCTCAAAGGTAGGCTTGAATAGAGCAATTCCTGGGTCATGCAGGATATAATCAATTGCTTCTGTTGCTGTCCTAATATGTTATTTCTAGTAGGTCCAAAGCAAGATGTTTTGGCGCAGTTCTCCCCTCACGCATTTTAGCTAAAATGCTTGGCTCAGGGAAGGACAGCATTAAGTGGTAATTACCTCAGCACAGTCTCAACATTAAAAATTAGGTTCTTAACTCTATCTACATATTTGCCCACTGTACCACTATCCCTGGAGGGCAATCCCTCTTATCTAACCTTCCTGTGGCCCTGATGTACCATGTTAGAGGAATAAATGAATGAGTTTTAAGAGCACATTTAATTTAAGGGGTACTATCATGAGGTCAGGCCCATGTATGGTCTTTTAAAATGGTTTTCTCCAGGAGGGAGATTTTCTAGCACTGACATACTCAGGTGGTGGTGAGAAATGTATTCATTCCAAGTGAATAGGCAATATTTGAAGAAGTAGATGCTACAGGCAAGTTCTTTACTAGGGGTTATGCAATAGCACCTGCCAAACAAGGTCCTTTACAGGAGAGCTCTTAAGCATGCACTTCCTATTAGGCCCACACCTAAATGCTTTCCTGATTAGGATGCTCTCTTGAACGTGTGCCAAATACCTCATTTCCAGAGGGATGCCCAAGTCCATTTTGGAGATTCTCTTCTGATTCACCTTTGACCTTAAACTTTTAGGCTTTGGGAATATTCTCATTCATTATGCAGAAGAAGTTTTCATCAGTGAAAGCCTGGCCACTTAAGTTGCCTTTTTTTTTTTTTTTTTTTTGCTGAATTTGGGATGGTTAAATCTTTCAGGGTCTGTCAAGTGTGAAAGCTTTTTGTGAGGCCTGTGACTACTTTCCCTATGCCAGGTGATTTTTGTATTGGATGGTCATTGCACAAGTCAGGAAAGAGGCTAACACCTCAAAATTAATACAATTTTTGTTATCAAACAGCAGAGAGGCATTTGCAGCAGTCCAAACAGACTGTCAGCAGACTATGTTTTAAAGGTGGTTGTGGTGTAAAAACGAGATAAGTCTCTTATTTATTATTATTTTTTAATTTATTTTTTTTAGTGAAAGCAGACTACAGTCCCACTGCAGATGGTGACAGCTCCCAGCTGCTGGGACCTGACAGATGTGAATTAGGGGAAATACACTGCAAAAGTGAGGAGCAGCATCATGAAGCTGAAGACCTCCTTTCCTTGGAAGCTTCACCTATGCGGAGGTGGGATCGTGGTGATATATGTGGGACAGAAGCAGATGGCTGAGCAGACACTGTCTGTGGCACCTCGCGGAGCAGACATAGTACCTAGCAGAGTGTGAATCATGCCCCCGTATCTCTAACACACCGTGGGAACTGCAGTTGCCAAAGTGCCTCAGGAAATGCAGCAAATGTCTGACAAAATGGTTGCTAATGGCCATGTGCCATTGTGCAAGGTCTCCTCACCCTCTACAGGTGTCCCCCAAACCATGTAAAAGTCAGGAAACCTCCCACTTTGAAGGACCAGACTTGTCCTTATTAGAACTGGAAGAAATTCTGCTCCCTGAGGGAATAATTAGGGAGCTGAGCTGAAACTCATTTCGAGCACGCTTTGCCTTTACAGTGGTTTCTCTTTGCATCAGGCCGTCTGACTTGAAGGTTGATTTTTTTTATTATTATTTTTTATTAAAAACATTGTGCACGTCTCACTGTAACGGATGCTGGAGAGAGCCCTACTGTTCTTCCCATTGCCTTCAGGAACCAAAGTAATGAAATAGGGAGCAAAGTGGAGAACCACCTAATCTGAAAAGAACATTTTTTCCTCCTAAGCTGAGGTCGCTTAGGGTAATCACAGCAGCAAGAAGCATTGTGATACCCATATGTAAAGTAATACCCTTAACTAGCATCATGGGTCAAAATGGTTCAGTTTATGACATATGACATTGATATTTCTAAATAAGGAATGACAAGTAATTAGAAATCTCCTGTTTTTGTATTACCATAGAAACAAGCCATGTAAGAAGTAAATGAACTGTGTTTACAGAGCTGAATCGGGTCTTAGTGAATCTGTAAGGACTAAAACTAACAGCAGAAGAGTCTAGAGGGCTGAATTTCCTACTCAGCAAAGCATTGAAAAACCCTAACACTGTTCACCCTGCCACCATGTGTTTCTTTGTTCTGTCTGAAATTAATTCTGTGCACTATCCATGTATGCATATTTGGCTTTGTCTCGTAATAGTGACTAACAGTAAGAGAACAAAAACACATTTTCCTGTCAAGCTGTAGATTTTCTATGAGTGGTTCACAAATGATTTTCTGTATAAGAGGTAAGTTTTTATCAAATACTACATTTGAAAATGTGTGCTCAAACAAGTAACTGTTCATCCATTACAGTGGGTAATAAAGAAACTAATGACAAGTGACTAAATCATTTCCCAGAGGACTTAACAATTTGCATAAGCGACGCCTACCTCCACAAACAACTTTCTCTCCAACAAAGACAGTGAATTTTTAAGTTAAATGTCCTGTGCAAGGAACAGTCATAAAAGAAAACAAGGAAGAAATACCAGACTCCTGAACAAATAGAATCATTGCTGATCTTAAAAAGCTCTCTGGTAATTATTTATATAAAATTATAAATATTCATGCCATCTCAGTAACACAAGAAGTGGAGGTCTATATCATGACTGATGATCAAAGTTATGACTTCAAAGTTTGATTGAAAACCCAGACTCGCTGTTTTTGTGAGAAGGAAACTTGTGTAGAAGTACTGACAACTCATGTATAGGTGTAGTTAGAGAGATTTCAGTAAGGAAGTGATCACATTTAAAAAGATACTAGAGATCTCTGGAGAAAGATGTATTATCATGAGGTGATAAATGTAATTCAGTATATATGGGATATAATATATATTTCCAATATATATTTCCAATTCATTTTGAAATGCTGACACAAATGCAGGAAAGCACGAGTCTGGAGAATTACAAAGGGCAGATTCCAGCAGTTCTGGCCTTGCAGTAAATGTCAAAAGAGCAGCTTCCCCTATTAGTCAGATAAGAAAATATATCCTGTATTCTTGTTCTGCCTCGCTGCCTCCTTTCTCTTCTGCACAGCAGTCTTGCTTCATTTTGAGTAAGTGAGTAGCACAGCACTTCAGAAACTCTGGCAACAACATATTTAAATTGTCATGGACTGTGTTCTGCAACAAGCTGAATGTTTTGTCAGTAGTTTAGCAGGGGGAATTATCCTTGGAACAGGTTTGGCTCTCCTTGCAGAAGCAGGCAGTGGCTACACAGAGGAAAGTCCTGGTGAACCTGACGGCCACATTACTGATCTGAACTGAAACCTCCATCTGAGCACATCCTCTACTGATGGGCTGGCATCCCTAGCTTCTAGTGATAGAAAAAAATTGAACAGAGCTTTCCAAATGAGCCGAGGATAATCACCATGCCCCTTGCCTGCGGAGTTTCACTAAGAACCGAGTTCCCAGAAATAAGAACTTAATTTCCCAAGTCTTATTTAAACTTACTTCAAAAGCAATTAGTTGTCTAACATCCTGAAATCAAAGCAGACACCTAAATAACTCATTTTTTTTTGTTGTTGTTGGGTTTTGGCACATATAAATACATTGGCCTGTATTCTCAAACAGCCTCCAATTTCTGATGATGGTAATAGGGAAAGTCAAATAATTCTCATCTCCTGGAACCGTCATCCTGTTTTTAATTATTTATTTGCAGGCAAGGAAATATAACTCTTTTGTGGTATTGCCTGTTGGGCTGGAGGTTTGAATATGAGTATAGCTATAATGGAGACGGAATATACATTGTAAACTCAAACTAGGCAGGAACAACAACAAAACAAAATTACCATAACATTTTTTTTTTAGTTATTGGGATGTGTTGCTTTTGACTTGCAATAAAGGACATCTTCTGCATTGAAGAGGAGAATTGTCTGGGAGCAAAGCCAGTAGTAGCAGTGGTAGGAGGTAGGAAGAGGAGAACTACAGAGATATGTTTGTTACAAATTGTCCAGAAAGAGGCTGATTTTAATGATTAAGTTAAACAAATAGTACTCACAGCTCTTTGCACCACAGATGCCCTGATACTAATGAGGCTTCATAGAAAGATACACAATAACAGTAGCTATTGCTTTTTACTGTTCCATGGCTTTGTGAGAAGTAAACATAAAAATAATAAAAATAAAAAAGAAAACTCTCAAATCCCCCTCTATATCTGACCCTATTACCTTTTAAAAATTATCTGTCCACAAAAGCAAGCTTCCTTGAGTGTCATGAAATATTGAGTATTGTAAGGAAGATAAGATTTGTCGTGGCCTGAGCTGGAGCAGGCTATCTGTGCTTTGCACGCACACATTCGCGCTCTGTTTGTCCTCCAGCTCTCCTCATGTTTCAAACAGACAACGACCCAAGAGAGAGGTACAGGTCACGAATATGTCTGTCATCCTCGAGGTGTTCAATGCACCTCGAGGTTGGGAACTGGGGCTGACACAGCAGCAAGACCTGAAGGCAAAAGTGACTGGGAATTGCATTGCAGGGCTGCGGTCTTCCCCTCTACGGATGGCCTCACATCCCGAGGGCAATCTCTTGCCAGCCCTGCCAGTCCCCTGGCTTGCTGCCCCTGTGGGCCACGTTCAGATCGTGGATACTGACTGCAAGGCTTTCATTGTCTGAAGACAATGACATTGACATTGACATTGTCTGTCCGAGCACCTGTATGGCATGAACACTCCAGTGTGGTGGTGATGCCTCCCTAGGTTGATTTAAATCGGTCACACAATCAAAACATTCAAAGCCCTTCTCGGTAACTGGAGCTATGCCACGACAAATTTCAGCTTTTGGCATGGAAGAACATCAGCTGTACAGATATACTGAAAAGTTACTGAAAACATTCTGAAAAAGGAACTGTATTTTTCCATTTTCTTAGTTCTTACATTTGTATTGAAAGGCCAAGGCTGAACTGGAAGCATTTAATTTAGAAGATTGGGAATTTTACCAAAGCTTGAGGAATTGAAAGCAGAAATTGAGACTGAAATCCTAGGTGGGTGATCAGTACAGGTTGATCTTAAAATTGACATGTCAGAGTGGAGTTTCTAATATTTTCATCATTTCCATAAGACCTGAAATTTCAATGATTCAAATGATGCAGTGATTCTCTAACAAGGGCATGTTTTTAATTCATGGAAATGAAGTTTCAAATGCAATTAAAATGCTTGTACAGCACCATCTAAACTAGATTTTGTGTGTTGTCCTCTATTGTTAATGAGTCAGCAGTGCTGCTTCCACTTTCATTGTTGCAAAGTCTTGCCAGTTTTGTTGCATTTCACACTATTAAGCTATTTATCACTGTGCCATAGATAAGTCCATGGTGCATCTGGATTTTTTTTTTTTTTTTTTTCCCCACGCTTGCTTCTAAAAGAATATAAGATCAGAGGAAGAGCTACACAGAAAGGCAACAAGGAAGATCAAGGATATGGCACAACTTCTGCTCAAGGAGTGACAAATAGATGTGCTCTGTAGCCAGGAGAAAGGGCAAAGTAAGTCCTGAGTGACACAGAAAAAGTAATTTGAGAGTGATTGTTTGCTCTCTTCTAGGAAAAAAAATTAAAAATGGGGTAAAATATGCAGGTTCTAGGTGTCAGACAGAACAGATGCAAGAACAAATGTGTTTCTCATCCGACAAATATCTAAATCGTGGATCTTCAAAGGACGTTATGGACACAAAAGGCTAAAAAGGGTTAAAACTGACTACATACATTAATGGAAGAAAAAGCCTCTGGGGCCACTGAACACAGAGATGCCATTGCTGGTGCGGGCGTTCCCTGAGCTGCAGTCACAGAAGGCTGGTAACCATATTAGGAGAATGCCGCTACATTACTGCCTATTTTTATATTCTTCCCAAAGTGTGTAATATTTGTTAGTGACAGAGACAGGATCCTGGGCTAGCTGGACCTTGAATCTGATCCAGTGTATCTGTTCTTGTGATCTTACATTAACCTTCAGTAGGAGAAAAAGGGGGGAAATTTCTGTACTCAGGACTTTGAAGCCTGTATGTTCAGCTCCCAGAATTAAGTAGAACAAAATGAAACAAAACAAAACAACAGCAACAAAAAAAGAAACAAAACCAACCAAACAGAAAAAAAAACCCTCACACCTTTAATCTTATGGTTTTTAAATCAAGATCATGATTTTTGAGGGATTTGGGATTCCTGAATATTGCATGGTAAGCAAGTGCACTGATATGCCAAAATAGTCCAGAATAGATGGTAGATAATAAACATATTCACAGCTGTTTTCTGATAATCTTGAGGTACAATAGATTGCACCATTCAAATTTGCAGATAAGTCTCTGGCAGCATTATGAAACAGTGCTTCTTCCTCCACACATATTTTTTTTTTTTTTTTTCTTAAAAGATGCCAAGAACCAACAGAGGCTCCTTGACAGTTTTTATAAATTGTAGAGGACCTCCCTCTGCTAAGTGTCCCACTTGTGTCTCTGTATTATCACGTGTAACTTCACATGAGTCAAAATAAAAAATTCTAATTAAAAGATTAGGAATGACATTTTCTCTACTGCAGTTCTGAATCCAAGGGAGAATCGACGAATGAAGTTGTTAATGCGAGCTGCGGAATGGTGCTGTATGTAGCTATATTTTTCCCTCCTCCTCCTTCATTTGAAGCTCTGATAAATAAGTCATATTCACAGGGGTCAGAAGGGAAAGAGAAAAAGAAGAGATTATTGCTTAAAATTATCAGACTGTATAGGAAGCAGATGTAACCAGCCCTTTGATTATCTCCCCTGGCCAGGATGAGATATGGTCTACAGTTCATGGCTCATTCCTCATAACCAGCAAGGCAGAAATGCAATGTAATGAAAATTGATCTATAGAACATATTCAATTAGTGGAATACGAGCAAAAGAATTACTTCTGAAGAAAGTGAAAATTAAGAGGGTATACCAGCACAAGGAGACGGACAGATAGGCATTGTTTTTATTCCTCTGGAAAAGCAGATGGGGTAAGCACTGGATGAATTCACCAAGCAGAGTTTACTGCTTGACCTACATCTAAATCTCACACCGTTCAACTATAGAAATAGAAGAGGAAAAATTAAAACAACAAAAACAAACAAACAAACAAACAAAATTTATTGCGTTCTTTCATCAGTTATGAGAAGACAGCATTTTGGAAAAGTAGAGAATGGCTTTGCTGCTAAAGAATACTCCATTGCAGCAAGATATGCCTCCAATTCTTTGCTTTTCTTCAACTTCTCTCTGTGTAAGCCAAGGCAAATCACTGATGTCCTCCTGATCCCTATATGTTTTTATTTGTAAAAGGTGGGCAGAATACACTAGAGTTCTGTGAGAATTACTATAATGCAGGGAGTGCTTCAATTTCCTTGGGCAACAGGTTTACAACAGCCTAAAAATGTGCTGGGGAAATAAATGCGTTCCCTCTTATCTGAAATGTGGATCTCTTACGTGGTCACTTGTATGTTCTCAGCAAAATAGTAACAAATGATCTTTCCATCTGTGCAGGATCACTCTTGTCGTACAGAAGAAAAATAACTTCTGTTGTTTAGATGAGCAATGAGAGAACACGGAGCAAATCAGTGTAAGCAAACACTCAAGGCTAAAGCCATACAGCATTCACAAGCATGCATAGGCTGAAATGTGTTCATATAAAACATTTATGGGCTAATTTAAAAAAGGAAATCATAAACAACTGAGTATATTTGTAGAAAAATCACCGAGAGGAAAGAGGTTAAATGTTTAAAATAAATTTTTCATTGCCAATAGCTCAAGCGATTCTTCTGCATTATTTTGCAAGGAAATGCTGAAAGTGTTTGCTGTTCCCTTTGAGTCTGCTAAGCCATCTCCAGGGATTTCCCCTTTCCATGCAACCCTCTACCTCAGCACCTAAACGCTCTTACAGATTTTCACCACATTTGTTTTCTGTGACTGTATTTTTCTGACAGACCTCTAAGGGAAAGCAGCACGACAAAATGCAGGAAGTCCCTGCCCTATCTCCCTAGGTCCACCCTCACTGCTGCAGAAAGTTGTCCTGCTGTCCTGGCCCATGCTCATGCTGCCCGTGGAACAAAACCGTGCCCTGCATGGAGGTTGTCAGTGGGAAGTGAGGGCTGCAGAGGAGGAGTGTTGGACACCAGGGCTGCTCCTCCACAGGATGGCCATGGGACAGACCCAGAAGGTCAGGGGGCATGCAGCAATGGGGACACCATCTTCACCCCTTTCTGAGATCTGCAGGCGTTTGCACCTTTTGCTCCTTCATACCAAAGGTTGGAAGTTTTTATCTTCTCCTATCCCCAAACTGATGCCAAAAGAAGAGACAAGAAATAAGCTTGCTTCAATAGAGCATGTGAGCAAAACCTCCAGGAAATACTTCACACAGTGTGCAAGCAGGTACAGCTCTCAAAGGGAGCTGCTCTTGCTTTGTGCCAGGGTGAATTTGGTCCAAAGATCTCAGCCTTGGGCTGAGGCTTTCCTTTGTTTTTGTGTTCCTGTCCAACAAAAATCAGCTAGCAGCCAAAGGATTAAAAGGCAGCCACAACCTCTTCACTTTCATGTTGAGTTTTTTCTCCTCTCCCCTCTCTCAGAAGAAGAGGAATGTCTGCCAACGACACGCAGCGATTGGGCCCATCAGTAGCTGTGGATGTCCCAGCATGTGGTCTCACAGCCGCTCTGCAACGATAAGATCAGGCTCCCCGTGATTTACAGCTTTTGGCAGGGAGGTGGAAGTCCTTCCTGATATGTAATTTGGTGAGAGAGAGTAAAGAGCTAAAACTGCTGCGAAGGATGGGGTGTTTTCAAAGTGCCCTCCACTCCTGTAGGTGTAAAACTGTGTACGTTTTCCGTTCCTGGACACTGAAGGAGAATCCAAAGGAATATATTTTGAACAAAAGCACAGACTTGCATTAATGCAACACCTGGCTGAACACAGATAATGAAATCTGGATGAACTCTGTCATCTCCACGTTGCTGAGGTGACAGATGCTTGTTGTTTCGTGTTTCATATGTCTGTAGGCCTTGAGCTAACCTTTGTGGAAGCCAGTGGTGGACCTTCCTTTATCTTCAGTCTTCCGTGAACCAGGCTTGGAGGGACACTGGGGCTGACGTTACCTTGTAGCATCTCACTTTCTGAAACACATGGCAGGTTGTAATTGCCTCTTGCTGAAACCGTGATGGTTGAAAGCATGCCAGTGTATTAATACACTATATTATTTACAGCCTTGCATGCTGGGCCAAGGTAAACACTCAGCAACTGCGTCACCTCAGTTTGAACTTTTGTCTCTTGCCTTGAAACTTCATTTTCTGTTCTCACAGCATCTAGCACCACTGCTCTGTTTATTCGGTTTGCTGTGTGCCTGGGATTCACCTACAGTTCTGTTTTTTCACAGTCAAGACAGTCTCATTGACAAATGTGAGCTTCCACACCCAGCATTACTCATTCTCTGAAGAATGACTAGAAGAGAGCTCAGAGGCCAAAAGAAGCAAGGCCAGGCCTATTTTCTGATTCGCTTTTATTCAAGGAATTGATTCTTTTCCACTTGAAAATCTATCGTCTGAGAATTTTGCATGAACTAAAAATAAAAGCAGCAGAACCACCCCCAGTTCCTAAAGAAAAGATGCTCGAGGTAAGCAGGCTTTCCTAGCACAAAGCCATATTCACAGTGCGGTGATATGCTCAGCTTTGCTACCACCAGCGGGATGCAGATGGCAACTGGGGACAGTCTGGCTTTCTCTACAAAATCCCCCAGATCCATGTTGTGCTTGCATCCCACTTTTCATTCCCACTGTTAAAGGGACCTTTGCATGTATGCAGATGGGGATTTATTTAAAAATAACCCCCCAGGGTGCCCTGGAATGAGCAGCAGGAACTGTAGGACAAGCTGGCAAACCACTCACCTAATAGAAACTGGTAGCAAAAGTCATTCAGCAGAGCCAAGGTTTTTCCCAGGATGTTTGTCAAAGGTTTTCCTGAGTGCTGTGGTTTCACACGCACTTGTTCCTTCTACCTTCACTCTGGTACACAGCTGGGGCAGAAAAGTTAAATTTTAGCTTCAAAGATTTTTCTCTCCTTACCTCTCTCCTCCACCGCTGTCTGTTTGTTACCAAGTAAAAGAAACACCCCTTTGTACTGTATGTCACGGATATATTTTTCCTTACTATATATACTCCAATGTAGTACATGAAAAGAGAAGCGTTCCAAAAGCATCCCACTATTAAAAATATACAGAAAATTACATTGACAAGATCTTTCAAAAGAAGATATAATCTGCCTGTCAACATCATGTGCCAAAAATTCCATCCTTTTACCAAAAACTTTACACCTCCGACGAGCTCAGGATGTTACCAGACCCAGCAATGAGCAATGCAGCCATCCTCTCCACCACAGAAGACTTTGATCTGCACATCATAGACAACAGTCAGGGCTGCACACCAAGGTCTGAGACAATAATCTGAACAAAAAAATGAAATGGGTAAAAATAGGAAACTGACGTTCAGTGAGAAAGTATCTTCTCTTAAAATCAGGCCCCTTTTTTCCTTGAACTGTGTATCTAGAATTAGTGGAAGTTTTTCACCCTTACCTCTTTACCTGTGAAATAGTATTGGTTCAGACATACCACCCCTTAAAGATTACTCTGTGCTTTCATTCAAGGACATCAGCCTTTCCAGAGGCAGCCTCTGGTATGAGACATGCTTTTACCAGGAATCTGAACTAGCAGTGAAACAACAACAATAAAACAGAAAAGGGAAAATCCTTCTTAGTTTATTAATTGTGTTTTGTTGCATCATTTGAGCTGAAAGCTATCTCTGCTCAGGGAAAGTGACTTCAAAACCAAAAGGAAGGAGTAACTCGCAGCTCTTTCAAACCCACTTCTTACAAAAGGCAGGCTGGGGAGGCCAGGATAAGCTCTCTTTAAAAAAAAATAATAATAAAAAAGTCACTCTTGCCAAACTTTATTCTCACAGCCCTTTGTTTCTGTTGGAACAGGTCTGGAAAGTGAATGGCTGCCCAGCAATAAGGAAAAGCTTTGCTCTGATTCCTCCTGCTGCTTGTTGGAAATCCCATTTACATGGTTCAGACTAGGACTGGGGGAGGGGAGGGATGGTTTTCTTTGCTAATTTTCCTCCCTAGGGTGGGTAATGATTTCTTAGAGCTAATACGTCCTGACAGATGCACTCATACTAGTGCCCACACTCTGCATCTTTGCTGGCCGATCGGGGTCATGGTTTGGAAAGCTGATCTCTTAATCATTTTATCTGACGGATGTCTCCTACTGTAAATCGACAGTTGTTTGAGGTACCGGTATCGACCTCTTCCGTTTCCACTCATGCAGGAGACAGGCTTTCTGTGAGCTTCATTCAGCCACAGACCAGGGCATATGAGACAGCAGAGCTGTTTAACCATTAACTTATATGCCCATAAAACTACATCTGATGTTTTTGGCAGGTTGGTAATTGTCAGACACCAAAGCTCTGCACGGCACAAGCACCACATTGCATTTCATGTCCCTCCTCTGCAGGAGTTTGGGCGTTACAATAGCAGCAGATCCTGGACGAGGGTTTGCCACGCAGTGCTCTTAGCAGACGCTGAATTCTGATCACTCGGAGCAGGCAGCAAGTGGCAGAAAGATAACGTCTTTCCCAGAACCTAATTATTGTCTCTAAGTGAAACTCATTTTTACTGTAATCAACTGTATTAATCTTCACAGTTACTTTATGGTTTACTGTATTAATCTTTACAGTTACCAACTCTTTACATTCGTGTGCTACTCATGTTATTAAGAACAGTCCAGAATATGTGCTAGGTACAAGTCAGTGGCTAGAAGAAGTACTTCCTGTCCTATTCCATCCCATGTTTCATTTTAGTTTGATAACTGGCTTTTCAAAACTAAATATGTTCGCTGACCAAAAAAAAAGCAGAAGAAGAGGAAAGACCAGAACATAAGAGTCTGTTTTCTTCATGTTTATCTCCTTGCAGGTACAGTTTTATTACAGGAGTCTTGTCCTGAAGTAAGTTTGCACAAGATGCAATGCTTAAAATTAATTTGCCTGGTAGGCAGCAGAACTACGATAAGACTGGAGGGTCAGGCAGCTGTGCACAGGGCAGCATTTGTTCAGGTGCTGCCTCCAGAAATGTCTTTGCTCAGATCCTCAGCCAAGCTGCCCATGCTCCCTCTGTCTGGGAGGTCCTTCTGCTGCTGGTGGTGTGGTGGAGCTCCTTTGCTCTCTGGGATGCTGGCGCGGGATGGGGCCAGCAGCCAAAAGCTCCTATTCTGGAGATCCGAAGGCAGAAGTGCCCTGAGGGAGGATGTGCAACAGAGGTGCAGTCACTGCCTTCATGATCCGGCTGCAGCACAAGTAGCAGAAAGATCCACGGAGAAGGAGGAGTTAACTAGATGCGTGGATACGGCTGGGTTTTTATGATATATTAGCCTGAACAGCTGCACAATGTACAGCGTTACTTGGCATCAGTGGACTTTTATACTACAAATTAAAATAGTATCTAGTGCAGATAGGAACAGATAAGAGTTTAGATCTGAGCCACAGCACCAAGATTAATGAGGCAGTAGGAGCTCAAAGGCTCAACCTGGCTGTCGGGTGTACTACGGGTCTATTCTCTTGGACATGTGAAAGTAATGGAAACTGCGACCGAGAACTCAGAGCCAGAAACACACCATTTACATTACTGAAGCAAATTAATACTAGAAAGTGTTTTTCCCTTACAAATAGGCCTCAAGAGACTGATCTAATTAATTAGCTTTTGGCTGTACAAACCCGACCCTTCTGCCTCCAAGACACCACAGCAGAGATCTGACGGAGGGCAGAGGACAAAATAAATAGAGCTGTGCCAGGGGAGCAGGGCTGTGAGTACACACCGAGCCTGGGATTTGGGCTGAGTGCATCCTCTGGGACCAGTAATGATGGGGTGCAGGTGGCGACCAGGCTCCCTGGGGAGTGCTTGGGGGAATGAGACCTTAAACTAGTCAGAAGAGCAGCTGATACAGCAAGCTCTCCTTCAATAAAAATCACCCTTTAAATCATACAAGTGGCCAAAAGCATTCCTACTGTAGGTCTGCAAGAAACACAGAAATCTTCACGTTGTGTAGTTGGAATTGCAGGCTGGCTGAGAAAATGACTAAACCTTAAAGTAGTCAACAGCAAACGGCTGCCCTTTGTTACAATGGCTTTGCCAGTTATTAACAGCAATTTCTGTTATTCCTCATTCTGGGCAGACAGGGTCTGATGTGACAAAATATTGGTTGGTGCAGGGCGACCGCATTGCTCTTACTAAAAATACACTGGAAGCATGTCTCAGGTGGCTGTAGAGAGGACAGAAACATCAGGCTTTGGGCTGTTTGGCTAAATTCAATTTCATGTTGTGGTTGAAGGGGAAAAATGTGGCTTTTCTGCTCACCTTACCCACAGAGAGCCCCAGGTCTGCAGCAGCGCTACTGCGTGCCTGGCTATGGACATCACGAGGCAGCAATATTCGACCCCACAGACAACTGAAAATCTCTTAAATTTTGTGTTAAAGGGAAGGATGAACGAGCACCACTTAGTTAATTTTGTGTATCTTGAAAGATTATTGTGACAGCACCAGCAAAGGGTCACGCAAAGCATACACCATGGGGCACATACATCACGGTGCTGTGATAATGTTTTTTAATTTTGGCAACGCAGGAAAATCCACTCACACATATTGCTAAGCAATTTAAATGTTTTTATTAGTAATACTGAAATCAATTAATTTTAGTAGTGATTTCACCTTTTTTGTCTCATTCTTTGACTAAGCCTAGGTGAGAGCAGAAAGATCTACATTTCTTGGTGCTCTTAGCCCACTAATGAAGCAGAAATTTCCTTAATATTGCCTTCCCGTCCTATTAATCAAGCTTTGCTTGTTGTTACTAATTACAAAAAGTTTCTTTATTGCTTCCACGAGGCACTGGGGGCACAGGCCCTAACTCCTCCACAGGTTTTATGGCTATTTCTTGTAGGACGCATCATGCAAGGATATTGCACAGGGGAAGGGATGAGGAATGTCTGGCAAAGGACGAAGTGAAGGGTGCGATGGGTTTAGCTCTCAGGGCTATGAAGCATGCTGGCTTCTGGGTGCACAGGCAGAGCCAGGAGGCATGTGGATAAACTGGGCATGCAGTGCACAGGCATTGCTGACTGAGCCAATTTCTGGAAGCCGTGAATTTGAATTCAAGGGAGATTTATTGGGGTTTCTCTCTGAGCTAAGAGGGGAGAGATGTCAGCAGAGCAGATGTCTAATGGAGCTGGCCAGGGAGCTGCACTGGGGTCTTTGGCTGAGCTTTGCAAAGCGCAGCAGCAGCAGCACGTGGCCTCCTGTGCAGAGGAGTCGCGGCAGAAACGAGCCTGCCGACTTACGCACGGCTTAGCTGGACTCACTCACCAGTTGCTATCCACCAGGGTGGATAAAGTCATGTTAAAAGTCCTGATGGGTGCCGGAGAAAAATAGGCAGCTTTAGCGAGTGTACTGTGACAGCTTAGCCAGTGCTAACGCTGCTGTTAGCGGAGAGGAATAACGCTGTCAGCATGTTCCCTCTTGTCTGTTAGCATCTCCAGCTCTGTCCAGCCTCCTGAAATCCCTGTCTCGCTCCAGCAGCAGTGCATTTGTGGAGGCACACTGAAGAGCCCAACATTTGCTTGCGTTGAACGGTGCCCTGGGAGTTAGGAAATTTCCCAACAACATTTCTCCGGACTATGGGATCATTTGTTCTCTGTAAGGCTGGTGCAGGAGAGGAGGCAGATGGGCTTAGCAGTCTGGGTGCACCTGCCCTGCTTTCTAACACCACTTCTGCAGCAAATCAACCCAAACTTAAAGCACTCAAAACAACCAAAATTAATGCATTCTCACTGTTGTACTCTGCATTTTGTCCCTCTGCTTCAATTTCTATCCTGTGGTAGTTATAAATAGAAGCCAGCAGAAAAGACCACACCTGACACCAGTTCAGTTTGGTTACCTGGAGCTTTCTCCTTCAGGCCAGAACAAACCTGGGACGCAGGAGGCAAGCAAGTGGCCCTGCTGCCCCCGCACGGGCACACACACCTCTCCCCTTTTCCTGCCCAGTTCTGATGCCAGTGAACTTCTGGACTGATTGCATGTATCCAAATGCCATTTATTAATAAATAGTGAGTAATTATGAAGTTTCTTGTTTTAGAATGAGTGAATGCTGTGTTAACATTGCATGCGTGTTCCTGTGGATCTTTTTTCCCTTCAGCTCTCAAAATATTTCTCTGAAAAGGCAATTCTCTTTCTTACAACCTTTTTTTTTTTTTTCAGCTGAAAAAAACATTAATCCATAATATAATAAAGAATACACTTTTTTGATGTTAAAACTGTGTATGAAATTGGAAAAGCAGAGTAAGTGTATGGGGCATTCAAATGGTTTTCAATGGTTACATACCGTGACAAATATTTTAAAGTGGTGTTGTGGCTCTTTGTAATCATCTGGTTTGCTGCATTTTAAAAGTTCAAATGCAAGTACTTGAAAGAGAAAAAAAACTCTCTCTCTCTCTCTCTCTTTTTTTTTTTTCCCTGTAATGTCATAACAGTGGCGAAGCCAGACAGGTTTTTTTCTGCATCTGCAGGTGCTGGTTGGCTGGGAACCCCAGCTGCCATGTGCTGAGAAGTGCCATGGTTTATAAACTCACATAGAGGCACCCTACTAAATGTTAATTCATCACTGCATTAGAGCAGGCATTTGAGACAAGAAATTAGTCACCAAAGGGCTTTTTCACGTTTGCACCTATGCTCTTTTGTACACGTTTCGTGCTGTAAGTGACTCTGTGCTTGGACAAGTTTATATTCTCATGGCTGCAGCCAGCTGCAGGAATTTGTAGGCTTTCTAAAGCTCCTCTCCTTCCTAATTGCTTAATCTTGATGCTCTTGTGAAGCTGTAATTTTTCCAACTTGCCAGACACCAGCATTTTCAAGGCTAGACAAGAGGTAAATGTCTCATGCAGAAAACAAAGACACTCTTGAAGGAGAAAAACTTCAAAGCCATCAAAGTCAAGGCCTTTGCTGCACCATATAAATATCAAAAAGCATGGAGTAAAACAATTAATCTTTTCTTTTTTGGCGGTTCATGTTTTGTGAGCCTCGCTGAACTTCAGCTAAATGCCACCTCTCTGGGGAGGACTTGTCCCACATGAGGGTGATTCCCTCCTCCCTTTCGAAAGCCAGGTGGTGGGATGGGAAGAAGAGGGTCCCTCTCAGACCCTCGGGTAATGGTCTGAAGCCCTGAAGTGTTGGTCTTGATTATAGCCATTGTCACAGCACAGCACCGCAGGATGGGGGAGGCTGTAGAGCCTGCTGGGGGTGGAAAGTCGTGACTCAGTGACTGGTTTCCCAAAGCCAGGGAGGAGTCTGTCCTCCCGCAGAGCTCATTGGGGTGCACTGCAGACAGGTATTTCCCCTCAAGTCCAAGGCACTGCGCAGGCATGAGCGTGCAGTGCCTCCTGGTCCCCCAGGGGTGAGGAGACTGCTTCTACCCCACCGGTGTCCCATCGGTGAGAAGAGCGGGATGAAATGCAGAACATGTGCATTGGCCATGGCCTGGAGGAGGACACAGCGCAGTGGGGATGGACCGCTGCTTGGATATTGGTAAAAAACCAACTCTTTAGATTAGGAGCACAAAGGAGGAGAGGAAATACAACAATGGCAGCAAGAAGGATACTTTTTGGCCATAAATTGAAACTCAATAGTAGAGGTTTAGCTATGACTATGTCCAAGGACAATATTTTAACTATCCCTTAGTCTTGAATTTACTGTCTACCCATAAAAACTCAGAGAAATGCTTCAAAATAATTCCAAAATGATTTTTTTTTTCTTTTTCTTGCTTTCACTCACCACTGCTTTTTAGTTTCCCTGGAGGAACACAGGGTGAATCGAGGGACCAAGGTTTCATACCAAGTCATACAGTAGCTGGGACTGTGGGGTGGAATGAGATGATGGCTGAAAATCATGCAGCATGCCAGGGACTTGGCTCACATTGCACTAGGATTATTGTCTCTACATGCAGTGAAAAGGGCTGTTCAAAATCTGAAGCCTCATGCCATGCCAAAAATCTGTGCTTGTCGGCTTTTCTGTTTGTCCGTAAAAATGTGACACCATTCTCCCCTTCCTTCTGTTAATTCCTATGGGAAAACCCTTATCTGCAATAAGTAAACCCCAGCCTTTTGAGTTTATTGCATATTTACTTTTCTTGAATTCTTCTAGTTTTACAACTTCACTACTTAATTTCTGCTTTACTGGTAGAAAAAGCCAGGAGACAGCTGTCAGTGGGAACACTGCATGCTTTTTTAGAAGGCAGATGTGCCAGTGACTACTGTTAAGAAATGCACATTCATGTCTCTGCATTTGCTGTAGTTATTTCATTTTTTTTCCATGCACTCCCTCTAACTTATGTATTGTTTTTTAATTATTTATTTATTTTTTAAACAACTCATGCTTTCTACAACTTCACATCTGTTGGATGTTAATTTGTAGATTCTTTAGAAATGAAGGGAAAAGCCTGAACTTCTCCATATTCTACCACTTAACAAATTATTATAGTGGCCTTTATCCATGTTTCCAAAAATTTGAGCTTTGTTTTTCAGATCAGTGGATGATGTATCAGTGTTGCCTGTAGGTTCGTGCCAATGTTCTTCTATGAGGACTGGATTTATATTGATTAATTTTTCAGTGTTACTATGCTACAGATAAACAAGTATAAATAATGTAAACAGCATATAAGTAATGTTAATTTCAGCTGGGATAGACAGTTTAACCCCCTGTAGATAGACACAACAACTAATATAAAGAAGACTTCCATCCTCAATACCTTGGTTTCCTTCAATTACCTTGGTTTCCAAAACACTTGATTACCCTTCTTTAGTTTGAAGGTATATCTGTTCTTGCATCTGTGAAAGATTTCCAGTCAAATAAAGTCACAACCATGAGAGACATTACCTCTTGCATGATACGTTGCACCACCCCTATTTAGCAACAGTTCTTCATGGGTTGTAGGTTTTATGAGATTTCAGACCTTACCTGACTGTGTGGCTTCAGGCAGCTAATATAAAGTGAACGGCATTGGAGGGAGCGAGGTGTCTTTAATTTTCAGTGTGATTTCATTTGTGAACAGTGCCAACTTTCTGTTGAAAACAAGTGCTTCCAGAGCAACAATCTTGCAGCTTTACAGGGGAAAGAAATCACACAATCAATGTTGGATTTTAAAGAATACTTGAAACTTCTTTTACGACTGCACTATACGAGAAAGACTCTTCTTCAAAAACCTGTCTACTCTACCAAAAATACTTCTTATACCTGCATTTATTTATGATAATGTATCCAGAAACAGAACATGTTTATAATAAGGTGGAGTCCCTTTAATAAAATGAAAGGATTTTGTTCTCCGGCATTGCTCATGTTAATAATTTCCAAATGGAATTTGCATAACTATCTTTCTTTTCAAATTGCTGGTCCAACAAACCAAGCTGCAACACTTCTGTTTTAGCTTTGTTCTGGGACGATAATTTAGTTGTCAGTTTTGGGGCTGCATGAGCATAATTAGGTTTATGTAGCTAAAGACACGTCCACATGCTTCTGTGGTAAATTAGATGAAGGAAAGTGCTGGATTTGGATAAATTTGACAAAATTCAGTCCAGAAATTTTAGAGTAAGCTTAAAGATTTCTGTAGACATACAGTACATTGAAAATATTTTTCTCTGGAGTTATAGCTGTGGTATCACTAAATGGTAATGAAATGCATCCATAGGCCATAACGAATAAATATTTTCATTACTACTATGCCCATCAAGAAAAGTCCTTTCTTGATCAGTTGTGTTGATCAGATTTTGTGTTAACAGGTGAACATCCTTCTTTTAATATTTCCCTCATGTTTTTTTCTTAGCCTGGAGCATCCCCTCCTCCAGAGGAGGAGAGGCATCTACCTGTGTTTGGTGTGGTGGGGCTCTGACACCCTCTGCAGCAGCTGCTTGCTCCGAAGATATAAAACCAAGGGCAGGGGTTTTGGAGGCTGCTGTGCAATAAAATCAGAGCTCCCACCCCAGGGAATGGCAATTCCTAAGGTGCAAAGTGGTACTGCTCCTGGCAAGGTACCGCCAGCCTTGTTCTGGGAGGCTGGCGTGAGGGCATATGCAGCATAGCTCTCCCTTGCCTGGGTAAGGATGGCTTATGCACCCTCCCTTGCAGTGGAAATGAGAACAACCCAACTCATCTAAACTGGGTAGGAGAGCCGCTTGCTCTCTGACTCATCCCATGCAGTCTGGAATGCCGTTTCTCATTCAACATGGCAAGAACAAACCCATCAGTGTACGTGTGCCAGTGATCATGCAGAGCGAGGCATACAAAACTGGTTGAAGCAAGCAAGGGAAACGCTCCTGCAGTGTATCTGCGTTCCTATGTCATCACTAGACCATGAATGTCCAAATCAGCACAACAAAGTAAATGTATCAAAGCAAAGCTGAGTCCTCTTCTCTTTAAAGAATCTGCTTATTTCTACAGTTTATAAGTCCTAGAAACAAGCCTTTGAATTTTAAATATGGATACCTAGGCAACAGTGGATGACAAAGACACTCAACAAAATTCAAGCCTTGCCTTTCCCAGTTTTTTTTTTTTTTTTTTTTAATGTGTTGGCTTTAAGTTATGTTGGCCAAGTTCTATATTCAGAGGTGAGAGAATAAATATTGTTATTTTTTCTGATTTGACTGGAAAGATTTTATCTCAAAGCCCAGATGACTGAAATCAGTTTTATAATCCATATAATGGCTGGAAAGGGAAAATGATGAGGGCTAGCAAGATTCTGAGGAAGCTCTGGGACCTCTGCTCTGTGTCTGCCACTCTTTTCCAGTTTTGCTCTCTTTAGGTTAAGGGGAGGATCCCCAGGTGAACCTGCACATAAGATGGTTTGACTTTTTTGCCACCAGTCCTGCAGGCACTATCAGCCTTGGTAACCCCAAGCTGCAGCCAAAACAAGTTAATTTTTGCATTATCAATTTGCCAGGCAAACAACCAATGCTAGAACCGTGCAGACTTTGTGTAGCCTTTACAAAACAGCTTTTAACTGGTGAACATATGATTTTCTGAATACATTTCTCACAATCAAGGCCTCAGAATATTGTTCCCCTTTCCTTCTTCTTGCATTTATATATGAACTCAGCTAACTTGTGAAAGCTTAGATCCAAAACATGGAATAAAATGTGTTTCTGCTGAAGTGTCCTTTGATAAGTGTGCAGTGACGGGAGTCCCCTGGAGTACTAATTACTGCCTGCACCCACTCTGGGATCAGCCTCTCACCGAAACAAGCACTTTGCTGGTGGGCTTCATGCTCAGGGGGGCTTGGGGCAAATGCATTGAGGGGGAGAGCACATTTTTGGTATCAAATGTAAAAACAACTCAGGGAGAGGGTAATGCCACTTAAACATCCTACTTTTCTACTTTGTAGAAGTGCAATAAGGTAAGGTATTATTTTTCAGGTCCGAGCAGAACTGAAGTCTTTCAGGCCCAAGGAATGGAGCCCAGCGGGCAAAGCACCAGCCCGAGGAGGCCTCCTTGGGCAGCCATGTTCCTGGGCTGACACAGCACTTATCTCAAGTGAAGGCCTGATGGAGGACAGGAAGAAGGCTGGGAAATGTGGGCATACATGCTCACGTCCCCAAGCTGGAAACCGTATGTTATATTTTCAGAAGGGGATGTACCAAGAGGGCCTGAAGCCGAACCAAGCAGTGATAAGAAAGCCACACAAAACACATACTCGCAAGAGGCCACTCTCCTCACAGACTAGGCAGGCTGCAAGCAGGGTTGAGCTATAGCAGGCAGGGGAGCAGGAGCATTAATGGGAAGCCTTTGTGGCTGGCAATTAGTATAATGAGCAGCAGGCCTAGCACATCTGCCATCTGCCCACTGCTAAGTGTCTTGTAAAAAAAGTGAGTCAGGAGGAAGCTAATTTGCTGGTGGTAAATTGTGTTGTATGAAAACAGCAAACCACACTCCATAAGGCCATGTGCCAATGACAAAATATGCTATGGCCTCCTCCAGTTCCTTCCAAGGCACATAACAACTACTTGTTCACATTTCCCATCCTCATAGTCTTTAGCAGTAATCACCTTATCTCAAAGCCTGAATGATGTGGCTTGCAGGGCTCCCCTGCCAGTTTCCCTGTTGCACTTTCTGCCTGCCAACATGCCCATATGGGAGCCCCATCCTTTCCCACCTCCTGTCCCTCCCTCAGGCAGGCCGGCAGCCCTGCCCTGTGTTCCTTCCCTTCCCATAATCAAATTAATGGCATCCTCCCACTCCTTCCTCGTTAATGAAATTGTCCTCAACATCTAGTTCCATCTCTCCAAATTGGTTGGAGGTGTGATTTCTCCTCCCCCAGCCACTGAATCTATTTCTGTGATAGGCGCAGCCTCATAGTCCTTGCAATGTTCTGTTACAGAACATCAAAGTTTTTGCCTGGCTCACGGGTCTCCTTGCAGCTCAGCTGCTGAGCAACAGGCAGTTTCAACGCACACTTTGGAAGAGCAGCCATAGATCCAGGTGCTGCTGAATGAACCTCCTGGATGGTCTTAGGGAATTGCAGATGCTTCAGTCACCCAGCTCAGAAATGATGCAGCCAAGATGCTACCTTCCCAGACCTAAAGACAGCTTATTTATATTTTTCTATTCTTTTTATTTTATTTCTTTTGCAAATGAAACCATTTTATTCCTTCTTGTATGAGTCTGTTTTCCTCATGGGGAACAGAAGGTAGCTAGAGTAACTAAGAGGTAAAGAGGAAAATAGCCTGTGCCTATAAATTAGTTTCCATTCGTTCCTTTGTTCCCCAAAGGCCACGGTCTGACTGTGGGTTAGGAAGAAATACAGCAATTTGGGATTATGCATGGATAAAAGAGAGTTATCCTCATGAGCTGATGATATGTCATCATATATTACAGTGCTGTGGATGTGAATTTGGATTGGGGTTCTGGAGGCAAAGTTCAGAGTATATGGCAAATAATTTACAGTGTAAAACGATCGCCTTTATTGAAGAATGTCACCACGTAGACAGGGGAATTAGGGCAAATAAACCTTGGTGATTTATAGGTTACCACAGCAGGAAGCTTGGAAGGAGTGAGTGTACTGGGTTTTATTTGCTTCCCAGATACTGGGATATTTCACTGCATGGTATGATTTACAGGATTATTTTTAATGTGCTGGTACTGCTTTCCTTCTAAGTGACCCCACCCTGGTGTAATTAACTGGATGGTTAGCAACGTTGTCTGTATACAAGGATGTCTTGGCTGTGCTGAGCTGCCAGGGACATGCTTTGTGGTGGCTGGCTGTAATGCATCCGCTGGCAAGGGCTGCTGCCGTTGCGGGAGAGCAGCATACCTTCAATAAACCATCTCATGGAGAATCACCGGCACTGCGGGCACAAAAAGCACAGCTGGGATTGCCTCCCTGGTGCCTTTGCCTGGGTGTACTTCACCACAACACAAACTTATTGCGTTAGGTAAGAGCTATTCATCTTGCTTTGCAACCTGGTGCTCTTTTAAGAAAGTTTGACCTCAGTACCAGGGAAGCTCATGGAGCAGATCCTCTTGGGAGTCATCATGCGGCACTTGAAGGGCAAGCAGGTGATCAGGCCCAGTCAGCATGGGTTTATGGAAGGCAGGTCCTGCTTGACGAACCTGATCTCCTTCTATGACAAAGTGTCGCGCTGGGTGGACGAGGGAAAGGCTGTGGATGTGGTCTACCTTGACTTCAGCAAGGCTTTTGACACCGTCTCCCACAGCATTCTCCTCAAGAAACTGGCTGCTCTTGGCTTGGACTGGCGCACGCTTCGTTGGGTTAGAAACTGGCTGGATAGCCGGGCCCAGAGAGTTGTGGTAAATGGAGTCAAATCCAGTTGGAGGCCAGTCACTAGTGGCGTCCCCCAGGGCTCGGTGCTGGGGCCGGTCCTCTTTAACATCTTCATCAATGATCTGGACGAGGGCATTGAGTGCACCCTCAGTAAGTTTGCAGATGACACCAAGTTAGGTGCGAGTGTCGATCTGCTCGAGGGTAGGAAGGCTCTGCAGGAGGATCTGGATAGGCTGCACCGATGGGCTGAGGTCAACTGCATGAAGTTTAACAAGGCCAAGTGCTGGGTCCTGCACCTGGGGCGTAATAATCCCAAGCAGAGCTACAGGCTGGGAGATGAGTGGTTGGAGAGCTGCCAGGCGGAGAAGGACCTGGGAGTGATAGTGGACAGTCAGCTGAATATGAGCCAGCAGTGTGCTCAGGTGGCCAAGAAGGCCAATGGCATCCTGGCTTGTATCAGAAATAGTGTGACCAGCAGGGCTAGGGAGGTGATCGTCCCCCTGTACTCGGCTCTGGTGAGGCCGTACCTCGAGTACTGTGTTCAGTTTTGGGCCCCTCGCTACAAGAAGGACATCGAGGTGCTTGAGCGGGTCCAAAGAAGGGCGACGAAGCTGGTGAGGGGCCTGGAGAACAAGTCCTACGAGGAGCGGCTGAGGGAGCTGGGCTTATTCAGCCTGGAGAAGAGGAGGCTCAGGGGCGACCTTATCGCTCTCTACAGATACCTTAAAGGAGGCTGTAGAGAGGTGGGGGTTGGCCTGTTCTCCCACGTGCCTGGTGACAGGATGAGGGGGAATGGGCTAAAGTTGCACCAGGGGAGTTTTAGGTCAGATGTTAGGAAGAGCTTCTTTACTGAAAGGGTTGTGAGGCATTGGAACAGGCTGCCCAGGGAGGTGGTGGAGTCACCATCCCTGGAAGTCTTCAAAAGACGTTTAGATGTAGAGCTTAGGGATATGGTTTAGTGGGGACTGTTAGTGTTAGGTTAGAGGTTGGACTCGATGATCTTGAGGTCTCTTCCAACCTAGAAATTCTGTGATTCTGTGATTCTGTGAAGAAACTGCCTGGGCTGCTGGAAAGCAGGGGTTGATCAGTGCTGTGCGTAAAGCGCTGGGAAAAGTGGTGGAAGCAGTTCTATTGTGCAGAGGTGGAGGAGAAAACATGGCAAAGCAAAGGCTGCTTGCTGCACCGCAGGGAAACTTTTTGCTTTCCTACAGAAACAAACTGCCCTTGAGCTTCATGGACTTATGAAACCAAAATAAGCCACAGACATGATGCTCCATAAAATACTTTTAAAAATCTTTTTAATGAAGAAATAATTCCATTCCAAAATATAGACACACAATTAAATAGTTTAATCACTTCAAAATATAACATGTCCCCAGTAGGTTCCAACACACACACACACAAAACAATACTTAACAGCAATACAAAAAACCCATACAATAGCAGTTCTGTTACAATACCAATGAATATTGTGACATCTTTAGTGTCTCTGTATCTGTCTCAAGTGGTGTCAAGTACAGTAGTTTTAAAAATGTCTTATAGTTAGTAGCCTCAAGATGTAACTCTTCATACATTTTTTTTTTTGGTTCAAAGGTAAAAATGCCCTTTGCCTTCAGGACACAGTGGAGTGCTCGTTGTTCACAGCTCCGTCTGCTGAATTGAACCAATGTGATTACAGCAACCTGAGGTTGCAATATTTACAAAGTCTATCTACAGTAATTGCCAAGAACCAATAAGGATGGGAGAAGATGACTGAAAGTAAAGGCAGACACACGTGATAACTTATGATGCAACAATTTGGCTCATGCATATAAGAAAATACATATTATATCACAACAAAGGCCACACACCTTTTATGCAGTTTAGTTAACAGTACTACTTACAGACAACCCATTCTCCACCTTTGCTTTGGACATTCGAGGACCATATACATCTTCACATCCCTGTCTCCTGAATCCAAACCACTGGTTTCCCTCCAGTGACAGTAAAACCACCCAGAGATTTGACTGCTGTGGTGGGCCATTGGTAGTTAAGAAAAGGCCCATGCCAAGGACCTCTTCTGTAACTCTGTTTGTTTTAATGACCGCAAACCACAATCAAAATAATATTCAACAAGCAGACAAAGACCAGCTGGGCGAAAATGTAGCCAGCTTGACAGTTGGAAAATGCTTAAAATAGATATTTGGAGAGCCGAATAAGACGTGCTTCATCTCAGAGCTCCAGGGCATGAGGGACCTAGAGCCCTGATGGGGACCATGTTGCTGAGAGAAAGATGCTTGATGCATCAACTTTCTTCATTACCCCTAGTCCCAAAGCCCTTGCAATGGATTTATTCTATTGCATCTATTTTAAGCATAGCGATAATGGTCACACAGACATGATGGTGATGGGAGGGAGCTATTACTCTGGGTACAGTTAAACATGACATGGGTTGAATTAGTCAGCCATTGCACATAGCTGCGTTTTAGCTTGTTTTATCACTATTCAGGAAATGCTTGACTGGAATCCTGAGCTGACAGCAACATCTACAGCTTCATTGGATTAGCTTTAAATGTGGAGTGCTAGGCACTAGTGGAGGCTCACCCATTCCTGAGAGGAGGTTGGAGGAGGGGGCATCAGAGGATATGGTGCCTGCCTTGCCAGGTCGGCACATATCCCAGGAGCAAAGACCAGTGACTGCAGAAATGAAAAGCTTACATGAAGTTATCCGGATGCCTTAGTATCCATTTGGATGTCTGAGACCAAGCCCAGATATGCAAGGAGATGTGGACAAGAGTTCTGCATAAGCAATAATACGATATGAAAGTGAAAAATGGCAGCAGCTCTTTCATACAGATACTCGTCCCCTAACACATAGTGCCCAGGGAAACAGCCACAAGCCTAGAGAGTGCATGCAAGCAACAAGTGAACTTACTGGGCTGAGCTACACAGCAATCTCACATAAATACGGCAGCACACATCCACGTAACCATGAAAGAGAGGACAGACAAACTGTATTTTAACCTGCTTCAGATCAATATCTGATCACTTGCTGTAGGCAAACTGTGCTGGTGTGAAATATCTGTATGAAACGTTACTGTTTTCAGGGCTGCGAGGCAATGTCACTTCAGGTCAGCCAGACACTGGAAGCAGCGATGTTGTATTAGTGCAGCAAAATGATGTTAGCACAGAGGCTGTCCCAAGCTAACACACTGAGCTTCTCTGCTGGGCTATGCAGCCAGCACTTGGCATTGCACTGATGTTCCTGCCCTGCTTCTGGTCTGGCTGGTCCTGGACTGGCTCCAAGTTCTCTGTGTGGGCTACAATTGGCTATGTATTAAGCCGTACAGGCATAATCTTTATTTCCAAGCAATACACGGCATGGGGGATATTCCAGCTATTTTGTGTCTGTCCCTGCTCAGAACTACCCATAGGTTTGTAGTAGCAGCTGAGCAAACACATCTTATCTAGCAGTCTCACTTCCTAATCCAAAATGGCCAGATAAGTCCCCTTTCTCCTGAAATGCCTTTATCCTTGAGAGCTATGAAAATGGACAAAACTCCAATCCTGTAATCGTATGCCTGTCCTTTCCAAAAAATCCACTGCTTTTCTTGTGCTTTTCACTGATAGCTAATTCTCCATCCAGCTCTGAAAGAGTCTCACTACACATTTCCAAGAGTGCATGCAGAACATCTGGTGGCTGGCTAAGGCAATACACATTCGGAAATAAAAAGAAAACAGTTGCAAGCGCACTTTAAGCCTGTACATTTAAAGCTGAAGGCCTCGAAAATAACGTTAATGGAGTGGGTGAGTTGGAGGGGCAGAGAAATGGAAAGAGACGGTTTGTTGAACACATGCTTACTAAAGCTAAAACATCAGTGAAACGATACCATGGAAGATTATACATAACATCAGTCAGTTCAGGGATCTTATGGCACCTGTGGTTTATAAACAGCTTTAGCAACGAGTATTTCAAAACATAGTTCACAGTTTTAAGAAGATCTGTGCTGATTTAAAAACTAGATTCTATATCATTTGAATGTCACCTTTTGTATATGATAGCTATTTGGAAAAAAAAATATTTACACTAACTTCTATGGCTGATTTGTTAGATTATTTTGAAAGAAACATTCCTAAGTTACACATTAGCCCTAGATTAGAGATTTTTTAGTTATTATTAATAATTATATTATTTTAGTACATTTTGTATAAGTCAATTTAAAGACTTGCAAACAAATTGCAAATATAGTCTGGTACTTCAATTTTCGGGCTACTAGTTATATACACTCAGGAGTATAATCATTCAGTGTTAAATGCATAATTGCAGCTTTTTATTTCTTCCGTGGAAAAAATGTACAGTGTATAGTAAACTGAGCTACTAAAATCTCAAAGTATTCAGAAATCAAATTTCTATCTATAAACAGTATTGTCATTGTAAACTGAACAGGTTCAATATCATGTGCAAAGGGTTTATGTGAGTTATTAACACTGCCATCCTTTGTAACAGCAGTACGTACTTCAGTCTGTATTCTTCACTGGTAATGAGCCATGTTACAGAAGATGTAGCTAATATAAGTTAGCTTTAAACAAAAGTCTTTTTGTCAAAACACACATCTACAAACTACAACTCTTAGAACAAAAGTACTGTGCTACAGTCCTCAGAACTTAGTTATGTGAATTTTTTGTCAAGAGACGCTGCACCTCTTGGTTCCACTCTTCTGTGAAGTTTGCAGCTAAGCTTTCCTCATCGTCTGTCCGAAAGCAGCTCTCCTCATCATCAGTTCTTACATAGCTCTCGTTGTCTGTCTGACTGCAGCTTGCCTGTTGAGAAATGTTTAGGGAAACTTTTATTTATAAAGTGCCAGTTTAAGATGCTGCATGTGTGTGCACATACCCCCACAGGCACACCCACGAGCATAGCAAAAGCATGCTGCTTTACAGAGAGAAAAAAGGAGGACCTGGCCAATTCCTTTGGCTATACCTGAAACAAATCCCCCCAGACGTGAAAAACCCATTCTACACAGATGAGCCACAGGTATCTGAGCTATAAACAAAAACTTACAGGGCACTTGGTAAGGAAAAAAACTCTTCTAACCATGGTGAGAAGACTGTTCTCTGCTCTCCATGTAGGACACTGGAATAGCTGGGTCTGCATTAACACAGATTTGCAGATTTTTCAATTTTCCCTTCAATTTTACCCTTACAGGTTGCTCTCTAAACAGATTATTGATAGCCAAACCATGGATTATTGCCCTTGTGCACAGGGTGTTCAGCCACCCCATTACCAGCCACTCGCCATCTCCTGTTGTGAGTTTCCCGTCACGTGAAAATGCCTTACCCTTCCTTTACAGGCTTGGATCTGTTTTGTTATGTCTATGAAGAAATGCAGTTACTTAAAAGGATGACTCAGGATGCCATAGCTCATAAACAGCCTCGTCTGCTGGTGCACTTTTTTTTTTGTGTGTGTGTGTGTGGCTTGAAGAATGAATAAATATCTTAATATTGGAGGCATCAAAGTTTTAGCTGGTAATGGAAAATGCTTAATAGATGACCGCTGCTCTCTCTCAGAACTACGTCAGGACCTGTGAACTTTGGGCGTATTTATCCTAAAGGCACTGTTTTCTCATCCTGTTTACACACTTTCAAAGATGAGGAGCCCATCCTTTTTCTTTTCAACTACCTCAGACAGAGATCTGATAGTAACAGCATAAAAGACCAAACCCTATCAACATGAATTCTTTCCCACTCATTTCATTTCTCATCTACAAGATGAGAGGAAATGCAAATGGCTTTAGCAAAAAAGAATTAAATGAAATCTGATGAATCAAGAAAGGTCAGGTAGATTATCTTGCTCCTTCTCCTTCCTGACACCATTTGATTGTATTAATTATTCAAGCACAAATGCTTCCATCTGATTCCTTAATACCTAAGCATGTCAAATGGTATGATGATCTTAATTTAGTATCTCCTTGTGTCAGGCAGTTACAAAAGACCTAACATTAAAATTTTGTTGATGTATGAAAAGGAAACCTGCATTACAAGTATAATGAGAGGTTTGCAAAAAAATCCTGAAGTGAATTTTAAGGAAGTATTTTTTAAAAAATCAGGCATGCATTTACACCACTTAAGTGTGCAAACTCATTTGGTAATCTTATAAGAGAACAATTTTCTCTTCACAGTTCAGCCAAAAAATGAAAATTAAAGGCACAGTAGAGGTCAGAGCTCAGCTGTGTGAGACTAATTTTTATTGAATCAGTTTTAGGGTAAATATAGGTACGTCTCATATTTCTTGGTGGCATCATTATAAACCACAAGAGCAAAGCCAGAGTGGCTTGTGAAATGTTGGATACATTAAGATGCATTGACAGTACTGATAAGTATTTGGTTTTGTTTCTAATTTTCTGGATAAATTACTTATCTTGGTTGAGTGGGAAGATGGCTATTCTAAATTCTCTCAAGGCTTCTCTCAATTTCACGTCCAGCATTGGGTTAGAGGTTTCCATACAAGAAATAAGAAGCACTAATGAACCTCGGGACTCTAAATTCATTGAGGCATTTTGGAAATGCCAGAATTAATTCCAAGTTAAGACTCACATGACTTGTCATATTATGAAACTGCTTCTCAGCCTTTGTTGTAACTTAATCCACAAATTCTTTTCTGTTACTTATCATTCAGTGATTTTCAAAAAGTACCCCTATCACTTGTGTGGTTTTAAAATTAAATTTAAAGAGACCTAAAGCTGCTTCTTCACAGTTAACCTGGTCACAGTTCTCTTACAGCTTTTTTAACACCTACGTGCTAAGAAGAGCAGGGCTTGAGGAGAAAAATAAAGAGGAAAAACAAAAAATAGCTTACAAAGTAGCACACATTTAAAAAAATTGCTGTGCTGCCAGCCTTCTGTTACATTCAATTGGAATGGTCCACATAATGCTGTTTTTTATGTTCAGAATGAAAAAAAAAATGAATTAGATGAGACCAACTAAAATGTTGCTGTGGCAGCACTAAGAAAGCATTGCTTTCGAAAATCCAGGGAATTGTAAGGCTTGTGGGAGCATGTCCACTGCTCAGGTTGACAACTGTTAATGGAAAGTGACAACTTCTTAACTGCTTTCAGAGGTGGAGGCTTTCCGTTTCCACTGGCCATCCTTGGCAAGAAATGCAGCTGCTATCAGGGGGATAAAGGCAAAATAATGTTGAAGTTGCGTGTTCACGTGTTCAGATATTTTTGAGATCTCCTGAAAACAACCTCAAATTCACTCTGCTACTTTATTAAGAATAAACCAAGTGGTATTAAAGTACATTTAACATATAAACTCAAAACATGATTAAATTATATTACATGTATTACCTGAACCACTTGATCTCTTGGGAACTTGTTATACCAGATGTTATTTCAAATCAATTCTAGAGAATTGAACATAGCACTTTTAAAAAAGCAAATGAAAATAGAATACAAAAAGCCTTAATCAAATGACGTCAACATTGGTTATCCATGATTGATAACTCTGTGGCTGGCCATCAGTACATATCACTCATATGAAGCTATAATAAACTGATATGATTCAAGAGCATCCAGGGGATGAGATAGTAACTCAGTATCAGATCTCTGCTAATTTGAGCCAGGATACATATTTTCAAGAAAGCATTATGTAGAACAGAAGTATGTATTTTCCTACATTTCTGTGTTAGTATTGCTTTTTCATAAAAACTGAAACCTTAAAAAAGATTTAAAGCCTGGGCTTTCAATGAATAGGATTTTCTTTATTTATTGTGTATTTGATTGTATTTTATTTTTTTTGCTTAATCCTGCAAATCATTTGCCTGAATATTCCTATCCTTTAAAGTCAGTTATTCCTAATTGCAACTAAAATCAGCTAGACATAGTAGTTCCCCTATATACACAGCCACATACATTATTGTTAAAAGATCTATTTTCCTTTTTGTGTGACCTGATCTGCAACTGTCAACTGCAACAAAATGAAGACGAAAATTTGCTTTTCTGGCTGTCTATGTTTAGGAAACTCTACATAGCTCATATTTTTAACAAGGCTACTGAGAAAATGACTGTAACCTGTGGGGCAACGTTAGGAGAATTTTTACGAGCAGTTATTTGGTGTTTATAGTACTCTGGGTATTGCTATTTGCTTTTCACATCCATTTATTCTTCTTTAGCAGACACTGAGACAGATGCTTCAGAAATACCTAAACAGATTTTAACACTCAAGACGGGCAGCTCCTTTCCCAAGGCCCACCCTTTAACATCCTAGTATCTTTAGAACTTGTAAAAATTTTGAATTAGGGTCAAATTTGGCTATCAAAACTGCCATATAAATAAGGAGGGTTTCAGCCTTTCCTGAAATGCTGGCACCCCTAGCATGAAGCACCGCATACAAAATCTAGCAACAGAAATCCCTGCTACAGTTGGCACAGCTTGGCTCGCTGGTTTTGCTTGTCTGAGTATGACCCTGCTCCTAGCTCTGAGAGTTCATTGATAGTGGGCCTTCAGTTGCCTTTAGTTCTGGCTTTGAGGAATAGACTCAGTTCGCAGACTGGAGTCAGACCCCTCCTTTGATTTCTTCCCCCTTTGTGGCCCTGTTAGCCCAGGGTTCAGGGTCACGGTAGGATGGATGGCATCCTCTCACTGCTGGCTCCACAGCAGGGCACCGCGCTCTCCTCAGTGGTCAGAAATACAAAGTCCGCAGCAAGAAGGAAGCCTTTGGTTTCCCATTCCCTGGGCAAATGTTTGGAATAACAGGCTACTTTGTAAAAAT
This sequence comes from Oxyura jamaicensis, assembly GCF_011077185.1. Lineage (NCBI taxonomy): Eukaryota > Metazoa > Chordata > Aves > Anseriformes > Anatidae > Oxyura > Oxyura jamaicensis. Next base: position 114,759,963 of record NC_048894.1, on the reverse strand, counting down.
AGCTTTTGCCTGCATTTCTGAATAAAAATACAATTGTTGAACTTGGCATTAAACTCAGTGCTGCAACTGTGCGGTTGGCACATGTAAAGAACATGACCTGAATATGGATCAGCGGGGAATTTAGAGACTTTCTTGCTTTATCTCTGAATTGCTAGACCCTAGGTATTAAGTAGTTGGGTACCTTGCACTTTGGATCGGGACATTTTAAACTTCCACAACAAATTGGAGGATAGCTCCACAATTAGGCAGCTGGTGGATTGCTTTCTTTGAAGTTTTGGTCCTACCAGAACTGATTTATTTCAGTTATCCTAGGAAGACCCAACCATTGCATGGAACTGAACTCAGATCTCCTGAAGTACAATCTGATTTCTTATCTACTGAATTTACTTCCTCTGTACTGGCTAATATACTTGTCATCATCCCCAGGGACAAAGTCCCACATTCTCACCCTTACGGGTAACAAATGAAGATGAAAAGGGTGGTGGCTTAACAGGAATCCTCAGGGCCAGGACCACATTTCAAATGGATTATTAGCAATTATTTAGAGACATTCGTAGGCATACTAATACAAGTTAGGAGAAGAAAGAAACAGCATCATCACATACACTCAGGCAGTACCAAGTGAAATACACATTTTGAGGATTCACTCCAAATACTCTTCTAAATTATAGTGATACTTACTTGAGAGGAGAGAGAGAAGGATATTGCACTCAACTTTGCAAACTGACCTGTAGATAAACAGAGGACAGAAAACAAGAACATGACAAATTAAGCCAGTGAGCAGCCAGGCAGTGTATTACTCTGAAGAAAGCCATGCACAAGCCTAGAAATAAAGACAGCAATTAAAAAACCCAGAAAACAAACCCAATGAAAAGTGTCTTACACAACACATCCAGCAAAAGACTGTAACAAGAACACAACTGATAGCAGATGTGGGAGGATAAGCACTGTTAGCATTTACACTTGTGCACTAAATGTGGTTATTTATTTATTTATTTATTTATGGTACAAATACTTGTTATTTACAACATGCTTCAAAAAATGAGAGAGAAAGAAGTCTCCTTTGAGGTTTCCTGCCCCAGATTCCCTTGTGCATCCTGTGTGTTTTGCTCATACTTTACTAATTTAGAGTTTTGCTTGAAAGTCTTGGAGACAAGGTGACACGAAATAACAAGAGTGGGTTTTGACCAACCGTCTTCCATGCTACACTACGTCTACACATTTTTAAAAATGTGCTGCTTTTACACAAAGTGAGATATTAAATAACATAAAAATGGTTACCATATTGTTACTGAGGGTACCATTCTGTAACCCCAGTAGGAGTTCTTCCTCGCAGATTATTTCAGCTGACAATTGCATTATGACAGCTACAGCCACCAGTTTTTTTTTTTTTTTTGTTTTTTGTTTTTGCTATCCAGATGAATGCATTGTACATATGAGTACAAACAGAAAAGCAGCCTGTAATAAACTCCAATGGTTGGATGCAAAATGATAATATTTCACCTGGCTACTGTCCAATAGGATACCCTAAATAGTAATTTCCCAGTTTTCTACCGTTTTTTCAAGTGGAAAGCAAGTCATGGCTTTATCTTTAGAAACTATCAGTGACATTAGTGGAAAAAGGCATGGAATAACAAAAAACACAAAATAACCGCAAAGTGCAGAGAACAAGCCAAAGCTGAAGCATGTGTGTCTCAAGAGCAATATATGATACTATCCAATCAAATCCTAATCATCCTAGTGGTGCCTTCTAGCTTAGTACCTATTTTTGCTTGCTTTAAACTTGTTCCTTAATCAAAAGGGTATCAGCCATACTAGGAAGGACTTCTCATACATGTTGCATTCTTTGGGTCTGAGGTTATCAACAAAAAGTAGCTTCTACTTTTAGGTCACTGCTATCAAATTATTGCCTGACAGGAGCTGACAATCTGATGGACAGTGAAGTACATCATGAAATTTCTTCTGGAAAAATTCTACTAAATGGAAATTGTATAGAATGAGGACTTTTGACTGCTTCAGTGAACACATTTTTGTTCACCTGAGTGTAGTCTTGGCTGACCTAAATTTAACAGGAGTTTTATTCTGACACCAACAAGAGATATTTCCTCCCTGTCTTCTGTGAATGCTGTTGGAAGACAGTAGAAAAGCTCTATTTTTGACTGAAGCAGGAGTAACACCCAGTTCTGTTTAGCAACATTTGCAATTTTGACTACACAAGGAATACCCTTATTTTGCAGTGCACACGTGTACTCAGTTTTGTGCATGTACACAATCCTGTTGTGACTTGTGAAACTCATGTAACGCTGTTACGGTACATTGCGCTTCCATCCCGTAATCAAAGTACGATCAAATTGGTCTATCATTCCTTCCAGAAAAAATGAAATTTTTACCAGCAATAATAACATTTATTATTTGATGCACGATAGCTGTCACTGTTGAGGTACTCCTTCTCAGCAAATGACAGTTATTTTCTATTACATCAGCAGTGGCAGCTTATCTTATTCATAAGTTTAAAGGCTGTCATTTTTGTCATTTCCTAGCTTGGATTTAAAAAAAGTGACAAAAAAAAAAACATGTCACCCACTGTTGCCTTAGTATATATTACACAACAGTGCTGCTGCTGCTGTCATCATGTCCAGTTCATACAATGAAATGAGTTCTGGCAGGCTACCCATGAGCCTGTAGCAGACTTAGGTAAACAAAACCAAAGAACAGATTCTAATCAACCTCAAAAGTACCTGCAATTTTGATGAGTTTCAATTAACTCTTCCAAGACTAATTCATCCTAGCAGCTGTACAGAAGAGATAGTCACAAGAGCTGCCATTTTTGATTAGATCAAGCGCCTGTCAGTCCCAGAATCTTGTCTCCAAAGTGACCAGCAATGGACACTACAGGAAAACTACCATCAAAATTTCTGCTCAGAAGGTGCTTTCAATCTGATTTCTGTACACATGGTCTCTTAGTGTCTGCTAAATCCTTTTTAAAAACTCATTTACACTTTTGGTCTCTGTTACACTCTAGGTTGGTGAGATTCAAATTTTAATTGATCACCATGTGGGAAAATACTTATTTTTGCTTGCTTTAAGCCTGTTCCCTAGTAACTGAATTGGGTATGCCCTACTACTGACACTGCTACCAACATTATAAGATATGAATTTTATATTAGAATGTTCCCAGTCAGAATAACTTAAAAACTGGTGATAGTTCATTACACCAGGCAGAAGCAGAGACTGCTGCGCAGACAGGACAGGATATCTACAGAATTCCAGCCCCCTCTGGCAAATTAGCTTTTCTTGGACTCTCAAACAAATGCCCTTTGAAAACTTCCTCAGGGGGTGCTTAATGACAAATCCCCAGGCTCCACTATTCTAGATGCTTGTTGAATACTCGCTCCTCTAGGATATAATTCTTTCCAGACCCTCTCCTCCCCTTACAGATTCTGACAATGACGATGACAATGACACAGACTGTATCTGAGCTTCAGTTCACAGTGACGAACCATTATGAATGTTTTCCATTACTGGAAGAAAACAAAACCTAAATATAGCAAGAGCTCAGCTTAACATCATGAACCAGCCTATGTGGTACGGAGCACTAAGGTCTAAGTGACTTGGCGGGAACTGGCAGAGAACAAGCTCAGGGGCAATTCTGGCCCACCTGATGGCCCTGGTAATGTTAAGGACTACTGTCATGTTTCTCAGGTAGTGTGGTCTTCCTGGACATGCACAAAAGCCAGGTGCATGCATGGCTATGGAAGAGAACAGAAACAGGTTTTGGAATGTGTCTGCTTTAGTAACTGAGAAGAGATCACACCCCAGGGCCCAGGAGGGATAAGAAGGGCTCTGGGCAGCATTTGTTTCACATTTATGGATATGTATGGGCAGCTCCTTTTCCCACCTGGTATGCCTCATCCTGCAGCTTCTGCTTCAGGTACTCCTCCATCTTCAGTTCATTCTCCAGCTGGCGGACAGAATCATTCTCATAATTTTCATCATCTGCTCTGACAAAGGGGTCTCCATCTTCTGTAACCCTAAAGACAATTATTCATAAATAGCCTCCTGAAATGAATGACATTCAGAATGAATAAAACTTCCCTTTATTCCAAGGTCCAAGGAGAGCAAGATACTTCTACTCCAGCCACATGCACCACCAGTTAATAATTTCCTGGCAGTGGAAGACACTACTGCTATTTCTCCTCTCCAGTGGTCTAGTGCTGATGAAGTAGACCAAAGGGCATATCGTGCTGAAGGCATTGTTGGTGTACAACAGTATGGAAATGAGTAACAAAAGTCCTCAATAACTGCTTTGAGAGTAAACAAGGAGTAAGAGGTTGAACCGAAAATAACTGGAAAGATGTCTATTGTCTTTGACAAGTTTCAGATTCTAAAAATAAACTGGTTTGTTGGTCAGTTGAATTGGTCAACAAAAAGCATTCCGTCTTTTCCAAAAACAACTGCCCTTTTTTCAGAGTGCTCCAATAGGCCCCTCATTCTGGATAAGCAGGGATTGGGACTGCAGAATACATTAAGGAGCACAGCTGTCCCATGGTCTGCACACTGCCCGAGTGTCCCAGGTTGGATGTGAGACAGCTCGCTCCTCACGTTCATAAAGCTATCCCCACTTGAATTTACGCTTTTAGTTTGGTATTCAAATAGTAGAGAAGGAGAGAAATTGCCTTCAAAAGAAAAACGAGTGATACTACAAAGGCCAGCCGAGCAGTTACCCACATGTCACTGCGCATGGATCCCGTGGCAGCAGCGCTGTGGATGTAGCCTGGCTTCCGGGCATGGATCTGCGCGAGGAAAGCCTTCTCGGATGTTGGGGACGGAACGAGGTCATCAAAATGGGTCCGTCCAAATTCGGAATCCACGTTGCTTTCTGTCTCACTGCCCACCTCTGTGAAGCAAAAGGTGACAGGTGTTTTCATTTAACTTTCACAAGAATAACCATACCCGTCTATTTGTTTAAGCCTTTCTCTGTGTCTCCTGCTTACAACGACCACCTCCTCGTAGCAAATGCAGCGATATTTAGTTAAATTCCATTCTACATATATCTGCAGACCTAATGGTCTTCTTCTCAGGGTGGGACAGAATACTGAAGCTTTTGCTTATTTGGCTTATTAGGTAGGATATTTTTATGAGTATACTATACACAGCATTTTACAACAAATCCTGTACGTTCTATATTGAACATAATTTCTAAAGATGGAAATCCCTCCTCCATGCCATTTCAACCATCTTTCTAAATGGAAACTTCTTTTTATGGAACAGGAATGTGCCATGTGATTAGGTGCTTTGACAGCCACTGACCAAGTTCTCTCTCAGGTACTACAATTCCCTGAAAAGGACATTTCCATATAAAAACAGGAGCAAACTTCTCAAGGAGTTTCCATTGTATCCTACTGCACGTTTACATCCATCGCTTTCAAATCTCCTCTATTATGAAACCATTATTTGGGATTTTTTTTCTGTAAGTATAAAAAGCTTTGAAACTACATTACATTGCTTTCCTTGTTGGTCGATATACTCCTAACTCCCATTTTTCTAAACATCTGTGAAATGTCAATGTGTTGACCATCCACCCCCTTCAGCCTCACTCACCAGAATTTAGTTCTTTTACCAAAGAAGACATGGTGTTGGTGATTGAATCTGCTGCCACCAGCAAATCATTTCTCAAGTTCCGCCTTGCACCTGAAGCAAGAGACAGACAAAACAGTGTTAGTATTCTTCACAAGACGTATGTTTTCCTGTTCAAAGCAGTTTTAACCCTGCTGAAAGCTGCCATTGTGGTGATTCAGGGTATCAAAGTCCTTACAAGGGACACGTGCAGAAGAGTTCTCTGCAGAATGTCCTCATTTATTCATGCTCTATGCAAGAGCAGAAGCCTGCCCTCATGCTTCATTTAATCACAATGCCAGATATGTGCAGATTATTCATTGCCATCAAGCTTGCATTTGTGTAGTGACACCAGCAGACCAGGCCTGGAAGATTAAATCCAGCATGAACTCATTTAAAATGTCTGTGGGGGAGGAGGGAAGAAATGAAGTGTTTTCTCTAAATTCTCACTGTTCTGTTTAATGACACCATTATTGCTCCATATTTGCCAGCTAATTATGGCAGATGTTGAAGAAACATACTTGACCTCATCAAGACTGATAAGATTTTTCTTCTCTACTCCCTCTCAGCCTCTCCTATAGCTGAAGGATTTTCTTGTATATTCCATAATTTCATAATTTACCTTTTTTTTTTTTTTTTTTTTTTTTTTAATAAAGGAAGCACTATTGCCTTTCTTAACAGCCCCAGGCTGCTGTTAAATTCTTTCTAATAATGGATCTAGAAGTGCTTCCCTGCTGAACCTGGCAATATTCCCTTAACCATCAATCATGAAAGATTCTTGTGAACTGCATGAAATACTCCTTCCCTAGGAGGCTGTGGGTAATTCATGCTTCACTCCCTCAGATCCCAAACATAGCTCCTATTGTGGCTGAATAATCAATATATCCCACAGAATCTCTAATCTTCCAGACTGGATTATTCACAGGAACTGGCAGGATCCAAACGCTGTAGATTCTTTAAAACAGGCTGAATGTAAAACAACGCATTAAAAAAAATTCCTGAACACTACAGTGTGCTTTTTATTTTTTTAATATATCACTGTTAGCAAACGATTCCTGGAATGCAAATCGAAGTAGTTAATCTCTCTTTTACACACACAGCCACTCCCTCTATAAAGCTTTCTCAGATTTGTATCTCTAAACTATTGCAAACTCTATAAAAAAAGAAAAAAAAAAAAAAAGAGAAACACAAGAGAAACAGTGCTTTAACCAGGGCTTGTCTGCCTTATGTATACAGAGACAGGTCTCCGCTGGTGCAGTGCAGAACGGAGCATCATATGTCAAGATGTGACAGAATGGCTGGTTTCAAGTTCTTTAGTTCTGACCTCCCCATCTAGGGAATATGGTAAATAATGACATAAAGCTAGATATTCATCAAATGCTGCACTTCTGAAATGTGATCACTTACCTTTTTATATTGCTTTTTCTCTTGAACAAAACACATTGATATACTTTAAAAGCATTTGCCTGAGGCAGCCTTAGTATTATTTATGGAAATTTTATTGTAGCCACTATCTTATTTCTTTCAGTCGTAGCTCTGGAAGAAACTGTTCTACAATATCACAGAGGTTAGTGGTCCACATTTTTTGCCTCTCTCAATTTTTTCACAGCAGAAAGAAGAAAATTATGTCTCGACTGTTTCTTTTCTCACAGAAAATAAGGTATCCAGCAGCCTGGTATGTTGGGATTAGGAATTACACCCTAGTAAAACTTGTTCAATACATGAATCGACTAGCACTTTAGTAGAAAGTTCTTGATTGCATTATAGATTCGACCTTGTTGTAAGATGGAGACACACAGTGCCCAGGGAAGTCTAAAGGCAGGCTGCATGAGAGGCTGAACTGGGCTCTTAGGAACAAATACACATCCACTCTAGTAGGGGTACGTCAGAGCCCCACTTACATTTAATTTAGTACTAGTGAAGCAGGACAAAAAATATTCAAGTAAAAGATCTGCAGTGATGTATGTGTTTTAGAAGAAATCAGATTAGAAAAAGAAGGAATATTTCATTCGGGTCACATGAGCTATCTGCTTTCTTTAGCATTCAACATCATAATTTAACCTGTGGCCTTAGAAATTCAAAACTGTTCAAAATTTATTGCTGCTTGACAAGACAGTGGAAAGAGGAATAAGAAACCTTGTGCATTCTACATCAGTTTTCTAAAAAAGCGAAGGGCTCATTGATTCTTCCAGAACTCAATTCTTGCCTAGTCTAGCCAGACTGTTCTTAGAGCCCCAGAGCAAAACAACAAGGGACAACATCCACAAGTTGCATCAAGAGACACTCAGATTTAAGGACAAAAAAAATACGTAATGGCCATGGTCAAACACTGGAGCAGAGTCAGTAAAAGATGCACGCTGGGAGCCATCCACAACTCAACCGGCTGAAGTCCTGAACAATTGCATCTCACTCTGAAGGTGGCTTTCTTGGGGCAGAAGGACATGGTGGCTTACAGAGCTCTTCCTACCTAAACTAAGTCTATGGTTGTATTATCTAGTCTTTCGCAAAGTCTTCATTAAAAAACAAACGCACCGACAATGCTTTGCGGAGGTCAGTAACAACTCTTCTTATTCTGGTTAACAGGGTACCGATAATGAGCTGACCATCTTCATTAAAATTCCCTCTTACTGCAAAATCCATTAGCTGGCATCACTGTCCAGGTTGTGCTTACCTGCCTGCCCTGAGAGCAATGTCTGACAGCTGACAAAGTTGATGTTCCATAGTGAGACACAGCTGTTGTGGATATTTTTGTGTTGTTTCACTGCATGCAACTCAGAAACTCAAGTTCATTTAGTCACTAACCACGTGAAATAACAATTCTTAAAATAGTTTCCGAGTACCTCACACAAGCTAATAATGAGACTTACTTTGTGCAAAGGCTTCCTGCACATCTCCTCCCACCCCAGTCAGAGAGTCCTGAGGTGTGTGGGTTGGGGTGGAGCAGGCGGAGGCAGACCTGATGGGCATCGGGATCGGTCGACTGATGGTGTGGCTGGGTGAGGAACGAGGAGACCCTGCCCCTTGTGTCTACAAAACAATCAAACAGTTAAACAGTTAAACAGTGCAAGAGCCCTCACCCTCAGCTTAAAGGCATCATGCTGTTTGTAGATCAGTTGTGTAATGCTAATTTTGCTAAAAGAAATGTACTGAAGTCAGTTGTTTGTTAGCAGACAGCAATGCTCCAGGATAGAAAAATAGTAAGTAGGAAAACACAAGTCAAGAACTGACTTCCTTGAAGCATGGGAAAATGTCAGGCAGCTAAATTAGAAAAAAATAATCCAAGTTAATAAACACTGAAGTATAGGCTTGCTCTCTGCCCTCTTCCCTCTCTCACTCCCCCAGTTCGCGTGCATGTTTGGTAAAACATAACTCATTTGGACTGTGAGAAGGGGAAAGATGCTGGCACTGAAACATCTCCCAGGCTGGGCAAGGACCTGAAGCAGGGCTGTTACCAGAACGCTGCCATGCCAGTGGGTCACATCCATGCCCTCCGCCTCCTCGCAGGGGACATGCATGGCACATGCAACCTCGCGGTCACATCAAGGCTGACACACTCAATAAACAATATAGCTTCGTGCGTTTTATTAGGGTCTAGAGAACTGCTTTAAGCCACTACTAAATCATACGCTATTAAATTGTTTGCTCTACGGGATATACTCAGGCACTCCCAAACCACAGTGGGCACAGGGCAACTTTAAATCCTGTGATGGGTTCAGCTGCTGGAAACTAACGTATTTTAACACCAGTCATATAAAATGTCATGCTGTTAGCACCTCACGGTTAGTATCATTTAGCTGAAATCCAAGCAGACTTTACAAACCAATGATAAATTTACAAATGCAGCTGGGTGAGCGATACCAAGAGACACGGTGCACGTTTCCCTGACTGCTCCAAAGCCCCCGGGAATGCAGGTCCACGTAAGGAAAAACAAAAGCCCAAGCCCACGCCAAGCTACAGACAGCTTGTCATGACTGAAAACCTGTCCTCAGTGGATGGAGGTGGCTCGAGTGCTTTCAAACAGCAACTACAACACGTGCACCTGGTTGTTCACAGCGAAAAGTAACATAAGGGCTGTTTCCCTCAGCCCCTATCTATTCTGAGAATTTAGAAGTATTTCTTAACTCTTTGATGCCATTTCTTTTGACTCCTGCAGCGGCTGCCACTGCAGCCCAGATAAGGTTTGGCAAATGTATTCTAAAGAAGCCAACAGCAGCCCACAATGGAAGGAGCGCAGCACAGCCCTTGAGATTTTTATAAATTCCTGCCCCTAACCATAAATAATGTATCAGAATACTAAGCTATTTGTTCATTTCTATCACCCCTTTCTAAGAGACATTATCACCAGAGAGACATCAAGGGCAAATTAGTTTTATGAGGAATAAGCACATTACTGATGGGAGAATGGGGGGATTTAATACTTGAAATTCCTCTAATGACCAGCTTTAGAACATTTAAATGATGGATGAAAGGGAAGTTGAATATATAAGGGCCAGATGCTCCCCTGTTTCTGGAATCATCTGAACCCACAGCAGCAGAAATGCAGATCTCTGGTCCACCAGAGGCTGAGCACAAAGCAACCTCGAGGTGTTCCAAGGTCCTTAGAGGTCACACTCCCTGCACATCAGGCAGGGGAGCTGGGAGCTACAACTTCTTCCTTTCCTTTCATGCTTCAATGCCTCTATGAAACAGATATGTTAAAGAATTTCTTGTTCCCAGCTCCCTCCTTCACTTGCCCTTTTTCCTCAGCTCCCCTTTGCCTTTGATCACAGTTCTGGGGAACACCAACAACAGTGGGAACATTGAGAGAATATGAGAAAAAAGGGACAAAATTTGTTTCCTATAACCAAGTCACATTTAAGGAATGAACTTTATAATAGGCATTTTATTTACTAAAAATAACAGATGCTTGCCAGTACTTCTTCACTGGAATTTTCCCACAAGAGAAATGTGAAAGCTGCACACCAGTACTTGGTGTTGCATTTGCTTTACAGCTAGGGCTCAGATCTTATGTGTTTATGGTAAACACATAACCGAGTGTTTACGATAAACAGCACTCTCTTATCTGTAGCACTCGGTTTGTGAACAAGCTGTTTGGGAAGCACAGAGAAATGAAGCACTTTGATTCCCCTGTCCAGCTAAAAACTCCCATCTTTTTGTATTATTTGGGCAACGCTGGGCAGAACTGAGGAAGTTGAAATATGAGGATATTAGGGAATGCCTGATTTAAAATAAGTGAATGCTTTCCTTATATTTTGCTTAGTTCCAGCTCAGCCCAGGTTCGTGGGACAGGAGTGTTATTAGGATTGGATTTCTGCTTAGTGGCTACCAGGAGAAACGCGTTTTCCACTGGAGCTAACTGCCTGCAGCCCACAGACACCATCAGCGGTGACTTGGTTATCTCAGCAGAGAAATGGAGCACCAAACTGCACCCAAACGAGTCAGCCCCACCAGCTGGAGGGCTGGGGCTCGCTGAGAAAGAAGCTCAGGCAGCTAGCACCAAGATGTAGGTGACTTCAGGTTTTATGCTGCAATGAGTTGCAGCTGTCAGTGCTCTGGTGCCTTCTAGGAAAACCTGTATTTTAATTCGCCGTTCCTAGTTAACATGCTAGGGATTTTAAATTAACCCTTGCTAGGCAGGAGGTTTCCCATTATTAAGCCTCAAGCCTGCTCAGGGGAAAAGGCTTGGAGCGCAAACGGGAGCTTTAGCGCAGTGCTCCCTCTGCCGGGGCTGGGCAGGGATCACAGACCCTGAAGCCTGTCCCACAGCCTCATCGGATAGAGAGGAAGCTACGCAGACGCGAAGGACTCATTACCCTTTCTCAGGGAAGGGCAGTAGACAAATAGAAAGTTCGTAAGCATTAGATGATTTGCCAGATGGTTTATTCCAACTGAATTCCTCCAGAAACGAATTTAATCCTGTTTCTCTCAACAGATCACGAAATGGCAGAGTGTAATGGGGATCACTGCATGGAAACGGGTAATTCCAGGGCATCATCACCCGGTATTCAGCAAGGCTATCACTCTGTGAAGAAAAATTCCTATCTTGTAATAGCCTGAAAATGAGCTTTCCTTATACTGTCCAGTGAACATTTCATATGGTAGGGAAACTCTGCTCATGTTGGGCAGTTTTCTTTTCTGAATGGGAGATCACAGAACTTTCAATGCTGTTACACAGAATGAAAAAAAGATGGCTCTTACACAGAAATGCTATTTGGTCAGATTTTATTTTTTATTTTTGGTGCAACAGACTGATGCTCTACAAAAATTAGCCAAAATGCTAGCTTTATGAAGTTAAGCATTACCTACAAACACTGCATGTTCTTCCATAGACAGAATACTTCAGACTTCTAACAGTATTTCTGCTGATGAGACCAGGAAGAAATGTGTTTTGTTAAAATGCAACATTTTTTATTGGAATCATAAATCAGCCTACTGTCTGAAAAGGGCTTTATATATATATATATATTTTTTAGCCTAATATCTTTCCAAGACCCATTTCAGCAATAAAAAGCACCAAACCAACTAAATGTTTTAAAATTTAACATTAATAATACAAATACTCGCTCTTTTTAATTTAAGTTACAGGAGTCATTTAGGAACTACAATGCTGTCCTGAAAACTGACAGGACTGTTACTATCAGTGGTGGCCGTAAAAGATGTACACACAATGCCCCAACTTTTTTTGATAAAGCGGGATTTTAAAACTCAATGTCCTGTTCTAATTTAAAGTCAGTTACATTTTAATTAGAGATCCAAAATTTTCATTACATTTTTAAAATTTTAACTATAGTGGAAGCGTTCTTTAATTCACATTCTAGGTTGGTTTCACTACATATGTTTTGATTTTGTATCTTAGATGTCCGTATATAGAAGGGTGAGAAAAAGATCAAGACCCCTTGTAGCCATGGCTCCATTTCTAGGGGGATAAGATGGTTAATTATGAAAGTTACTTCAAGATACTTGAAAGTAATGTGTGAAAGAAGTGCGAGATATTAATTTTATTCAAAAGAATATGCACACATTTCAAGCAAAGGAAGTAAAATAAATCACAGGAACGTAACCATGTTTAGGAGTTAGTGAGGCCTCCAATAAGTAGGCAACTTATACCTGTTTCATTTCTTCTTCCTAAAGAAAAAGAGGATCAGCAAATTAGATTAGACAGGATGTAAGTGAATAATAGAAGAAGAAATCTGGAGTACAGGGTTAAAGCTGAAACTGAGACAGTTGAAAATATGTCCAGGTTATGGTCCTGTTTCTGATGACTTTGAAACACCAGAACAATGCAAAGTGTGCAGAACGCTACTATAACCTCCTGTCTTAAATTCTCTTTGCCCAGACCGTGCAATGACAGCAAGATGCCCAGACTGTTAGCTGTAGCTGTGCAGTATATGATGGATAGAGGGAAAAGCACCTTGTCTACTCCTAGCTCCTAGCAGAGATGGTTGGCTCTGCTGCTCAGGTGCCACCAGATCTTGCACTGTGGCTGCAGAAGACTGTCTGAGGAGATGCAAATGACTTAAGGGGTCCAAAATCACTTGATGCAAATACATGTTGCTTAATGATTTCCACTAAAGTCTCTCTTCTTTTGTCACAGTCATGTTTGAACCAATCCACTGAATTTCCATGCATTTATTTTATCTGGCCTGGCCGAAAAGAAAACAGGCTCTCATGCCGTTCAGAGTTCCTTCTTACAATGTGAATTTCTGGCATTGTCTGTCCTGAGGCACATCAGGTAAAATGGAGCTGGACTCAAATAAATAGACATTTTCCATATCGCCCTAGCCTCTCTTAAAAGTGCACATGTGTTTTGATATCTCAGTTTTTAAGTGAGATCCTTTCTTGAGGCATGTTTCATCTTTTTGACATGGGCTTGTTTTTGTGTTTATGAAAATGATCAAGTGTTTTTGGGGAAGCATCTTTAAAACCAAATGATTAAATGTAGTTGTCAAATGGTATGGCTGACTGAACTAGCCATGGAATGGGCAAATTAAAGAAACTTGTAAAAACAAATCCGTACAGGCAGTTGCAGTAAGTAGTAGTGTACAGTGCTGAGCTGTTTTTCTCATGGATATTAGTTATCCCATTTTATATGTCATTTTGTTTCTTTTCTGGTTCCTTTCTTTATGTATTTGATGTCCTCAACAGAAAAAATTGTGAAAACACCTGAAATTGGGCCAGAAAATATTTTGTTCAGACATTGTTGAATGGCCAATGCAGAAACTGATAGCCTAAAGTCCAGAGATGCTGTCAAATCCTTCTACAAATGAGCAAAATAGGACAGTATTGCATCATGCTGTAGTACTATTCAAAGGACTGTATTATTTGCTCCACAGTACGGAACTTGTCTCAACTGTTCCAAAAAAAAAAGAAAGGGAAGATCACAAAGCCAAGTTTTATGGGTGGAAATAGTCAAATTCTGCAGAATTTTCCACTCATCTCTCCTCCCTTTCCTCTCTTGCTTTGCTCTGCCCTTCCTCCTTGGTAGTACCAAGTGTAGTTCCTTACCTTTAGCAGTTTCATGAGGCCTTCTAACTGAGCCATAAGCTCCCTTCGGCTTTCCTGGAGAGCAGACATCCTCTGTTCCAGCTCGTCTTTCCGCTGTCTGAGAAACAAGCAGATACGATCAGAGCCTATCCCCCAGCCTCAGCAGCTTTTAACTGCCTCATTTCCCCAGCACGACCATGAGATGTAAGTCTGTCTATAGACTGTAGGAAAGCAAACACGCTGTAAGAGTTCAGTGCCTGGAAAGCAGGGCTATGTGGAAGCTATGGAGTTCCCTTACACTGGGCGTATTCATGGGACCGTGTACAGTGATTAGTAAAAAGACAGTCTGACACAGACCCTTCTCCAAAGAGCAAATGAGGTTCACATTTGTGTATATTTTCCCTTGTGGGAATGCCTGGCAGTGATTTCATCTTTTGTCCTTGAATCTCTCTAGTCAATAACCTCACTAACTGTCAGGAGAAATTAAAGCCATGCCCTGAAGGACAGGAAATCGCATCAGGGGCACTGCACAGGGCAAGATACAAGAGAATCTAAGAGAGTTCAGAAATTCAGCCAGAAAAATACAGTGAACTGTGTTTGTTTCTATTTTTTCACAAGGCAATCATAAAACTATCACATAATGGAGCTATAATTGCTTGAAAATAGCTCTGAAGTCTCTAAGCCCAGTGCTGGTACTATGACAGTGTAAAACACAGCCACTCCATGTGTGACAGCCAGTCTGTGTCCTCTTAACTGGCAACAGCTTTGATTCTGCACAGCTCCAGTGCACCAGAGGGATGTGCAGCACTTGCACATTTTCCAACATCTCTGCATTGTGTGAGAGGTCCCCAGATGAATACAGAATGGAATTGTTGCTTCTTGGAAACCATGATGTAATTAAAAATACTACTGTTGGAAAAATGTATATTGGGCGTGTTTTATGCCCTACCGTGTTGCAAATAAAATAAAAACACTATATAATTAACCTTGCACTACCTGTAAAACATGTTCTTTTTCTGAAAGGATTCACCTTGAATATTGTGTGCAGTTCTGCTCTCCACAATATAGAAAGGATGTTAGAGTCTTTGAAAGTGTCTGTAGGAGGGCAACAAAGCTGGTAAAAGGGCTGGAAGACATGTCCTGTGAGGATAGACTGAGGGTGCTTGGATTGACCAGTTTGGAGGAGGCTGAGAGGTGACCCCACTGCTCCCTGCAGCTCCCTGAGGAGGGGAAGCAGAGGGAGGTGCCGGCCTCAGCTCCCTGGGGACTGATGAGAGGATGCCTGGGAACGGCACAGAGCTGCGCCAGGGGAGGGTCAGGCTGGGCATTAGGGAAAATTACTTTACCGTGAGGGTGGTCAAACACTGCAACAGGCTTCCTAGTGAAGTGGTTGGTGCCCCATGCCTGTCAGTGTTCAAGAGGCATTTGCACAATGCCCTCATTAATATGTTTTAACCTTTGGTTAGCCCCAAAGTGGTCAGGCAGTGGACTAGATGATCTTTGAAGATCCCTTCCAATAGAAACAAACCTACTCTACTCTACTCTATTCTACGCTAGCCTACTCTACTCTACCCTACTCTACTCTACCCTACTCTACTCTATTTGAAGGAGGACCAGAATCAACAAAACTAAAAATGTATACTATATTTAAGGAAATATGAAACCCTGATTTTGAGCCTTATATGTACGTTGTGTGAGCAGTTGCTGACATAAACATCACAAATGTATACAGCTCATGTGTGCTATCGCTCACCTATATATTAGGATCAGATAGTAACACTGCTAGGTTGTATTACTCTTCTGGAGTAATTTTCTGCTACATTTTCTGCTACAAATTGTCTGTCTTGGACCTTCTTTTCCAAGTATATGATGCTTGGAAATGCTGTAAACTGTACAAAAGGAACCGAGTTTAGGAAATTGCTAATCAAAATACAGTATTGATGTAATTCAAGGTGATACAGCCTAACGCATACATTTGTTGGGTATTAGATTCATTCAATGAGGAGCGAGGACCTAAGCAGTGTACAATGCACAGGCCACTCCTCTGACAGCAAGTACTGATTCAAGCCCCCCGGTCTGTGGGTTAACAGATGTAGATCAATGCTGCTCCTCCGAGTCCTGCTGTTTTACATATGAGAAGCCTCATGCCAGGCTAAGTGTATAGGAATTTGAGGTTTTGCCAAAATTCAACAGTACATCAAAAGCCAATCATTTACCTTTCAACTGGTGAATGTGTTGGAAGATATGCAAAGCAGGACAGACCCATTAAAAGTTATTTGCTGACTCTGACACTGCATATTAAATCAGAAATGATACCATAATTGAGGAACTCAGCGTCACTGCCCTAGGGACATCCCATGTCAGGAAATTTAAATAAGGTTATTATGGTTTTAATATGTGTAGCAAAATTGAAAAGATGTAAAATTAAGTAGTCAATCTGCTAACACTGCACAATCTTTTGAAGTTTCCTTTTTAAGGATAATGAATTTTATTTGTCAACTACATAGAAAGCTGATCTTCTAAACCTGCTTGAAATAGACTTGAAGCTTGATGCACAGAAGGAACTACATCATTAGTATATTTTGTGCAGTGCATGCATCTTCATCACATTCAGTTTTCTATCTTAAATTCTCACAGAATGTCACTTACCTGTAGATATCTAGGAGTAATTAAATACATACTAACATCCACATAGAAATTAAGAAGCCAATTTGTTTTTAGATTGGAAAGCAAATGTAATTATTTATGAAATGGAAAAATATTGTAGCGTGAAAAAAACAGTAATAAAACTATACGGTATTTCTAAAGAAAGAATTTGGCACAATTTCTTACAGTCACTTTCTTCAGTTGCGAATTAGGATACAAAAATATTACTAGCATGAGGGGGAAGAAACTAAGCGGCCAGAAATTTTCTCTAGTCTTCTCATAAGAGAACTGCAGTTTGGGAAAGAGGGGATAAAATTTTTCTAGTATTGCGTCTCTGGAAAGAAATTATTTACACTCTGTTCTCTATATGCATGAAGTGCTCTGAATAGTTCTTACTTGTCTGTCAGACTGGCTCTCACAACATGAATCAGGACTTAGAGGGAGCCTACAGATGTGTGCCAATGACAATTGTTCTTCAATGTGATATATATGGCAATTAGTATACCCATGTAAAGAATCCTAATTAACATGCAAATACATCTATATCAATGTTTTTAGCTTGGTGGGGTAATGGGAGGAATGATTCTCTAAGTCTGCTGCTGCTGCAGATGATGTTATTCCTCCCTCCTCACATGGCACAGACCATAATGCTGCAGCCTGGTTAAGCACAGTGAAGAAAACTGACCTCTCCTTTGAGTTCAATGCATGGGGGAATTTTCCAAAAATTGACATCTAATTCTGGCTGTATTCTCATGTAACTCTGTATTTACTTCAGCATAAATGAGAAGTCTTTGTAGAAACATTTGTTCTGACAGAACATTTTTCCCCATATGATTAATGACATTTGGACAAGGCTGTGGGGACCTATTCCAAATGACCTAAGGGCCTAACTCTGCAAACACTAATGCACAGGCTTAATTTAATGTAGATGAGTAATATGTGAGATTCCTCATGCATGCTGCTTAAAGCATAAGCTTAATTACTTTTAGGACTACAGCCTGCACTGAAATGGGAGAAAAAACACACAGTGTGCTATTTACTTAAAAAAGCCCCCAGAAGTATAAGCAAGGTTTATCTCGTATTTCTTCCCTTCTTGTTATGAGCCTGGCCTCAGGGATGGCCTCAGGAACTGCTGGAGGTTTTACTGCTGTGCACTTACCTCAGGAGCCGGAGCTCTGCCAGGAGAGTAGGATTTTGCTGTGCCTTCTCCGGTGTGGGCTGAGATGCTTGCTCGTGCTCAAGTCGCAGCCTCTGGATCTCCTGTAGGATTTCTCTTGGGGATGGGAGCAAGGAGAATACAGCAAGTCAGTCACTGACCACAGAACCTGCTCACTGAACATCGCTAGGGGAGAAAAAGTGTGACTGTATGTAGCTCTTCACCAGCATGGATTTAGTGACTGAGCTCTAACCAGCAGAAGAAGCCCTCGGCACTGGGATATTTTTTCAACAAACTTTTAGGGCTTCACCACAAAAGGGAAACATTTCTTCCAGACCCCCAAACCCAGAGGTAGATAGGAAATAGCTATATCATTAATTAAGTTGTCCACTTCTATTTATTCCCCAGGAGTATTTCAAGCACCCCATGAACTTAGCAAAAACTAAAGTAATATCCGTCAAAATATTTCACACTTAAAAAGTACTTGTGGAGTAAGTACAGATCTGAGAGCGGTCATCAGTGCATGGAGAAGCACTTTGATAGGACTTGTTACGACTGGCATGCCAGCCCTGGAAGACTGTCAAAATGATAACACAAAGCTTCACAGCAGAAGGTGGAAACCTTTGTGATTTTTTTCTCTCCTTTGCAGCGTGCTGGGTACCAGACGGTCAGGAGGCGGACTCAAACTATGAAAGACAAATCAAGACTGGAGCTGGTGGCTCATTACGCTGTGACAGAAGGCAGTGCAGGGTTTGCAATAGGAAACCATCTGGTTTGGGCTGTCCTCTCTTTTACAGTCCAGCAGTAAAAGCAGAGCTGTGCTGTCATACATTTCATGACATCAGGCAGCCTGATACCTCGGGCCAGATCCTCTGCTGATAACACAGGGGTGTCACTCCCTTTTTTGGGGCTGCTAGACCATTTCTCCTGGGCACCCTCCCTCAGTCTCAGTTACATCTGTACCGAGTGACTCGTTTCTTCAGCACCCTCACGTGCTGCTAACCTTTCTGCAGACCTTTCTCAGGCAGTCTGTGTTCTGGGGAGCTTTAATCATCTTCTTCACAAATAAAAGCAGGGGAGCATATCATTACCAGGATGACTGATCCTTTTATCATTTCCTGTTATAGTTCTACAGAGGATCCAACTCAAAATTAATCTGGTTTAGAAACAGGACAAGCTTTTCTTTTTTCTTTTTTTAAAACTCTTACAAACAACAGCTGCAAACAATAAAGTATCAATGATTACATCACATCATTTAATACTACATTCATTAAAACACAGGGTGGCTGGGGATCTCGAAGCCTTTGTCATGTTCTGTGGACCTTTTTGTGCCCTGAGCTTTTTTTGGGGGGATGGGTATGTGTGTGTAAGTACATTGCACGGATGTAGGTGGTAAAAAACGGCAGGGAGCAAACATACGCGATATATGGGACTGAACCAAACCAGGTACTTTGTGGATGCTTACCGGTTTTTATTTTCCAGCTCGGCAATCAGCTGCCTCTGCTGCTTGTTTGCATCGATGGTGAAGGAGATGTCTGCTGCCCCTCTCTGCTGCCCCTGCTGCTGCTGCTGAAAAAGAGAGGCTGTGCTGAGGAGGGAATGGCCGGCACGCACCCACGAGCCCAGTGCAGGGCCAGGCTGTGAGACCTGCTCACAGGACATGCAGCACCAGCCTTGCCTACGCTGCCAGGAGAGCATCCACGTTCAGGCTCACACCAGTACGGCTCGAATCCTAGTAAAAGCAGCGTAAGCGCTACCATAAATAAGGCTCGGTGTTTACCGTCCTGTCATTCATCACTCCTTCAAGGAGGCTTTCTTTGAAGCAGTTGTAAAAGTGCTTAACCCTGCCCGTCTGAAAACCGAGGGAACGGCACTGCTTCATTCAATACTACAGACTAGAGGAAGGCACTGAAGGAAAAATCAGCTTCCCTCTCCAAATAAAAGAGGATATGTTTTCCATTTCAGTGATGCTTCCTTCCCTCGGAAGCAGGATTTTTCTTTCAGCTTGAAAGATTTGTACAGTCTGGCTATTTGGCCCCTTTGGCCAAGTCTTCCCGTATGTTCTGGTGATACTTCCAAAAAGCTCATCCTTCAGTCCTGCAAATACAACAGGACATTTTTTTTACCTTTTTTTTTTTTTTTTTTTCCCTAATAAAATGAAGTGGGAATCAAATTATTTCTTGCCGAACTAGGCAGTGCTCACTTTAGCTTTATTGGACTATGCTCTTTTTTCAGTATTTTCAGCAATAGCCAAATACCGGTTTCTTTGCTCACCCTCCAGTATTTCAGCATTGGATCAATGACAGTGCAGCACAAGAATTCACAAAGACATTTAAAGTTTTGTAACTTTCAAAGACATCCATTTATTTCTGACTCCGATGTGAAAGAATCAGGCACTGAAGATTGCTCTGCTGAGCTACTGCTGCCATCTGAGTGTTTCTTGCTGTAAGAGCCCTGTGCAGTGGAAATCCAGAGCCCAACTTTATGTGATAATGAAGATACATCTCAGTGCTAACCTTTGTTAGCACTATCTGTGGGGAAATGATGTGTGGCTGTAACTCCTTATGCTATTTTTTCTGCTGTGCATACATTTTCCCATTAACGCTCCAACCATCAAGGAGGGCAGAGCATAAAGAACTGATAAGTGCTGATGGATGTCTGATACTGAGGGAACCAGAGTCTTTGTCTGAATGAACACTAACATTAATACAATTGGTTCCTTAAAAAACAGAACGGCAAAGCTTTAAACATCTCCACTCTGCTCCTAATGTGGTGCTACGCATGCTCTGAAAGATTTCTGTATACAGAAACCTTCATTTTTTTTTTGTCTCTTCTCTTCAAAGAACACAAAGAAATGGGCACCTGGCTTGCAAAAAGAAACTCATTATTTTTCTTTAAACAATCCCTATTTAAAAGCTATCTAATCCCTATTTAAAAGCTAAGTATCGATTCCTAAGTTTTCCCACCTACCACGGGACATGTTATACACACCTGATTTCTACCAGCTCCTACCCAGGGACATTAGCAATGGGGACATTTGTTCCTATACAGAATTACTGTCCTTCAGTAACAGGACAGTCACCTGCAGGTTGCCTGCAAGCCCAGACTCTGCATGTCACGCCTCTGGAAGGGACTGTTTTGGGATGGGCTGGCAGCCCATGAGAGCCCATGCATGCACTCCTCTTCCCCTGCAGCTGCGGGCAGTGAGAAATCGTGCGTGACAGATGGCTGCACAGGGCCATGGGTTCAGCTTCGCCGCCTTCACTTGGGATGGCTGGGACTCAGCGCTTTCACAAGATGAGTGCTGCCTTCACCCTTTCAATTGACCCTGCAGTGTAAATCTCGGTGTGAAAGTATGCTTCCTGACATCTTGGACCGGCTGCTTTTCACTTAACTATCATTTATGGTTCCTTGTTCTATCAAATGTGCTGAGATGGGAAAAAGTAACTAAGGCTGACCTTATTTATACCATTTAAGATTTTATATACTTCGATTGGGTTCCTGCTTTCCTCTCTTTTATTCCTGAACATAGTTAGCGAGGTTTTAGCCTGTCATCACCTTCTGTCTTGAGATACATAGAGCAGAATAATCATTGCTCCGAAATGAAAATGGGAGCTGGGGCTAATGCAGTGGGTCATTACAGTCATCCTGCTGAAGATTACTCTTTAAAATCCTTAGCACTTAGGGCCCCAGTGGCTGTGATATTTGAACTAAAGAGTAAAATGGATTCATCACCCTGTTTTTCCACTGCAGTAAACCATTAACCTTTAGCCAAAGCTTGTCCAGACAGTATTTTCCAGTCTTGCTTGGGTTCAAGATGTCAGATTCTCTTTGCTGTAATTGTTTAAATACCAGTACATTAGTACATAGATTATACACTTTAGTACCTGGATTCTTTGGTTTAAATGGCCCGCATAAAAGTGTTATTCCAGAAGTGTAACAACATGCGAAGACAAGGATAGGCAAAAATAATCCATTAATCACTGAGATTGTCAGATGTAATTTCCCTGATCTTGCCAAGCCCCTGGAACACGACATAAGGAAAGCACCTTCCTTTAATTAAAACACTTACTGATGAAGATGTTTCTGCTGCCAGCCTTGCTGCATACCTGGCGATCAGCTTGTGCTCTTCATCCAGGCGACTTGCGCTGTCGAGCACGCTGCTCGGGGTGAGGAGGGGAGGGAGGGAAGACACGTTAATGCACACTACACAGGGCAATCGCTCTGTCACTCTGACCACTCACACCCCCTCATTACAGAATTTAGAAGCAAACCTCACTAACATGTTTAAAACAGCAGGAGTTAATTGAGCAAAGTGAAGAAAGTAAATGCCCTGGTGGGGTCAGCTCTAGGGGCCAGGCAGCTCCTTCCCTTTGGGAGAAACAGCATGGTCTGCATGGCCATGCAAGGTGCATCTCCCAGACTATGTCCACAGAGGGGTGGGAGGTGGTCCAGAACACCAGCCAGTGTCTGTTTTTATTCTTTTATCACCTAGAAGAAGGATTGCTTTTTGGACAATGGATTAGTGGGAACCCCAGGGTTTCCTGTGGACAACTTGAGAAGCTTTGCCAAGTTGACAACAGAAAACACTACCTAGGACATTTTTGCACAGCACTTACCAAGGCCTCACAGACCGCACCTTTAAAACCACTGATCTAGGAACTTATTATCAGACTTCTTTTATTCTCACATTCTTGATATTTAGGAGTAAGATCTCATAATGGTGCACCACAGATCCCAGACTTGGACTGACTTTAACACAGAGCCTACTCATGCTGCCAGGATGCAAGAATTTACTAACACCCACTGCGAAGACACTGCCTTGGTCACAGGGAGAATCATCATAAACTTGCTAAGAAAGTGTAGGAACTTACAGCAAGTATGCTGAATTCCTTTTAAATATTGCAACTTACTGCAGTTTGTTTCCTAACAATATCAAAAGCAAATCACAGGTTAATCCCTTGCCAGCTGTCCTTATTTTAAATGGAGTTTACGATTAAGTCAGATGCGCAGGAAAATGGTAATACGGTGAGAACCTTTACTATTTCTAAATATTTAGAAGATTGCAGAGAAGCACCAAAACGAATAAAAAGGACAAAACCAAAAGCATGAGGAGGGCTTAGCTGCTCCCAGACAACCCTGGGATTTAGAGTCCTGCATTGCATTATGCCTAGTGTATACGAGAGGAAAGACGAAGCCTACAGGAGAAGGGGAGAAGAATGTTTTTGCTGTGTGGAATATATGACAGCCCAACAGATGATCCCAGACAGAGGCAAGCCTGCTCTCTCTTCTTATGCCTTGGAAACCGTGTGATGATTTGGTTGAAGGGAGACAGGCACATGTCTCCCCACCCATGTGCCAATTAGGGCATGCAGCTGGTTGCTTGAGAACAAACTTCACATCTCAAAGGAGTGCATAAAACAAGGGTTAGTTTGGGTATGTGCCTCTTTTTTTTTTTTTTTTTTTTTTTTTTTTCCTAGAAATTATACTTTGAACCTGAAAAGCCTGCCAGATGAAAATAGCACTGAGAGATATTTTTCAGCAAAAAGTTCTGCTTCTGAAGAATCAGCATCTATAAAAGAAAAAGGAAATAGTTCTCCAAAAATTCTCAGTGAGTTCATATCCCCAGCTACCTGAAAGAAATACAGTGTGCATCTTTGGGTTGGCTTGATTAAGTCCACTGGGATTTAGAAGTTATGTTTGAAAGATGAGTAGTGGTTGATATTCATTGATCATTAAACGAATGCTGAGAGTTGTGTGGATTTGTTATGACTTGCTGAGGTAAGGGAAAAGAGACAAACATCATTCTTCTCTCATTCTGACAACAACCTGTGAGACTACAAACGTGAAGTTTCAAAAAACAGTAAAGCTATGAAAAGTCAGACACAAGAGATGTTCTGTGTAACCGAAGCTTGTGCCACAGACTGCACAGAAGACTTCTGGTGGTAGACAAACACAGCCTTTTTGGCTGTTTAACACTTTATTACATAAATAGCTTAATTCTGTTCTTACTCAGATTCTTGTCGGATGACAACGTACAACTGATTTACTTTCTGAAAAGACCCAAGCTAAAGGTGTTTTTCTAAACTTTCTAAATGTATGCACAGCTGTGCTTCTTACATACTAATGCCTACTGTACTGATCTGTCATCCAGAGAAAGAAAGGGGGAAGCACCTCTTACAGCCACACAAAATCATGCGAACCAGGTAATAAGGATTAATTTCCTCACAATACAATTCATTTTTAATTTTTCCATAATGACGAAAGCTGTCCTAACAGATGGCTGTGAAAACAGCAAGCACTGAGCATCAATTCTCCTTTTTACAGCAATGTGCAACTATATTACCCACCCTGGAAAAATAATGGATTATGGTTCCACTTGCTGGCGTAACACAATCTACAACATAGTTCTGGGATGTGAGCTAACCCCTGAAACAATGACTTTACTGAAAGAATCAAGCCTCGGCAGCTTTTTTTTATTTTTACTTGCTATTATGTCTTTGATATACACTTATGTGTAGGTGGATGTCATAAAATAGATGTAGCAGCGCATAAAATTTGGTTTATGAATGCCAGAAATCACTGGCCCCAAAGCTTTGTAAATTAAATTTCAATGTCTGAGATAAATTTAATTCTGAAATATTCCTATTCTGTGTGATCATTAAGCACAGAGGTATGTACAGCAGCATTAGCCTCAGATGCCAAGCCTTTTATGTCTCTGATTTCTGGTTTGCCATAATTCACTTCTGTTTTACTTCAGCAACTTCATGGACAATGATACAGTGAAATACACACAAGCTTTAAAATATTATGAATACTTGTGTAGAATGTGGGATCCCCCGGAGAATCTTTCAGGCATCCCTTTGAAAGAAATTCATCTTTTTACATGAAAATAATCTGCTAATGAACCTTCTTTTCTAAAAAAGTTACACAGCTGTTTTAACACTGCTTCTCCATTAGTTACTATTTCTTTAAAGACTTTATAATTATTAGCAATACTGGTCTGGCAGAATTATTAGCATTCAAATGTAGAGTGGATGTCCAATATTTCCTTTTTTTCTTTTTTTTTTCCTTATTTTTTTTTATATTCTTTTGATCCGTATATTTTACAGCCTAAAGGAGGTCCATGAAAAAGGATCTCAAAACTCCAAGCAAAGGATCAAGAAAATGATAGTGTGTGAAAAGAGGAGTGGCACCCAAGGACCTTAGCTATTTCTTATGCTTTAGATGAGATATTATGAGATATTTAGATATCAGCTGGTTCTGCAGTACAAGGTTCTGCATTAGGTGATATGTATGGTTTCTGACAAAATTATGTCATCGCTGGTTTGAAAAGTCTCAGAAATGCCACTCCCTCATTAAAGTTTTGCAATAGGGGAATCACCATGGGCTGCATGGTGTGCTCTTATTCTACAGAATTTAAACTTTCACTCAGTAAATAAATAAATTAATAATTTACTATGAAAAGTACTGCCAAAATAAAGGGTAGGTTTCTAAACATCTGGGCTACAAGAACAATGTCCTAACAACCCAGGAAATGTATTTACATGTGACATGTTCAAAACTGTTCTGTTTTTAAGGCATTTTAAGCTGCGACATATCATCTGAGCTCTCTGCTATTGTTAAATTGCAATTTACTTTGGAATCACCTAGATTTTACCATTGAAATTTTGGTATTACTCAGGTATATACCAGGTATATAATCAGAGAAATTAATTCCACTCAAGAGAGCCCACTGTCTATACATTTCCTCTGTAACGAGTGGGTCTGTTTTTTCTTTTTATTCCTCTTTCAAAGGACGACTCATAGTAGAAATCCAGCTTAAGTATTCTGAAGCACACAAAGCTCTGAGCTGCCCTGTAGATTTGCTTTACTTTCTCCACTGCTGTCTCAAAGACAGAGACCTGCCTTCCTAGCCAGTTAGCTGTTTTGCACACTCCCGTAATAAACATCTTTGAATATAACATGGAATACCACGGTGCTTTTATAGTCCAGAAGTATGACTCACCAAACTGCTACACGGTATAACATAAAAAATCAGAAAGTAACTTTCTATGAAACAAAGATACTCTCCTACTCCTATTTTATCTTTTTCTGCAACTGAAAAGAAAGACTGAAATATATGGAATTAATATTCAAGACTAAGTAGATCCTCTTACTTGTGTGAACAAAAAGGAAAACAATTTGCAGTTAAAAGCTTTTTTTTTTTTTTTTTTTTTTTTTTTAAACAAAAATTAAAAAGGATCTAAATTAAATATCAAGTATTGGTTTCACAATTTAAGATTAAAACAAGCAAAATATCTGTTTAGGGGGTGTTATTTTTACCTATACAGCTACTATAAATAATAAATCAGTCCTTCTCTTGTTTCTTAATTTGCCCTGAAGTACTGGACTCTAAAAAACCCTGAAGTAGCTTATTAGCCTGTGAAGTATGGAAAGGAAGACTTATACTTCTAATTCCAGTATCAAGTAAGTGCAGATGAAAGACAAAGATAAGCACTGAAAATTAATTAATTTAAAAGATCAAATATGAATACTAGATAAACTTAAAAAAAAGCACACATACACAACAATAATACTAAGTGGGGTATATTGGATTGATCATTAGCCAGACTCAGTATCTAAAAAAACCATTTCTTCTGTTTTGAAATACTACTTTATAGCTTTCAAGATACTTCTGTTCATTATGCTCAGAAAGTATATTTGTATTTTTCTTGAAGACGGAGGCCCATCTACAGTAATTCCTCTTTTCATCTTCAGATGCCAGTAGCACTTGAAAATATGCCATGGGACATATGGGTTTGTATACACAGTATTTTGCATGGAGACACAAAAGCTGAGCTGGCTAGCTGCTGCCTCCCCCAAAATCAGAAGCTACCTGGTTATGGTTAGCTACATGCTTTACTCTAGTGATCAAATCTTGTTGAGCTGCAGGGCAGATGAGCTTGAACTCAGCACTGTCCTAACACAACTGTGTGGGTTTTGAGCAAACTGCATCCAGCCACGTTGGGGCATGGGCAGGAAGAATGCAAGTTTTCCCGAAGATGCTGCCCCAGATGATGAGATGCAGCAGCTGAGACCTCACCTACCCCTCCTGGAAACCAGCTTCACAAAGGAGCTCCAGGATGACACCATTTTCTTTGTTCTTGTCTTTACCAAAACATAGCCATTCCTTTTACTAGTCTCGCTGCAGCTGAGCAGAAAGTGACAATGCAACAAGGTCTGATGCGTGACTAAGATTGCTGCCCCTCTCGGTTATGCTTCTGTCAAAATCTAATTGGTATCTCATATACATGATTGAGATTGTTTCTACTTGAGGAAGCTGTGGCTGCAGTGATTTAAAGTCAGTAATCAGATGTTATGTACTATACTTTGCATCAGTTATTTAAACAATTAAGGCCATTATCAGTCACTCTTCATTCATCCCTCAAAAACACGACATTTGAAGGGTGTTATGGCACATAAATTTGATGTGCATATTTGAATACAAATGTCCTGTGACTTGGTGAGGTTGGCCTAAGTGCTTAAAGGAACGTGGAGTATATTGGATAAAATTTAGAGGATGGAGATGGTAAAGATGAGTCTTAGCATTCACAGAGGGGTCTAACTGGTGGTCCTCACTGAGGCTTAATCAGCCTCAGCTATAGCATCAGTAGCCCCCACCAAAAATGACTGTAAACCAGGTCCAGTCTATGCTAGCCTCATGAATGCCCATATTGAGTAGATCACTCATGGTTGGCAGGGCTGCATTTTCTTCCTCCTGTCAAACTAGACCTAATGGTACTGTCCTTCTGTCCTCTTCAATCACGACTGGGCAAGGACTGGTCTAAACACATGCCCCCAGCAGCTTGTTTCCACAGGCACTCTGTAAATATTATTAAAGCCTGCTTTCTGGAAGCACTGCTCCAAGAATGAAATTCCCCTTCAAAATGTTTTTGTTTTGAAGAAGTGTTTTTTTATTTTTCTCTTTAACAACCAGTTTGCCTTTTTTTCCCCCAGTGGCAAATTCCAGTGGGATGCAGAGTAGAGAAGCAGATCCAGAACAATAAAAGCAGAATCTTCTCTCCACTGCGCATAGCTACATGGCAAATTACCATCATTTCCAACTGCAGCTGCACACAGAAGTTAGTTTTATAAGACTGCAGAGAACCACTGCATTCACCCTCCCTAAAGAAGCTGGCTTGTTGCCTTCTCTACGTGTAAGAGTATATGGAGAGTTTCTCCTAACCTGGGAAATACTCTGCAGTAGCAGTAGGGGAAACTGAAGGGCTCATTATGAGTAAAAAAAAAAAAAAAAAAAAAAAAAAAAAAAAAAAAAAAGAAGCATGAATCTAGTTTCATCAGAAGCATCCTGCAGTTTTCCGTTCAGTGCCATGTTTTCTGCACTGCTGACCATCTCTCTGGTACAGGGCTGCCAGTAGCTATTCTTGCTATTGGAGAAGCGAGCCAGCACATCCCCTCCACAGCATGGCCTGCTGCGATGCCATCTTCCACCAGTGTTAGGACAGAACATAGGTTTAGTAGGCAAAGCTGCATATTCCCTCCAGCAGAAATAGTGAACTATGCTCAACATACCCATTTTAAAACCTGTCATACCTGAATTTTGAATGAAAGATAAAGGGCAAATATGTATACAAGACGTAAGCAATGCAGAAGTATGGTAGATGTAAAAACAATGCCTGATGTAAGGAAAAACTGAAATGAACTCCTTCCTTCACTAGGCTAGTAAGCAAATTCCTATTATTATCATTATTTACATACTATTATCATTTCTTACTTTCAAGGTACGATGAAGCTACAAATTATATACCACCTCAGCAATTATTTCCTTGAAAATACAGACTTGTCAGTCATCACTGCGTGAACATCTCCGTGCTGTCGACAAGAGCTGCACTGACTGGTGTGTGGCATCCCAAACCAATTTGTACAGTCACTCTTTAACTAAGTGCTTCTTTGCAATACCTTGCTATTTGTTATCACTCGGGGGAATAACAGCGATTGCCAGCTCTGGGAGGACATACCCCACACACACACGCATTCCCTTTAGGTTAGTGCTCATAGAGAGCTGCATGATGTGAAGCCACAAGGAAGCGGGAAGAGCTCATGGCCGACCAACGTCCCTTTCCTGGGTTCCCCAAGGTGCCAAACCTGCACTAACCGTGCGGGGTTGCTCTGCAGCATGTTGACATACAACCCGATGAGTACATGTTCATCGGCCAGCCTGTCTGCAACATCGAGGCTGTACTGTAACCTGGAATGGGGTCGGGGGGAGAGAGGGTGCGGTCCGGACAGACAGAGGGAAATAAACAGAGAAAGCAGGAGCAAGTAAGATTGTGAAATGGGAATTTAGGAACGAATAATTAAACGCTCTTAGAAAAAAGTGCAGAAATTATTTTGTTATTGTTGTCATTTACATATTAAGTATTTAATGGCTTAGGATGGTTGAACACAACTCAGTTACAGAGCCAGTCATGGAAATTGGTGAGATGCCAGATCAGGCCAGGGACTGGGGCCATACAGTACCATTTAATTTAAATAAAGCAGATTGTGAGGTCAGCTCTAATTGCCTTAGTATACTATGTATAGTGCATACACATCAAATACATCTATGTTACACACAATTAACATAGTGAAATCACAAGCTGGATTTGCTTGGAAGTGTCTGATCAAGACCTCACATCCAGGTGTACATATATATATTTAAACATGCCCTACTTAGCTTGCAGGGTTAATTGGTTATTAGAATTGTCTCAGGAAAGATATTTATGTAATATATTAAAAGCAGAGGGAATAGAGGAAAAGTTTTGTTTTAGCTGTGTTAGTGCAAGCTATGAACATACTCTCTATTTTAACTTACCCTTTGCCTTTCAAGAAAGCTGGAGCAGCCCTAGCCAGCAGTTTGCTCTGCTCTACTTCAGTATTCTTGTAAGGAGAGCTAGTTAATAAGACAGGAGAACTAAGAAGAAGGTAAACACTGATGTCTGAAATTCATTACAGAACAGAGTTTGGAGAAACTCATTCAAGAGGTCTGGACTTAATAAAAATAAAAAACAGAACCTTTAAAGAAATATTAGACAACTTTGGAAATGTATGTCAAGAATTAGTTTTCCCTCCTGTTCTCCAAAAGCAAACTATAAAACCTTCACTATAGAAAAGACAAATAAAACATGCTTCTCTCACAAATGGAGAGCTGAAGGCTTGTATCATTTCCAGGAGGAGTCTGATGTACACATCACCTGAAATGCAGCCTTCAACTTCCCCATAACAGCTAAATTGATTTTCTCTGAATCTGCCATGAAGTAGTTTCAAAAAATTATGGAAGTCTTCTTATTTACATCCAATGATAGGATACACCAATTTTGTTTTCCAAAGTATTGTTCTTCTGTTGATTTAAAGAATTTGTAATTCATCAAATCCCATTTGTCCAATTGCATAATGCCACTTTTTTTTTTTTTTTTTTTCCTAACTACAGTATTTAGTGGATTGCAGTAACTCCATCTTTCCCAACAGAAAAATATCCATATTAATAATTTCTTAAGATAATACTGGCTAAAAGCAGAGAAATTTAAATGTTAGCTTTTCTTTCATGGTGCAGAGTTTCTGGTTTAAAAAAACAACAAAGCAAAACAGAAATATATTTTACTTTCTTGCTTTTTAAAATTATTTATTTTTTGGTTTGGCTACTGATATTGTAAATACCTTTGATCAAAAGACCTGTGTGTGAGCATGCATGCATCTGTGCATCCAGATGTGTGTGTGTATCGGCAGATGATGCTGTATAAATGTGATGCACGATAATCTGGGCAGATGCGACTGATGGACTGAAGAGCAAAAACTTTTATATTAGGACAAACAAAGAATTCTCTAGGATTGGGTGTGTGCCATTCTCTCCCTACTTCGGGAGGTTCAATAAGGTTTGAGGGTTCAATAAGGTTGAGGTTATCAGCCTTACTGAGGGATCAATAAGGTTGAGGCTATTAACCTCGTTGGAGCTATCAACCTTACTGAGCATTCTGAAAAGGATGGCACCACAAGGTGTTCTAAGAACCCAAGCCCTATTGTTTTGTAATAAATCTGAAAGATAGCTCAATTAAATGCAATACAACACAGAATAAAAAAGCTTGCTTCACATTTCTATGTCCATCAGCATGCTATTTACATGTGCCGTGCTTCTACAGAAGCAACATCCATGCAGATAAGCATGCCCCAAGCCATCTAGAAGGATTTGTCTCTCACTGTGTTTTCTTCCCACTTACAGAAAGAAAATGCACTAAAGGGATACAAGATGTGCCATACCAGCCAAAAAAAAAGCAGCATTCTGTTCTTAAGTACAGATAAATTAGTTGCCATAATTGGAGACTGAAGACCACATGGTAGATTTCACGTTTTGCTTTCTAACATTGCGGTGTAATGTCCCCACTACCAGGTGTAAGCTCTCCTATGCTCCAGAAGCAACATAATAGCGTGGAGGGACTGTTACGCAAACCTCACAATTGCTATTGTTTCTCACCTCCATTTCCTTCTTAGTAGATTAAACATACTAGCGTCTTTCAACCTTTTCTTATGCGTCAGGTTTCCTAAGCTTTTTTGATATTTGAGTGTTTCCTCTGGACTCTGCCAAGCTGACTAGCATATTTGTTCCAATACCATGCCCTGCACTGGGTGCAAACCTCCAGGCAGATGCCTTCTCCTCTGGGTAATGAGTTTTAATGGATTTCCACATGGTGTCCCAGAGTCAGACGCACTCTAAGTCATAATGCTGACTCCAATTAGTTTGTGGTTCACTGCAACTGCTTGGTCCTTTGTTAAAACATTTCTGTCCATCCAATTACGCTCCATCTTTTATTTGATTATTTGCTTCCTTGCTATAGCACTTATAATTAGTGTGTTTCCTCTAACTGATTTCAGATCATTTGGACATCAATTACTACCATTGCAATTGAGCTCATTTTTTAATTTAGAAACTGCTCTCCAAGCACTCCTTCCCATAACTGTTTCAACCTTTGTGCCATCTACAAATTGCATACACTCACTCTACTGCTCTGACGAGGTCATTACAAGAAATAGTGCTTAGTGTCTGACTTAAGATAGACTTCAAGAATCCCAGCTGATACGTCCTTCTAGAATGACAGCAAACTTTTGAAAATTTAATTACTGATTTTCAGCCACTTGTGCATTGACCTTATACTGATTTTCCCTAGCCCTTATTTCCTTCGGGTACTTCTGTGTCATCTGGGACTATGTCAAAAGCCTTTTTAAGGTCAAGCTGTATATCTACTGCATCTTTTCTATCCACTGGACCAGTTATCCATCAAAGAAGTACATTAGTTTGGTCTGACATAATTTGTTCTTGACAAATCCATGATGGCTATTTCTCATCTGTTTATTATCCTGCAGGTGCTTACCAATTCTTTCATAATTTTAGTATCTTTGGATACCAAGTTTAAGCTGTCACTTGCATAATCCCTTCAATCTTTGTCCCTGTTTCCACCTTCAATGTTAATTCCTTTGGAAGAGCCAACATTTATCTCCATATTTGTTGTCCATAAATTCCCCAAAATACAGCCAATAGTACAGAGATTGTTCTGGCCAGAGTGAACTTCTCTGGATCCTACAAACTGGAATGTCTCTTTTTAAGTCACATTCCTCTTAAAGTGAGCTGCCGAAGAATGCTTTCCCATCCAGCCTAAGAGAGAAAGCCTCCAGCTCGGAGCAGATATCTACAAAGATGCAGACCCAACAATTTTGCTGCAAATGTTATATACACCCTATTTTGGAGCCTACCTGACTACTGAAACAACCAGATATTAACCCTTCCTTTAGCAGGCAGAATACTGGTCAGTAAAATCCAAGGAGGATTCTCATCTTTTTGTGAAAACAACATGCAAAGGCAACACACAGTTCAAGTCTACAACACTCCTTAGCCAAAGAAATGTGGACAGCAGGAGCAACCAGAACATTTTCCTCCAGAGTTAGTTATTGTCCAGAAATTTTGCCTAATTGCTCAGCGCTGTATGCCCAGGCAGAATATCCAGATCTTTTCTGACTCATCATTAAATAAGGCTCGATTTCTCATTGGCTAAGGGCATTTGATACCATAGTGTATTCTTTCCATCTACTACAGAATTACTGAGTTATTTCAGGTTCATCAGAATGTGCTGTGTCACTCCACTTATTCTAGTTGATGACGCCTTTAGAAGAACTAAACATACTACGTGTGAGGGGACACTGAAAAAATGCAAGAAAGGCCATTCTGTTTCATCTTCTCCCACCCTAAAACCTGTAATTCCGTAGTTTCAAGGAGACAGTTATTAAGAGAGAGAGAAAGAGATTGTATCCATTACCGTGATAGTGATAGATTGTAGCTGGGGAAAAAAAGAATCCGAATAAGGAAGAAAATGTTAATTTAGCTGGGTAGAGTTATTATTCTTGACTAGATAGAAGTTTCTATAATGCTAATTTAACTTGTTTTGGCATAACACATCCAGTTCATTGGGTTTACAAGGGCAATGCCTACTCTACAGCAACATTCTCTTATTCTGCTGCCCTCTAGGTAATCAGAGATCAGACAAATAAATGTGAGATTAAAAACTGAATATTAGCTCCAGTAAAAACAAATCAGGACTTGTGGTTTTAATTGCATATTAGCTGTCATCACAACAAATGGCTGTGATTTGGTATTTGGGAAAAGATCAGTGATTTTTTGTTTCTTCTTTTCTAATATGAGTATTTTTAATTTGTTCTTGAGCTGTACAGAGAGGAATAAAGGAGCCAGCTGAGCACAGTATATTGTTGATATCAATTTGCACACTATGTATATTTTAAAGAAAGGTATTTTTAATTGTTATGCCAAGCTTCTCATTAAAGCTCATTTATGGACATGATGGCTCAAACTAAGTAAGCGTTAATTTTAGAGGGACTGTGATGCTGAAGTGGCTTGAAGAAACTAAGAAGCATCTTGAGGAAAGCCTAAATCTGACTTCCTTTGAGCTTTGTAATAATTGCATATCCATCCAAAATTGGTGCTTCAGGCTCAATTAAACTTCAAATAACATATCATGTTCAATCTCCTTTCAGCTGTTCCCCACAACTCATTATATTTACTAGTTATCAAAGATATTTTTCTTAATAAGATCCTTCCTCTTCCTAGTTCATTTCCCTGTTTCACCCATGAATCCAGAAATGAAGACAGTGCTTTGCTGTGCTTATGACACCATGTTCATTTCCAGCACCAGGATGACTTGATGTGCTGAATTCGGCACTTCCTACTACAGGAAGAAACTGGTCATGAATGGTAAGGCCCCTGTGTGAACAAAACTATCTTAAGTAAGTACCATGGGAATGCTACAAATGACAGTCTTTGCCAATTCTCTTCTGCATAAACATTCTAAACACATTAAAAAAAAAAAAAAAAAAAAAACTTTTTGTAAAACTATCTGAAACCTCTGAACTAGATTGCAACACACATTAAAGTAACCTTTAATAAGTTGTCTGCAGTGAAAACACAGCCAGCAGAGCTTTTACTCCTGATTACATTCAGCTAGAAATTTTACCCTGAGTTTATACAATTCTTAGCATAATGTGAATCATGGAGCATTTAATATAAAATCAGCAGAATTGCAAACAAGGCTGTCAAAGTCTGTTTCTCTGATGTATGAGAGGATGGGTTTCCACTAATGAGGCCTGATTTTCCCAGGGCAACAATAATAGTAAAACCTACAAAAATGAATGAAGATGTTTTTATTAGTCTAATACAGATTGAAGAACTTGGCATTTAGGACAAAAGTACCTTGGTCTCAGTACTTTCTTACTGAATTATAGCTAATGCTCATGGACTAATCAAAGATGAAAAAAAGAAAGGTCATTACACTCCATGGTAAAAAAGGAAGGAAAAAAAAGAGTGGAACTGCTCGTACCCAGCAGTGTATATTTTATGTAGAATGAATTCATCTCCTCCTGCAGGTCGCTAAGATGAAAGAGAGTTCTGGGAGAAGAGTGCATCAGCCAGAGGCACTGGTCACATCTGGAGCTCTCTAAGTAAATACTAGGTCTTCGCTAGCTACAGGAGGTTTAGATCTGCCTTTTCTGTGGCCATTTTGAGAAGCAAAGCAAAGTGGTTTTGGGAAGGTTATTGGCAAGTGACGCTAACTGCAGACTGGCAACCACCAGCAGCAAGAGCCGTGGAAAAGGGAGGGCAGGCTGGCCGTGAGAGTGGGAATCGTTTCCAGACTCTTGTGCAAGCCTCTTTCATGCCTCTGTCAAGAATGCAACTGGGAAGCCACGCGCTGAAGGTGAAAACATAGAGGTGCCATTTTTTGGTTTTCAAAAACAATGTTTCCAACTTCCTCCAGATGTGTAGTATTAATCCTATGTGAAAAGGTAAAATGAAAGATTTGTGCTGTGCACAAGCAAGAAAAGTTGGCAAAGCCCACAGCCAGCAGGAAGTCTAATCAAAAGACTAATTAGAGCCACACAAATCCTCTAGCCCGCCAGAGCTTTCCTTAAAGAGTATCTTTAGTAATTTAGCAGAACTGCTAATGATTTAGTGCTTGAGCTACAGAACTACGGCAATTAGTGGGTTAGTGCTCTCATACTGACCGTGAGTTGTTGTGAAGCTGATTTACATACAGCTTTATAAGAGAATGCTCATCAGCCACAGGACTGGCTACATTTATACCCCCAAGTAACCTGAATGATTCAAACAACGAAACCTTGTTAATACCCCAAAAAGTATGCACAGAGAGTATCGTGTTCAGAGTGGATTCATTACAATAAATACGATTTACAACCACTTAGAAAGAACAACGACTTTATGGCTTGTAGGTTGTTTTTTTTTTTGTTTGTTTGTTTAATAACAAGATGCAATTTAAATTTGTAAGAGTTGAAAATAAAGATGAGAATAAACTGTGAAGCTCTTAAAATCCTGTTAGTGCAATGAAACAAAAGTTACAATAGCTTTTATTATACAGAATCGTTTTACATATCAGGGTACTGTTAGCTCTAAAAGAGCCGGAACTGGTTAGTTCTGCGTCATGGAAACTTTTGTTGTAAAAGGATGTTATACTGTGCACTTAGTCTGGGTACCTATGGTTGTAGAGTTTGGTCTCATGCCTTCAGAGGATTCTCCATCAATCAGTTCTCCCTCTAGGAGGACAGGAATTCTAATGGCCCAGGGATTATCTACATTTAATCCTGATAGTTAGACAGTCAGCTGAATTACCAATGGGGACAAAAGTAAAATTATCAGGAATTATTTGTACTCCAAAAAATCCAAGTAGCCCAGTAAATAGGGCTGCAATTATTCCTGCAGGTTCCTAACCTACATGGCAAAGCACACTGCTGTTGAATGAGCACAGGGACTCCTTGGGCACAAAGGGAAGCAACGGCTATACTCTAAAAGAGCAATGCTCTTAAAGACCTGTCTTGGAGAGGCCACAAATAGATTGTTATGCCTTGTCCCGGCACATAAAATCCCACACGCTCCAACTGTAGAAATGAATTTGCATTTGCAGTTTCACTGTCTGTACAGGCAGCAGATCTTGTCTTGGGGGCTGCCCTGGGGCTGGCTCTCAAAAAGCATTTCAGATGTACCCAGCAGCACTTGCACTAAGATAACAAGGGGAGTTTACAGTTTATAGCTCCCAATACCAAAGTTCATAAATCAAAGCAGTAGCAAAACATCTTTACTCTGACATTTCAGTGTTGTACTTTGAGGATTTGTTTTCAGTGTTAAAAAAGGTAGCCATGCATACCCAGAGGTTGTGCTTGGTTATTTGGGAACACTGAAGCACTGACAAATACAGCAAGGAGCACGCAATAAAATGCACTCAAGGAAGACATATCACTCTTCCCCAGTATAGCAAGAAGTTATTTTCCTGCCACCTTCTCATCTATGTACGTTGGTGGGCTTACATAGATTGGGTGAAACAGCCAGCAAGTGTTACACACATATTTTGGCCATGTGAGCCAAAATACTGAGCCAAAATGTACATGCTCAGCTGCAAGCACCTTTTCTTTGGGATTAATGTTTCTGACCACTCTTTTCTGTTTTGTTTGTTGACGGGTCACCATATTCCAAGACTTGTAACCTTCAAAGAAAATCTGAATGGCTTAACAGGAAGAAGGGTGCCTTGCTACCTTCTGAGTATGAACACATTTTCCCTTGGTTCATATCATACCTTGCAATATGAAGCAGGCATTCTCTACTGGCAATGGCATGTCCCAGTTTCTATTCCCTCAGTGCTGCAACATCTACAAAACGACTTATACAGATCATTTTAAGCCCCTATCAATGGATGCCTAAGTAGCATTTGAGTACATTTAGTAGGACTTAGGGGTACAAATAAGAACTGAAGCTCTGTGCTCTTTTCTTAGGAGTTTGGGGTGCCCTTACTCAAACTTTCCATCTGGATATCAGAGTATCAGTCCGAAGTAACCAAGGCATTTCTGTATTTTTTTTTTTTCTGGGAGGGGGAGTTAAAATCTCTAAAAATCTCTACCACCCTCATACAGTCACTTAACATAAATTAGGATAACAACTCACCTTCTGTTTGCAAAAGGACTTCCTGAGGGAACAGAGTGGGAGAAGAGTGTGTCATTCATGCTGGTTACAGGTCGGGGGGGCCTAGAAGAAGGCAAAATATCCAGCTGTATTAACATGGTACAAAAAAAACCCAACAAAACAAACAACAAAAAAACACCACCACCCCACCCATCAGCAATATTATTTGCAGAGAATTAAGTAATTCTTTTGTTTAAAGTAACATTACTGCTTGTGTCTTCTGCTTTAAGTAGATATGGCTCCAAATTAAAGATGCTGTGTTTTTAACCAGAAATTGCTGCTTGCTTAGGTCTGAAAGGAAATAATGCTTTTGTGTGCTCTGAGATGAATTTTAAGGAACTCACTTTATTTTTTTCCTGCTTTGGCAAAATAATTACTATGCATTTTTTTTTTTTTCTTTCCAGAGGCTGGTAGTCTATGGTGCCGTTGTTGTGTTCAACTAGCTAGGTTGAGCACTGGTAGCAGGTTTGCTGTGGCAGCATGGAGGTCTGCGTTGCCAATAAATTGCACAGCTTTTCACAGATTTATCCCTGGTGATGCGTTCCATGCTACCATATCCACACAGTGACCACAGTGTCCCCATACCCCTCAGTGTCCCATAAAATATGTGCAGTACAAAACTGCCTTAACAGCAAAGCTTTTCAGCTGGGATATCACCCCCCAAATCAGAATTTAAAATAAGTATCTAGTTTTAAAGGACCCATTAATAATGATGGTTTTATTATTACATTTTTTTATCTCCTGCTCTGATTAAAAATGAAATGAGAAGGATTATTTCCTCTCCTTTCTTTTACTGTCTAGTCTTAAAAAACATTTTGTGCATAATATTTGCTTCCGTATTCATCAAAGCAAAAGTTTCCCTTCTTAATGGACTTCTTATGCAACGTTGGGCGAAAGATATGGATACTTTGGAAAAAAATGAAAAATATAATACTAAAATCACAGGATTTTTAGATCTGAGCAGAACCTGAAGCCATATATAATACAGACTGCAAACTGCCTAGATTTCAAGGTGTTTAATGTCCCCTTTAAGCTCTGTGGAAGATCTGTCTTGCCTTCTCAATTTTGCAAATGTGCAAATCAAAATACAGTAGCCATCTGCAAAAAATTCACTCTGCTCTAATTGCACAAGACAATTGGTCATTCAAACTCTTTGTAAGAAATGAGGAAAGCCAGCTTAGCACAGAAGTGACTGATTAGTATATATTTTCTTTCTTACTCTGTTACTGTTAGGAAACAATCATAAATGTCTTCTTTAG
This sequence comes from Oxyura jamaicensis, assembly GCF_011077185.1. Lineage (NCBI taxonomy): Eukaryota > Metazoa > Chordata > Aves > Anseriformes > Anatidae > Oxyura > Oxyura jamaicensis. Next base: position 114,721,241 of record NC_048894.1, on the reverse strand, counting down.
CAAGTCCAAATGGATTTCTTGGTATGAAACCACCACACTGATTTTAAAGAAGTTAAAATCAAGGTATAGAAAGATGCAGAATTTTTCATATTTATATGAAAACATATTTTTAGCCTGTGTCTGCAGACGCACATGAAAAACTGCAGATCTGGTCAGTCATGAATTTGAGAAACATCCCTTTGTGTTCTACGTACTTATTGCTGGATGGAAAAGTGCTTAGTATTATTTTTTGTGGACTGCTTCATCAAAGCTAGAAAGAGCTGGGATGAGGCCATAATTGGAGCCAAACCACTTTTACGATAATGGAAAGGTCATTGTAGTATGAGTCTTGAGATAGAGATTTGAAAATAAACTTTGAGAGAATACTTGGAAGCTGATCTTATTTAATGAGTAAGCAACCGGTGACTTGTTGGCTGGTAATTATTTAGGAGCAACAGTTCATACCAACCACATGTGACTACTGCTGTGCTGCTTTTTTTCTTTTCACAGTGCAACCACTGTCAAGCGAACACTTTCAAACACCAACTGGGCAGAAATCAGGATTTCTGAAGATAAGTCCAACCCTGGGCTGTGCAGTTCACCAAAGGAGAAGGGAGGAGAGGCTGATTCCTGATGTTCTCCCAAGGAAGGAGATGGAGAGTGTCCTCTCGGCAGAGCTTGGGCTCTGCTTTGCCCAGTGGGTATGCTGCACCTATGAATTTCAGCAAATCACCACTTATGTACTTCATGTTCATGTCTTTCCTAAGTTCTATATCAAAAGTTGAATAGAAGGGAAAATTTCTAACACCCCTGAAGAGCTCTTTCCTTTTAGTATGTCTCTGTGTACACAGACGATTATGGATTTGGTTGCTGATAAAAAGTCAGGGATTGGTAGATACTAGATAATAGACATTTTTCAAGCTATTTTCCTCCAACAAGTGTACTAAAGAAGAAAAATACTCACCAAGTATCTCTTTTGCAGCCAAAATGAAATGGAAAAGACATAATTAATTAAATTGTCAGTATGCAATGTATGTGGTCTTAGTATAGCACTGGACAAACTTTACCCTTATGTCCCTGATTCTGCAAAAATTGTGAGAGTCTCTACACATAACAGGTTACTGATGATGTTTATATGTGCAGAGTTACTCTTGCATACAAATGTCTACAAACTCCAAAGCTTAGCTAAAGTTTTGTGCTTAGCATTTTTTTTTTGTCAATTCTTGTATCAAGAAACCATTTAAACTAATTAAAACTAATTTGAGCTTTCCCAAGTCATTTTTTTTAAGGCTGATGCCTACTGTCACATTCTCAGGTTCAACTTGGATATTAAATGGATGTTCAAACACACCTATACAGTTGTGTGACGTGAAAAAACAAGAACAGCAGACTTTATGACAAAGCAAAGCAAACTCTTATCTATTGACTGTAAACGTCTATCTTTCAGAGGTTATTTCTAAACTTCTGAAAGTGAGTCATTAAGCTTTCTGATAAACATGAACTGTTGATACCCAATCAACTGTCCTCAAGGAGGAAGAAAACACTTAAAACAATGCTACCTAAATATGCCGTGTAATAAATGCATGCTATAGCATAACACATACCCACAGTAATGAATCAAATAACAGGAATTTTCCCAAGTGTTCCATGCTGGCCTAAAATCTTCATGCCAGTGTCAAAAAATAACGCTCCCACTGGCGTAGATGGAAATGAAGTCAGGCCGGAGCAGAACGCCTTTGAAAATCCCTCTGTGATGCGCTGGCCATGCCATGTCTCTGCAGTCTGGTGTGTCTTTGTTGTTGCCAATCTTATGCACAGAAAGGCAAAATGACCCCTGAGAAGTTCCTCTGTCAGGTTAACTACACACTGATGGCTACTTCTCTAGATAAGCCTTAGATGTGTTTTTAATTTAATTTAAAATTTTGTGTGGCACCAGTAAAATAGAAAAACCCTCCGATCTTTGTGTCTGGTACCACTCAAAAGTGTAAGAAAAATGAAAAGCAAAGGCAGTATAGTAATGCAGAGAGTATTTGTCCTCATTTAAGGAAGAAACTACTAAAAAAAGGATATGGTTTTGTTGCCAGAATTCTTCCATTAAATGCATGTATAAAAACCTTTTTGCCTGGATTCTCGCCCAGAGCTCTTTCTCTCAACTTCCATTACATTTAAAAATAAAAATCACATGGGCAAGAAGATAGAAGTACTCAATGAGGTACGGTGGCATCTCTCTCCCCTCAGTTAATTTATGTGAATTATTCTGTAGATCATGCTGCCTCCACAACTTACAGGTTTTTCACTCACGTCCCATTATAGCCAATATAGTTATATTGCCAATCTACAGATAAAGAGAAACCCTATCATAAAACAAAATGGATGGTGGCTCATTCTCACATCCAATCACTCTAAATTATGCCTATATGGCTAGGAAGAACGAAGGCATTAATTTCACAGCAAAGATTTGGAATGGATCCTACTCAGTTACGGTACCTTCTCTTTTTTTTGCCTTGCCTAAATGCACTCAGTCCCCTCACAGAAGCCCAGCTTTTACCACCTGCTTGCTTCTGACGGACCCCAAGGCCTCGGAGGGCCTCCAGCCACCTGGGAGCAGAGGCTTCTCTTTCAGTTCCATGTCCCTGTCCTTCCATTAAGCGTGGCCAAAATCCACCTTGTGAAATTACCACTGACTTGCCAGCGGAGCTGGGTTTTACACCACGCAGGGCAGTGTGGTAGCAAATCAGCAAATCCACCCCTGGCTGATGCACTCCCAAGAACAAGCTCCCCTGTAAGGAGGTGCTCAGGTTTTAAGCGACAGCTGAATGCAACAGCAGCTTGGCACGACACATCCACCAGGGCAGCCTCCAGTCTGAAAAGCAGAGTGAGCTTTTACGCCTTGGAAAACTGCTATAACCACTCGAGGAAGACCATCAGCATGATTTATCCTTTGAATGTCAGGTAGGTTAGATGAACTTTCCGTGTGCCACACAGCCCACAACGGCCAGCACGCGCTTACCCTTTACAGATCCTACATAAAAAGCAGTCAGTAGTGACTAATGCAAATGTATGTAATAATTACAGATTGGAATAGTTTCAGTAGCCATTAACACAGATATGCAGCATGCAAATACAGTCATAATGGCTGCTGCCTGAAGTGCTTCACTCAGGGCCCCTAGGAAGGTGGTTAAGAGAGATCCTTTCTTAATAAATGCAGCAGAACATTCTAAAGAGAAACACTTTAAAGACAATATTTTTGGAATAATGTTTCCAAGTTAATTTCTTGTGGCTTTCTTGTCTTTCTTCTAATCAATGTCTTGGTTTCCTGAATTATTTAGAATATATAACTTTTTATTTATTTATTTATTTAGGACCCCAGAAGCAAAGGTAAAACAAACTCATGAATGAGAAAATCCGAGCAACTGCCAATATGGACTGTGAATACCCTTGAGAAAAAAAAGTCCAAAGTGCTGACTTCCCACCCTGCACAAATACATTTTCACTCTGCTTCAAGTTTCTTGATTCCTGCAGAGAAGTAGTAATGACACAAACTACTACACCAAAAATAATTTCTCAAGGTACAAAAAGGTAAAGATAATAGGCCCCTTTCAAGTGGCTTGGCAATTAAAGACACATCTTATGCAGACTCACACAGCTAGTCTTTGGGGTCAGGTGAAGTCACAGCTCCCCTTAGGTCAGTGATAAGTATGACACTGATTGCAACAAAATTGGCCACACTTTACTTTTCTCTAGTGCCTCGTGTCAATACCTGCGACACACTGATGTTTGGTGTCTGTAGATGACAAAACTAATGTTCTAATCATAAGCACATCCCAAAGTGCTGAAACTATATGAAATTGCACGGATATCTCTTCCCTACTTCTAAGGAGAACAGGGACATATCAACGTTTTGTCCCATGTCATGTACATATTTCACTGACTTTCAAGTGAAGTCACACCAGAAACACATTTTTATATTAAACATCTCTACCAGCAGACGCACTGGCAATGCACTGAATTTGGTAATGCCACAGCCGCCTCCTGTTTTGTTCAGAGCTATAGCATCTACGTTAGGTGCATGCAGCTCCCACCACAAAGCTTACGTTCTCTACAGCACACAGGTACTTACACAATATGAGCCAGGTTTAGAGGTTTTTCAGGCTGGTCAGGGAACATTGGGTGCAAAGGTTCACGGCTGGAAGCACAGCTTAAAGACTTGCTAAGTGCATTAGTTAGCTTCTTAGCAGGTGATTTCTGGGAGGAACAAGGAAGGTAGAGGTAATGTGGATGAGTAAGGTGCATACTGTTTCTGCTGTAGAACGCACAAAACAACAGGAAGCTCTACTGCTTACATTGGTATGGCTGACATCCCCCCGGCCCTTCCCACCCGGAGAGTATGGCAAGCCAAGGACCATTCAGATCGGAGGACAGATTGCTCTTACCTTCAGCTGCCTTTACAGTAGGCTTTTTGGGGGTATATGGACAGGTGCAATCCCCATGGGTTCCCACAGTGCTGTACACAGGTAATGCTGAAGGTAGGGCAGTACAAAGGTGTGTGCCCCAGGCTGGAGCTGGCTTGTGTATCACCAGCTGGGGGTGTGAGCAGAACAGATCTGTTTATGCCTGCCCATATAGATATACTCTAAAAGACCCCATTCACTTCCTAGCTGGGGGGCAGATACAGAGCTGCTAGGTTCTTTCTCCTTGCAATGCCTCCCTCCTCAGCTCCGCACCCTGCTGCTACAAAGCTCCTCTTCTGCTCCTGTGGCTGCTGCAGCCCCTGTTGTACTGGGGCCCAGGAAATTTCAGACACAAGCATGGCCAGAATTACACCAGCATGGCAAAACTGTATGAGAGGAAGCTGACGTACTGTCATTGTCACTGAAACACCGAGGCGCTTTGCAGGAAAAGCATGCTTTTCAGCCCCAAATCCCACCAGTGTTCAAAAAACACAAGTCTTAAAAAAATAATCTTCTGCTTTCCAGTTTTGTTTGGGCAATCTTTGCAGTTGAACACTCTTCTAAGGATGGGCTTGGAGGTCTAGAATCTCTTTTAGGCTTTGTGAGAGATTCTCGGGGAATCCAATTTGCGTCTCTGTGGTTCAGCTTCTCTGCCATTCAGACCAGGGGCTGATGATCCCTTACACCGTCTCCTACCCCCAAAACACAGCTCTGTATGCCGAAACTTAAAAATGCTTTTTGAACTTAGCAGGAGTGGTATTGTACATGTGCACATGCATCCCACATAAAGTTACCACTGTAACCCAGATAATAATGAAATATTTCAATTACAGTTTTCCCACCTAAATAGGTAAAGTTCAGGCTTTTTCTCTTGTATTATACACGCAATTTCACACTGAATTCAGATCATTTGAACTCCACTGTGTATACGAACACCTTTAATCTGCATGTGGAGCTCAGTATAGATGCATTATGGATAATGCTAACCTGCTTTGAATGAATGCTAATGAACGCTATAGAAAGGCAATTTCAAACTTGAAGGAAAACATTTGTTTCTGACAATGAGACATCTGAAGCCACTAGGCACGTAGTCACGTTTTGTCTTCAGTTGAGCAGAAATCTTAAGTTTTAAAATGATTTCCTGCCTATAATTACAGCTCCCTCGCTACAGCCAAGAATGATTTTATAGCACAGATTGCTATTAGTGGAGTCAGAGCTAGGTAGCAGGCACTCTCCTATTCAGAGACTAAGTCAAGTCATTGTGTCTATGCAACAAGCAGCAATTAGGTCCCACAAAAACATTTACAGACCCAGATCTGCTCTGAGGCAGTGCAGGGCCATGTGACTGGCATACAGAGCAAATCACATCAAATTTAACCCTTGCCTGCTCCACCAGCAGAAAGACAACTATTTTAAAAGTGTCAAGTTTCAGAGCTTTGTAAAAAAATACACAGGAAGCACTGTATGTATGTGAGTTGTTGCTATGCACATACTTGTCTTTTTTATAAAAACTATACTTTTTTTTTTTTTTTTTTTTTTTTTTGTATTAGAGATCAGTTAGGATTTCTCTGCTGGTCTCTGGATTTTCACCCTGAAGGGTGGGGATGCTCAGTGACCAAGGGCTTCTCTTAGGACTTTGCTCCAGCCACGGACAGCGTAGCCCCCGGACCTGATGTCGTTTTGAGCATGTTAATGTAGCTGCTGATACTTCTCTGCCAGCTTAGTAAAAGTGCTGAATTATTTTGTTTAGCAACGAAAAGGTTGAAGTGTGTTTTTCTGCACAGTAAGCAAGCACTACCATGGATCTAAGCCTGAGACCACACTCAAATCTACTGTGCCAGGACCATCCCAAATGCTATGCATATGCTGCAGCCACTTGACTGAAAATATTGATGAATGAGCATTAAGTGCTCATCACTTACAGGCAGCCAACAGCATGTCAAACAGAAACAGCCAAGGACGAGTCCCTTGGGAAGGGGAGGACTTACTGTGCGGCTGGCGCTCTGCTCCGAGCCCTCTGGCGCTGCGCTGCCCCACAGCACGGACTGTCACGGGCACCCCAAATCCACGCTCCAAAAAGACCATTCCCACCTCCACGCTCTCCCACCAGCTCCCAGGGGTGCAGCTTCCCAGACAGGGTGGCTGATCCCTGCTGACAACCCAGCCGGCAGCCACCCCTTGCCGGGAGCTCCCACCGGAGGGGCAAAGCTGCCCGCGGCGAGGCGCGAGGCACGAGCCTCCCCTTACCCATGACGTGTACTCTTTCATTTGGTGCTGGTTGCTGTGGGAACCGCTGGCATGGCCTCTCCAGAAGCAGTCCTGACAGAGCTGGTAATTGTGACACTGCTGGCAGCGGTAGCGAAACCCCATCATGCTCTCGCTGTGGCAGTAGGAACACTCGACGGGGTGGAAGACTGTGCAGGAGAGAGATGCCGAGCTTTAACCCCAAGCAAAGAAACTCCAAGGAAAAGCTGACGGACAAAGCCCTGAACAGAAGGGCAAATCCCCTCTTTGTTTACAGCTATCTGCAGCATAAGATGCTGTCTGTAGCTTTGACCCATGGAGAGCTACCCACGGGAACTTGTGTAGCCCTCCATGAATCTGTCCTGAGCCACAGACAACACCTGACACATCGAGCCCCAGACCCTTGATCACTTCTGGGCAGATGCATGCACCTCCTGCTCACAGCAGCAGAAAAGGCATTCAAATGGCATCTAAGAGAATACTCCATAGAGGAAATGGGAGAAAATGAGAAAATCCCCCTGCATCCTTAAGCTGTATTGCTGGGGGAAGCCAAAAGTTTTGCTGCGCTGTTAGGAGCAAAAGCAACGTGCCCCAGAGAAAAAGTCAGACTTGCTGACTTACACAAAGCACAAAAATGTCCTTGGGCATAAAGTTGTCCTTAATTACCTCTGTCTCATCTGTACAGCTGATGACTTTTAGGTACCTATATAGGGAGTTATACACTTAGCATTGGATGCCCTACTTTGGAAATCTGGCCATTGAAGGGACCAGCTTGGTCCCTTCCCCTGTTCTCTGTTCCTCTCAGAAGCAGGCAGCGATGAGGATTCAAGTCACTGAGCACACTAAGGCACCAGCCATGACATTTTGAACCTCCTTCCTCGCACTGCTGCTATCTCTGTTCCTCTCCCCTTACTGTACCATGTGTCACATTTACCACAGGGTACTGCACATCTCCTTCTTCCCAGACACCTTCTGCTCTTCTCTCGTTAGGTTCAGTCTGGGAGGATTTGGATCAGTCTGAGTGTGTCGGGATTTTAATTCCTTGCCAGAATTTCACAGCAGGAAGGCTTTGTGCTGTAGGCTGGGAAACAGTGCAAAGCTGTTGAGGAGCAGGGATGGATGGCAAAGGCTTGAGGAAAACGCTGGGGGACAAAAACTGGAGGAAGGTGGGGTGGACAGCTGGCTCTGTGACCAAGGAGTACTTGGGGATGTCAACTCACCCCCCTTGTGCATTTAAGTGGAATGGGAATTTAGTATAAAAACACATACAAAATCCTCTTTCTCCTGTTATCATAAAAAATGGCTAGCCGCCCCCACTTTCTCCAGACTCATTTACTTGTAGGAAATACATTATAAATATGTGAGTATATATGATATGTTCTGCCTCCTGCGCCCCACTTCTTTTTCCCTGCATCGTGCCAAAGCTTCAGTTATGCTGGAGTAAACCTTAAAAGAAGCAACAACACAGGAATATTCAACAAGCCCCTTACACAGCAGCCTCAGAGATAAAATATTGGGCTGGAAAATTATATTAAAAAATCTATTTATAGTCCAAAATCAATATTTATTTTATTTTATTTTATTTTATTTTATTTTATTTTATTTTATTTTATTTTATTTTATTTTATTTTATTTTATTTTATTTTATGTTGTTTCATTTTGTTTCATTTTGTTTCATTTTGTTTCATTTTGTTTCATTTTTTTATAACCTTCCTCTGCTTCTAAATCTTCCTTGTTTTAGATTTACAGTATTGGAATAATGCTTGTCAGCATCATTGCCTCCTGATGATCATGAGCAAGAAATGCCACATTAAGAACAAGTACAGCTAAACAAGACAGGCATTTCTTGTCTTGCCTTTTTTTTTTTTTTTTTTTCTAATTAATATTGGCAGTGTTGGTCTTTCTGGACAGCAGAAGCAGGTTGTTTTGGAGCTGAGACACTCTCCAGAAGTACATGAGGAGCTGCACAGAGTTTGTGGGGTGCAATTTGCTCACACACTGAAATGAGACGTACAGGTTTTCTAGCTCTGCCCTTGTGCCTTCAGTGTGACAACACTGTCTGTGTCCTACGTAAATTGTGTACGAAGGGTTTGGCTGGAGGACTCCACAATTATGAATCTGTGAACTTCTCCCAAGGTGGCCAAGGAGTTGCAAGTCCGAAAAATGTTATTATCCAGAGACATACAAAGTGCACCACAAAATAATCAAATTTGTTAATCTTCACAGTCCCTTCCTTCCTGTTTTTATGTCTGCAACCTACTCATTCTGGGGAAGGAAAACCCTTGAGAAGAGACACCTCACAGTTAAATCCTCATACTCCACACAAGCAAAAGCTAAGTATGAATCTGGATCGTCCTCGCTTCTTTTCAGAGTATATTGTCCAACTGTGTAGGCTTAGGAGGAGATCCTTCAACCTTTTGGTTGGTGTTTTCTACTGCACTGGCCTTCTCCTGCCAAGAATATTACATGAACGGAAACTGCCAAGCTGTTCCTTCGCTACTGCCATATGTCATGGCTAATAAAAGCTATGGTCTTGGAGTATGTGAATGGATCAAGTCCTGTCACTCTTTGCTTATCCAGAGCACAGGAGGAGCGGACATGATCAAGATAATTTCCCAAGCATAGCAAAAATTATGCCACGTTCCTGGCTGAAAGACCAACGGGATTCTTTAAATATTTTACCAGTGACTGTAAAAATAGCACATGGAATCAATGAATCCAGTACAGTAGCTCCTACAAAACCACCCATAGAGTGAGAGAATCATCACACACAGAAGGTTACTCCTGTAATTTTTTTTTTTGTTTGTTTGTGTGTGACAACAGCTCTTACTTACCATTTTCAACGTTTGCCAGCCGATGAAGAAGTGGTAACCACACTAGACACTGTGGTGGGGGATCAGACATGAGAGTATCCAAGAAAGTGTTTAATGTGACTTTTTTCTGCTCAAATAAGAAAACAAACATGCACAAAGAATCAGTTATCAGAGATATCAAAATACCAAAATGAATTTATCTTGTACTTACAGAAACACGTAGGAACAGGCTTCAAACACTGTTTACTTGTAGCCTTGGTTTACTGAAAAGAACAGCTGATACTAGCAAATAACTTATGGGCTATTTCTAGAAGTTACAACATATTTGCTATATATACTATATATACTCATAGTACTAATGACTAGCTGTCCCTTTCATGAGGCTGGGTTCGCGCTCGCTTGCAGACTCTCTTCCAAAGTCATTACTTGAAGATCTTTTGTGAATAAAGTTTACATTTTTGTCCTCATGCTTTGAGTACTCTCTAACAGGTACAAGTGCATGTAGGGTATCAGTGTGCATTACTAATATTCAAATGAAAAGCTACTGCAAAGAATGACTGATGATGAAATCAATGACAAGGGAGTGTAACTTCAAAAAACCCTTGCTCTTTCCTATATAGTACGCTGGCTACATAATGTGTACTGAAGTACACAGCTACTAGTTGGTCAAGGACAGAGAGTCCTTAAGAAATCAGAAAATGAGACTTCCTTCAAAGTAAAATTAAGACATGAAAATATTAAGCCCGGTGGAGAATGTGTGCAGGTGTAATTTAGACATACATATTTAAGTGGCATCCCCGTATCCAAAGAGATTGCCAAATTTTCATATCTGATTGCATGAGCTTTAGCTTGCTGAAGAACTGCAGTTACCCCATGAGAAAGGAAAACAGCAGCTATGCAGTGACATGTATCATCTCCATGTGTTGTGGAGTGCTTCTCAGAGCTGAGATTTCCAGATGGAATGTCTGAGCCGCATTGATATACAATTGCTGCCAGATGTAAAGAAAATCAATATTTCTCTTATACACTGAGTGATCAACGGGAAACATCTCACTCTGTAACAGTTTTAGGGTTGATATATTGCAAGATATTGGGAAATGTATAAAAGTTTCTGTCCCTAAGACAAGAGAAAGTACTTCAGGCTATTTGTGAAAAAGATCTTGATTCTTTAAAGACCATAAATAGCTGGAATATGACCTCTAAATCTCATTGAAAAATGGACTTTTCCCACAATACTTGTATCATGGAAGTCCTAACATACAGTCTTATAAGAGTAATCAAAGCTGTGCCAGTCCCCCAAATCAGCTTGTGTCCATGTGCTATCGGAAGAGCTTGCACCTGCTTGTTGTATGGATGATCTTCCCACCCTTGCAGAGCGCATAACCAAACCTAGGGGAAAAGGTACTCCAGTGCCCCAGCTTCAGAGCCAAGCAGCCCTAAGTCTCCTCTCTGCTCTTGAAGGGAGGTATGTTGGCAGCGCACCCACAAGTGGTCTAAACAGGCAAACAGATGGGGAGACAAGACCAGCTCTTCCACAATGGAATAAGCTTCTGAAAGCAGCTGTAATTCAAAATGTGACTTGTACCAAATAAAGCAACTTAGCTTCACTGACAGCTTTATGGCTGAACTCCTCTGGTGGTCACTGATTTTATGGATTAGAGAGAACGATGTCACTTAAAAAGGCACCAGCAGAGCAATTTCCATACATTTTAAAAGGCATATTTTCCTCTTGCAGTTTCTATCAGTTGCTGGGAAAGTTGAAACTGAAAGCTGTTTTCTAAATATATGCTACATGCAGATGGAGTCTGGGTTTGTGGAATAACACTTAGCCAAGTGATAAGAAAATGAAGTTAGTATCTATATTTTTTATTTTGGGATAAAAATGGGAAATAAAAAGTGTGCTTTTTTAGCATAATAGCACTTTTTAATATGAATACAATATCATATCACATTAATTCTACCCATGGGGGAAAGTGGTAGCTATAAAATTTCTTTTTAAGCCACAGATCTATATTCTGAAACTTTAAATCACTTGCTCTGTCTGGCATTTCTGTTCCATAAATTTGCTTATGAGGAAATGCTGTTGCTTCTATTCTGAACAGCCATTTCCTCTAGCAGTGGTTCACAGACAGAGGAAAATACATGGTTTAATCAAATGAATGAGCACAATGGGGAAGAATCAAACATCTCTGCAATAGGAGAATTCCTTTTGGTTGCAAACTGAAACAGATTTGGCACCGTGAGCAGAAGATCATTTCCAGAATTTTTTCTTCCCATGAAACTGAGGAATCTGTATATCATGGGGCTGAGCTCTTCTGGTAACCAAAAGTGAACCACACCATGAGCAAAAAGGGGAAAAATGAGCAGCCCAGTCACTTCTCTCCAGGGTGGATACTGGTTAGATCTAAACAGACACAAAATGCATTTGAAGTACGAAAGAAAAAAGATGACTCATGCGCATGTGTGAGAGGTCTCTTTCTACAGCAGAATACGTGCACTGAGTCACAAACACGCCTGAATGTTCTGTCCCAGTGAAGGCAAGGTCTAGGCTGAGCAGCAGATGCGTGTTTCCATAGAAAAGCACAGTACCAATTATTTTTCACACAAAAGAGCTCAAAGGTGGCCATAATGCTACCGAAGTAACTTCCTAGCTGTGGATAAAAAGTACTTGTCCATATTGCTCGGGATCTGCCATCTCAGCTTTTTAGATGGTAGGACATGACGGAGTAGTGATTTTTTTTGCAGTCTTCTAGGTAATGCAATGAAAAACTTCCAAACTTTTTTGGAAAGCACTTAAAAATAGGAGTGTTGTTTCTCCAATAACACACTAACAATTTTATTTCAAATTGATCAACCTATTCGTGCTTTTTAGATACTGTGCTACAGTGAAATGATCATGTTTGCCCAGGAAAAGCGATATTTTGAGACATACAGCTCTGAGGAAATGGAAAAAATAAATAGTACAAAAATGTATTAGAATATCAGGATGAACATGTTAATACTTAGATCGTTTCTGATGTACAGCCTAATGGGAACTGAAACAACCCTCCTGCCCCCCACTGGAAAGGTCAGAAACAGGACTGGAGAAATAACATGGTACTAATATGTAAAAACTCTGCTCAGAAATATGTGGTAATTGTTTCTAGTTTATATAACCAATTAACTCCAGAGGAAGAAATATTTGAAGTTCATGAATGCTTAAAACAACAGGGTGAGTGTGAAACTTATCCCCAGGTATACTCAGTGCAATATGAGAGAGTGAAAGAATGACCTTTGGGGTGACTAAGACTGTGGGTATCATGTATCACAATGTCATGCATCGGAATGTCAATAAACTGTTTAGAGTCTCATTTCGAGACTCTAGTTCATTCCTAATGAGTATTTAATGAGAACTACATAAGTAAATTTAAGTGAATTATTAGACCAGATTTACAGGAACACTTGGCTGCCCACAGATGCAAACCAGCAGCTTTGTAAATCCACTGTGTACCTACATCAGTCGGAGACCTAACTCTCAGCTTTAAACAGAGATACTGAATTAAAGCACCTAATGGCTGTTTGGAGACTATTTCTTTCTTAAGGTAGCTTAACATATCTGGTCCACTCTTGGATGCAGTGTCAATGAAAGCACCATTTCTGATGACTGCTTAGATAGAAAATGACTCCTGAACATTTAAAAAAAGAAAAAAAGAAATTGCATTTTGATTTTGACAGTATCATGTCCAATGTTCAAGGCTTGAATGCTCTGTTGCCACACAGGAGGACTTTTTATTATCTCAACACAAAATTACCAAAAGTCACTTCACTATGTAAATTTTTCAACATAATATGAAATGCTATTTTAAATTCCCCACTGTGAAACAAGACTATTTTCACATATGCAAGCATTACCATTTAAAATCATTTGGGAGATGATTTAACAAATGAATTTCAACAATGCCTTTCAGTTGACTGGAGTGACTATTGATTAGTGATGAAACTGAAGGAAAGTAAGAAATGAGACTATTTTGCATGAAAATGACGCTATTCCTGCTCCACTGGTTCAACACTATTCAGTTATATTTTGGTAGTGAATGTAAGGATAAAGAGAAGGAAAATATCACTTTATTTCTAACATTTCCCAGTTTCAGCATCTTCCCTTATAATTTATGCAGTATGCTGTATGGCAAGAGAGAGAGGATCTCTTTCCTTCCACTGCATTGGAGAAGTGGATAATCAGACCCAATTATGGGACCTTAAGGAGTGCTAGATCTTAGCTGCAGCCAAAATGCCATATTCAGTGTGCTTACACAGCCTGGTGAATTGTGGCAAGTCTTGTACTTTCATCCCAGTAATGTAATTGTTTTCCTGACTCTGTCTCATTGACAGTATCTGTATGGGATTTTCTAATACCTAATGACTCCCATTTTCAATAAAGGTTTAAGACATAATTTTCTACTCACTTGTAAACTTCTCATGTGTGTACAGCATCACTTAAAAAAATGTGTAGTTTCATTTTTTGTTGACAGTTGGGCTTCGTATGAAGTTGAAGTCTCATATGTGCATGTAGCATCAACTAACTGCAGTGGAGGACTGCATGTCTTGGGGCATTTATGTAACCTAAAAGTAAACATCTAACTTAAGTGCTTAAACTGGGAAGTCATCCTCCCCAGGCTCCCTGATTTAGAAACATGTAAGTTAGGATCCTGCTCTGAATCACTTTTTGTCTAAGACTCTCCATCTTCAATATAGGGAACCTATTGAGATTAGCTCCCTACCATAGGTACCTAACCTGCATGCCAGAAGGTAGCAAAGTGAACCTGCACCCAGCCACGTGTTCCCTGGGTGAATATGCACACAAGTGTAAGAAATGAAGAAAGCCTCAGTTTGCTCTGAGGTGTGGCTGAAAACCTGTGTCTCCATTTACCTGTTGAGAGAAACAGGATTTTGCTGATTGCTCAGTATAACCAAACGAAGGCCCTTCAAAAACAGCCGTGGGCAGCTTGAGAACCTCCCGCAGAAACATGTCGTATCTGCCATAAACCATCACCCCACTGGAGTCTGAAATCATTGAGAAAATATCTGAGGGGAGAAAAGACAAGAAAAAGACACAGTAACTTCAGCGAGCTACGGATTTGCTCTTAATTCAGTATCATCTGATCTGAACCAGAAGTGCTAAATAACTTGTTCTGCTTATGGAAACAGGCACTATTACCGCATTTTAATTATAACCCTACTCAATAAAATACACAGAGAATGATTTACATATAAAAAAGAAGCTGATTTTGATATGAAAATATTCCTGCTTTTTTCACTGCGTGGGGTCATTTTTTAAGTGAAGTCTGATGCATGACATGAGGCAGCAATTTAATCAGATAACAAGAATTTAATTTGACAAGATACACAACATCAGCTTTTTGCCTACTGCCAGCTTACCCTGTCAAATCTAAATCTTCACAATGAGCTCATTAAGTTAGTTATTATTGTTTTGGACACACAAAGCATTGAGGCTCTTTCAAATGCATTACTTTTTATTCTTCTCCCTGTTTTTTTTTTTTTTTTCCACGTACAATATTATTGCAAATTTTTATGACTCCAGAGATGCATGTTGGTCCTTTGTCAGCCTGTACTTTTCCCCCTGCTTAAAAGGATCCTAAGCTTATCAGGGGATCACAGACTAAGAAACATGCATCATTTTTCAGGCTGTGATGTCAACTGCTTCATTTCTAGGAAGCTGGAGTAGAAATTCTAGTGACAGGATCTGGGGACTGCTATGGGAAAAATCAGCTTTATTCTCCAGCCTTCCACTGGATGGACCCTGCTCCTTATTCTTAAAGTAGCGTAGGGAACTGTGTTCCCTAATTTACAGTCAGTGTTCCCAAATTACTGTCAGTCTATATTTGAATCTCTACGTAGAAATAATGTATTAAAAAATGGCACTGAATCTGGAAGACTAAATTAGCATCTGTGATTTCTACTTGCCTATTCTAATCATTTAAATAAAACATAAATGTAATTTTCTTTGGCTGTGGTAGAAGGCTTAGAGGAAACTGAAGGTTGACATTAATCCTTTGGTCAAAAAGTCTGGAAAATGGTGCTCTGGACCTGAACTTCAGACATCATAGCACTAAATAGGAAGTCTTTCATTGCTGCTGCAAGTAAACTATGCCTTGGCTGTTTGGGAACTGGGAATAAATCCTGTGAAACGAGAACCCATTCTGAAAAAAAGATGGAATATGTGCCCTATGGGGAGAAATATAAATAGTGAATAAATATATTGTACTACGTGCGAAAGGAGAGAGACGTTATTAAAAAAAAGCCTGAGAAATTGCTAAATGATGCCTCATGATGCTGAATATTTGAAGCACTCACCAATCAGAGGCTGAATATATGCAATTTAGCTTCAAAGATAAGAAGTTTGATGTCACATTCAGTCAAACTTTTAGTGAGTTTTACTTGCAGATGTATACAGTGCAAATCCTATACCCAGGCACAAAACTAGACCTTATCATAATTCCATCTTCTCTTACCTGTACTTTTGCATCTCCAAGTACAACAATGATTAACAGACAAAAACATCACCTCAAATACTTACATCTTAATTTGTCCATGATCTTTCCTCCACAAAGAGTTGCCAAGGCCATTTTGACTGCAAAAACAGAAATTTTGCCATGTCCTTCCCTGTTCAAAAGTAGAAAGTAGACATATTTTGTAATATGGACCTCTTTCCATTTCTTATGTTTATCATTGACATGGCATATTGTAATGCACACTATATGTGGATTCGTGTACAAAGAACACAGACCTTTAAAATCAAAAGTTTGTTTTGCAGGAGCACGTATCAGTACATCGTTCTGTGAAGATCTCAAAAGTGATTTATTATGTATACGAACATGTATCTGTATCTCAATATTAAACTGTTTATCTCATTATGCATTAAGATAATGATTATTACTGCTGTTTGTGCCACAGCAGCGCTGAAGGACACCTATCACACTCAAGGCCTCCCTATCTGAAGTGCCCTGTGTGTTTTCTGTCACCAAAGGACTGCAAATAAATGAAAAAAAACAACACTCTGGAAGCAAAAGTGAAAAAATCAGAAAAGGATCACATGATTACACAAGTTGGGTATTGTACCCATTAATAGGTCCTGGCAACTTTAAATGATACACCTGACCCCCATGAACTTATAAGGACTTTGCTGAAAAATGTTGAAAGAACCTGCATCCAGAATCAGCAAAGGACCTTTTGCGGTGGTCTGTAGAAGAGTCTTGTCCCTGATTAGTTCAGGTTGAGGCTATGCCTGGCTCTCTATTTTCACCTTAAAATGAATAATGCTATTAAAGTCCAAATATGCACAAGAATATGCCATATAGACAAAAAGGCTATATATTTTTTTTTTTTTTCTGTAAATTTAGTCATGTTCAGGTAGAAATAAAAGTTTTTTTTTTCCTCCTTTGAACATACAGGGTACTCTCAGGATACAATGTTTACCTTTCACGCATTGCTACCTCTTCATTTAACTGTCCTGAAGTGTTCAATGGCTTAACATTATTGCTCCTCTTGCTGTATTCTCTCATTTTTCCCCCACAGTCCTGATGGCACCGAACGGTTATCTACCATTACAGAAACCTTGGTGTATTCCAGTTGTGTGAGTAATATATTAGTTGACACACTGCAAGGCGCTCAGCTCCTAAAAGACCTGTCCCTGAAGTTTTCTAAACTAAGTGTTCACAGGAATCGCAGAACAAAAAAGTTTTAATGCTCAGACCCTGAGATGAGAATGAGCAGACTCTTTTAAGCTCATCTGCTTTTTAAAATTCTTTTTTTTTTTTTTTTTTTTCTCTTTCCATTCAAATGTTGAAATGTGCGTTTTTTCCTTGAATCCTCGGAGTCTTGTTATAAGGCAGTCCAAGTCCACAGTCTCACTGGCACAACATTTATCTATCATCCAAACTCCTCAGCATTACTTAGTAGCTTTGCATATATCTGTTTAATGACATCAGTAAAAACACATTGTCATGTTTTTTTTTTTTTTTTTTTTTAAGAAGAGACATTCTCAGCCACTATTTGTGAGCTTAACAAAATGACACCTATGTTTCCTTCCAAACTCTACTGATAGGGCTAATGACGGGGACAGATAATACAGTTTTGTGTCATTTTGAAGTGGAGGTTCTGTAATATTCAGTCTTTAATAGGGAACATAATGCTTATAAGGGATTTACTGTTAATATATATATTTATCTCTTAAATAAGATTAACTGCGCTGGCAATAGCAATACATGGAAATTGAGCTCTCCATCAGTGTTTATGAAATTACTCTGTTGATTGTCACTCATAATTTTAATGAATAAACTTGTGTCTGACCAGAACTAAAAGATTAACTGATTCTGGGAAGACAAAGAGCCTGTGACTGTGTATCCCTCTGCTAAGCAAAGCAGACTAATACAGTAATATATACATATGTTGCAGACGTGAATGGTATACTCATTTTAATACATTAAAGTATACTACATGCTTCATGACTATGTTCATTCTTAAGTCAATCTGACTTCACAAAACGAGTCAGTTCCCTAAGCTTGGCTAGCTAATCTTTAGGGTTCAGTGAACTAGATTTGGTCCTGGTTCAATGTAATACATAATTTTAAATATTAATTTTAAATACTCTTTACACATTTACAACTCTGCTTTTTGTCAGAAAATCAGCTAGAGATGCAGACAAAACGAAATAAAATCACTACGTCAGTAGTTTAGATATAAATCCTTACTACATTCTATAAAGCTGGCTTTGGTGCACATTTACTTTTTCATTACATTGTGTTCTCTTTGACTGGCTTCATAAGATTAAAATCCCAGTACAGGAATTTCAGAATTTATTCCAGCCTTCTGCATTTCCATCCTTTGTGGGTTAGGCTCTAATCTGTGCCAACAAATTGTAGGCACTGCTGAGAATTTGGTCATTTGGCGTTCTTTTGGGGGATGTTACCCTTTAGACTTCTGGGAGTCTTTCTGCACTGTTTTGTCATGAGGTTTTTACCTGACTTTAAAAGAATTGTTATACTAAAGGAAAATAAATGCTAAGCGGAAGCAATAGCATTATTAAGAAGTAGTGGAAGAACTTGAGGAAAAAATAAAGCCCACGTGGAACTGCTTCAGATTTCGATATTTTTCCCTGTAGGTTTAGTTACATTTACTAACACGATTATATTCTTGAGTGGCAGGCTCATCAACTCGCCTTCAGCTTTCCACCCCAGAGCCACTGGCATTTCCTGTACTCAAACAGTTATGGAACAGAGGAAAAGGAAAAAAAAAAAAAAAGATTTCAGTTATCTCTTCAGTCTCTCAGTTTGAGTTGATTAGTTTTGACACTGTATTTTGTATCGGTCATTTGTATTCATAAAAGCATCACTAGAGCCTGTATAAATTCAATTTGCCCTCCAAAAATGTATGCGTGTGTGTGTGCGTGCGTACATATACAAACATGCATGCATAAATATATGTGACTGATGAACAGACAGGATAATAGGGCCTAAGACTTTCCAGTATCACTTGGATCCAGGAGTGCCCTGAGCTATTGCTGAGCACTACAGATGCCCTTGACTGGCAGCAGCGGGGCATCGCGCTGTTTGCAGCACAAAAGCAAACGCCGAAGCAGTGGCTCACCGCAGCATGAAGTCCTCTGCTCAAGTCAGAGCTCCCTGAATGAAGCTTTAGGCTGGCTAATGCAAAGAGATATAAATTCTACTAGTGGAAATTGGACAGGACAGAAAATATTTTGATTTTATAAAGCACCCCTCTTCCAGCAGTTACTTTTCAGTTCCCTACAGAAAAGCACTAGAAGTGTTAATGATGGCACAGGCAACTGCTAGAGCTGATGTGCACTTAGCAGCAGCACAGGATAGAGTACTTAGAGAAGGGAATGATGGCCAGGGCACTAAGGTTATCTCCAGCTGCTTGGGGGAAAAAGGGCAAATAATAATACATGCTTTCAGACACCAGAGCGGAGCAGAAGGTTTCTTTAAATGCGTGACTGCAGAGAGAGATGGACTCTCTTGAGAGCAAGGAACCCCCCCATACTGCCTGATAAACTTTCCCTGGTGAGTTCCATTAACTCTTTGAGTTACATTTTCCAAAAGTTGGAAACTTTCTTCAGTTACTTGCGGACCTCCTACTACCCACATTAATTAGGGCAATGACTGCTGTAAAGTCAGAGGCTGTAATTAGAAATTCCCTTTTTCACAAATAGGTTTCAGGATGAAATTATTGGACTCAAGCTAAATTCTTTCATTTAGGAAAGCAAAATTTGTAACAGCCAAATCTCTTAAATACACTGTTTTACAGGACTTCATTCCTAAAAGCCAGCCGGACTGTATCACTTCCAAAGATTAGCAAAGGTGGAGAAGAGACGCAATTAAACACTTCACAGCTCCAAATGGATGGCCAAGGAAGACGTTATATTTCCAAAACAGATACTGAACATCTTTACGTGTTGAACTCAGCATGGCTCTAATGTACATTTGATTAAAAAGGGCATATATTTCCTCCTTTCTCTGCAGAAGCCTAGTCCCTACAACTAGATTTAGTTTGTTTCATTGCTCAGAGCTCACAGCTCCAATCATTACACAAATGTGTCAAGGAACAGAAAAATCTGCTATGATCCTGTCAGTCAAGCTTTGCAGCAAGAACAGCTGTATTGCAATACTGAGTAAGTGCTGAAGATGACCTAGCACAGAATATCTTACAGTCTGTATAACAAGAGTCTTTTTAGGAGCTGCTTTATTGAATGAGGCTGACATTCCACCTAGTCGGCTGTCCAGGCTTTGACATGTCTTGGGATGAATTTTTCTGAGAGGTTTGAACTTGTCATCTTGTTACATAGCACTTCTGTGTCAGTGAAGGAAGTATGCTATTATTCCATACAGCCAGTTTATCACCTGAGGCCTCAAAGCAAAAGCTATTGCCCAATTTTCATGTGCAGTTAAAACTGCAGATCAGGCACATTTTTGTCCAGAATCTTTAAAGTCAGACCGGCTCACTGTTGTCTATCAGGGTCCTATGACATGATAGTGAATTTCATATACTAGGGGCAAACTAATGGGAATGGCACTTGTGTCTATGAACTTTGATTTTGTTGACTTGCAGTTTTATGAGGTTGCACTTTGATTTTGGCTTAGCATGATGGAGCATGACTGTCAGTGTAATGTGGAATCTTACACATTGTAATTTCTCCCCACTTTTTCCTCCCTTCAGGATAGAGCAGCAGGGAGATATAATTATCTGTAGGCCTAAGGAATCCCCAGAAACATGAACAAATCTGCATTTCATAGAATTGGGATGAATGCTCAGCACTGGCAGTAGGCAAGCTGGCCAACATGCCATGGCATTGCACCACAGTTCCTCTGAGTTTTGCTGGCCAGGCTCTAGCTCCTGGGAAGAAAACGGTATTGCAGACCTAGGAAAATGCCCCCTGTCAGAGGACAGAGAAACCTGCCAGGTTTTCAGTGGGCTATAAATGAAGGAAGAAGCTCTCTTTAAAGCTCAGAGGATCTTCAGCCTGTTGCTGACAGATTCCCAGCACAGTACACATGGGGCAGTATATATTGACTAGAGCGGAATAAATGAGAGAGTGGTTAGGCATATTGGATTTCAAATCACATATTCACTTGTCCCTTGTTGTCCTTTCATACATGCTAAGTGACAGACTCCACTTCTCCACTCCCTTCCTTTGCATTTCAAATGGGACATGAGGAACCCAGCAATCTCTTCTGGAACTGCCCAGAGCGCAGCAGGAGCAGCCTTTGCTCTACATAGCCGCAGACACCAAAAAGGTCTGATAGCTCTGAACAGCATTCACATTTACACTGAAGAGCTATTATGCTGTTTTGGTCTTAGAAAGCTGTTCTGTTTTTTCTATGGTTTCATTTTGTTGTTGTTGTTGTTGCTGTTGTCTGTGTTCATAGAATCACATCTGATCTTATTAACATTCATTAAAGAGAAGGAATAATTCCTCACAATCTGGAATTTAGGATGGTGTTTTAGAAAGGCTGCCCATTTTCTGAAAACACAAAGCTAAAAAACTAAGGAGTAAACCCAGGTTGAAGACAACAGGACTATTTTAGGGGTGATTATTGTGATTTCAGCAGGATTCATGCATCTAATAAAACCCTTTTTTCCATCCAATGAGGCTCTAGGTTAATTTAACTGTCCAGTTTCTTTATATGAGGGAAGGACATGCAGAGAAAGACTTCACCCAGACTCACAGTCCCACCATGCCTGTTTCTTCCTATATCCAATGTATGGCTTCTGTGTGAGCATGAGACCACTAGAAAGGGCCTTGCTCATCCTTCTCTTAACTACGAAGTCAAATGAACCAGACGCCAGATATCTGGTGCATTTCAAACAAGGTCGTATGCAGCCAGTCCCCTTCCTGGACCCCAAAGCCGAGTGTGTCTTCCTCAGGGCTCTCTGGCTGTCTCTGTCCTCCTGGGAAATGCATCCTGTGCGCCCTGCTTGGAGGCAGCTGCGTGAGGAGGACTGCATCAGGGTCACAGCCTCCTCACCTGCAGGTCCTCACGGGAGCCCCAGACAGGTCACAACACACAGCATGTGCGATGTTGTGCTCTGGGAAAGCGAAACCGTGCCCTTCAGATTTTCTGTTTCCCCACAGAGGAGTAAAACCCTTCCCTCCATTTTGCTGCTAGTAGCCCTGACATCGAGCTGACATCTTTACCCCTGCTGCAGAGAGCTACACAACAAGCACGTTATTGCAGCTCTTGCTTCCATGGCCCTGGGCCTTGTGTTTATCAGCCGGGAAGCGTTTTGCTTGCAGCATGCACTGATGCATGTGTCCGGCCATTTCGTCGTCCTTTAGCGCTCTTGTCACAGCCACAACAGCATAAATTAAAGCGCCTGTTCCCTGTTTTACTGCCCTTGAGAGGGGAAAAATATTCCTGAAGGCTCCGGTTTCACAACTGACTGACTTCTTGTTTTTCCCTCGGAGTGGCCGGAGGGGAGGCTGGGTGCAGCCCTGTCGTGTGGAACAAGTACTTTTTCTCCCCGTTGCCATGGCGACTGAGCCGCCAGGCTGATCTGGCTCCAAGAGGTGCAACCCAGCACCAGGCCGTCAAGCTGGAGGATGGAAAAAGAGGGGGGGGGAGAGGGGCAGCATCCTTATTTTAAGGTGTCACAACAGCATTTTCAGCTGGTGAATTTTCAAAATATAAGCCATAAAGAGATAATTTGCAGATTTAATCGCTGTTCTACAATAATTTGTTTCTGAGGATTTTGAACATGGCAATGCAGGTTGATGTCTACATACTCCCTAACTATAATACATATACACAATACACTTGTTAAGGTAAGTGGCTCGCTCTATCTTGAACTTTTCCTTTTTTTAATATGGGTCCCATGCAGTAATAAACAACGTGAATTTCAGTTTCACCTCCTGGTCTTTATCCTGTTTCTGTCATGGTCTCAAAATCATGCTGCACTGGCAGGAGCCAGAAAAAAAAAATTGCTTACAGCTGCAAGAACTTGCAGGAAAATGAGCTCTTTCCAAATAATGAGCTATTAACCCCTGTCACTGCTGCAGAGTCATTGCAGTGGTGTCAGCCACTGGTGTGTCAATAAATAACTACGCAAATTAGAAGTGGATGTAAATTCGTTTCTGTAGATAATTCCTCTTTGATATGAACTGGAACAAATCTGAGTAACTGGATGAAAACACAGTTGTGCTGAATTTGGCTCAGCAGACAGGAAAGTAGGGGTCCTTAATTTTAGGTTCTCTCCCTAGTTAGCACTATTCACATGCTCATTATTTGGGTCAGAATATAGCTTGTTGAATTATTTTCCAGAGATATTTCCAGAGCAAGCAAAATCCTTTCACCAGTCAGGAAAGGAGGGAAGCCCGTGTGGGTACGGAAGGCAGACTTACGGATCAAAGGCCGCTAGCAAGAAGTTCAGCAGTAAGCTGATGGATTGCTCCACATTGATCTGGTGGGTCGTCGGCATCCGTTTGTTGAGCTGGTAGAAAATTGTCGAAATCACAGCCTCAAGGCGAGCCACGTTCAGTTCGATGTTGGGGTCCAGGTTGTTGAGGGCATTTTCCCGCAATGCTTCTATCACGTTCCAGATGTCCACCAGGTGCACTAGGGGACAGCACACAGACAGTCAGGAGGACACGCTCCTGAGCATGCCACACCGTGGGGATAACACAGTCATGCAGGACATGATCTATGAATAATGAAATGAATGAATGCGTTTTCCATCACTGAGAATTAAACTTGGCAGGGGGAAGAGCAAATAAAAATCAAATCCGTTAATATGCAAACAATATATTGATATAATTAGTTGCAATAAGTACAACTTCAGCTCAGGAAATCACTCCTCATTGTATAAAGTGTTCAAGTAAAAATCTATATTTTACTGAAATCACTGGAAGGTAAACATATGCTAATTGTTTTTCTGAACCATGCCTCTATGAATACCCATTCAGAAATTACTCTTAGATATTAATTTGCATAGCAGATGGGCTTTTCGGAAGATCCTACGAATACTAAGTGCTTAACACACACTGACATTTTGAAAATTCTTTTCAGCAATTTGTACTGAAGGCAAAATATTTAACAGAAACAGAATTGCAATTGAGTCAGGGTAGACAAGCTACATTTAAATAAAGTACACATAACGAGTGATCCCAAAGTCATATTTTGCTCTTCTAAATATATTTGCCAAATGATTTGTTAAATCCCTCTCTTTGATAAAGTCGTGGTCTAAGCTGAATTTCACAGGGGCTGGTTTTGCCTGCAAGGACAGCTTAAAGGACAATCTCTGCTCAACCCTCACATTGTATCTGAACAAAAATCTTGTTTGCATAGCACTGTTATTGTGACAGAATGATCAGCTTGCTGCAGATTGGCATTTCTTGAAATAGTGGACCATGCCAAAAATTTAAAAAACCCACACTCATTCAAAACCTGGATTTAGTTCAAACTTGAACTCAAAGAATCATCTCTCTCTTTCTCTCTCTCTCAGTCTTAAGTATTACCTTCTTCCCTACTAAATTTTCAATAGGAAACAAACTATGAGGCTCAGGGTGCAAATTCTCTCTTTTTACTAGATAAAGTACTGTATAGTTCTTATTACTTAGCATGGTGATATGTCTTCATTTCAAGAGCCATCCATATCTGGAATCCACCATTTTATTGTGAATAGAGAAATTTAATTCTAATCCTCATAATTATATTTTTACTTGTGTGGTTTGAAGGCAGTATCTCAGACTGCAATGTGACATGATAGTCTGGTGGCAGAGAAATGTAAACTGTCACTAGCTAGATAAATGAAACCAGATATACTACTGTCTTTTTACTTAGTCTAGAATTTTCCCCAGTGATTGGGTTTCTTTACTTCTGCCTTAGGGGAAAAAAATCTGCTACTGCTCATGTAAGCTGCAACACCCAAGGAGGAAAACAGAGCATACAGGTGAGTGGCAATAGCAGCAGCAACTACTTCACACATTATACAAAGCACTTTTCCACTTCTTCTTGCTGCTCCCTAGCAAATGATTGGGAAAAACTGCAAGATGTAGTTCCATTGTTACACTTAATTGTTTATTTGGCTGTTGTACTAGAAGGAAACTTCTACGGCTGACCTTGTATTGTCTTGAGATTGTCTTGAGACAATCCTTGTCAGGATTGTCTTGAGAGACTCGTTCTGAATTAAGCCAGGTAGGTGAGTACGCAATTTCTCTCCAGATCCTTGTAATACAGCCATGCCCATTCCCATTCAACCAGCTTTTACTGTTATGTTGCCACCAAAATAATCTGATTAATTGGCAGATGAACAATCCCAAGGAAGACAGGTAGCACATAATAACTGCCCCTTTTTGGGAAGCTTCTCCACATGGCTCAAGGGATGGAAGAAGTCACCAAAAACCAGGCCATTGTATGGTCCAGAAGAGAGGAGTTAACGAGAGTTTCCTATTCTGGGCCACCAGTATAAAGCAGCCAGGGAAGAAACACAGAGCAATATTCAAATAGCCAAACCATCAGCCTGTATTCTGTGGCCTTACTAAGAAGGGAAGGGCAAGCAGAAAGCAGAAGGTTAAGTGTGATGTTTCCCCCAAGGTCTATCTGCTGCTGTCCATGAGGATGGTCCGTGGTAGTTCAGAGGAGTAGATGAAGGAGAAGGTCCTTCCACCAGCAGTGTCACCAGGGAGGCTTCTGGGTGCTAGGGTATGCATGCAACCTGTCAAACCTGGGCTGCAGCTACAGTGGAAAGGTAACACTGCAAGAAACTACAAGGCATAACGAATAGCAGAAAGGGAGAAATACATATGCAGATGGCTAGCCTTGACTTGAGGCTGCACTAACAAGATAGCAACCCCAGAAAGAGAATAAACAGGGTTAGTAGCCGAGCAGCACTGCTGACAGAGGCAGAAATTACTAGGGCAACCCTATCATAAATACTGAGTCAGGATGTAAAATCAGCACCAGTGTGGTCAGTGGGAAAGGAATAAACAGGGACAGCCTGTTTATTTGAGAGTGGATGAGAATGGTAAATATATATATATATAAAAGAAAACATCACAGTGGAAAAAGGGAATATAAAGGTTAATAAATCATGTCATCAGGGCTGATTGGGTGTACATCTCAAGCATCCCCAAACTTGATCAGTGCAAACGAACAAACACAGCGATAAGCCCCTTGTCCTGGCCGTTTGCATACCTGGTTTACTTCTGCAGTTGCAGGGAATTGCAATGGTTTCCCTAGCATTGATAAAAGGCCATCCAGGCAGGATGAACCAGACATCCAGGCTCCCTAACAGTGAGAACTGAACACAGCATTTTAACTTTAATTGTCACATCCTATTAGCAGAAAACACTTGAATAAGAGAGCATGGAGGAAAACACCTAGCATAAGGAATGAAGTGGAAATGGGTCTTGGTGTCTTTATTCTTAACATGATCCTGTACTGATATTATGTGGCTGTCTAATTTTCATGAGTTTCTTCTTTTCCCACTGATCCTGTATTTCCCTTAAGATAATCATACCAAAGTTAGTTTTGGTGATGGTCCTCAGAATGGAAATACCCAGAGGCTAGCAGAGGTGGGACTAATAATATCAGTACACTAACACATTTGAGAGAAAAATATTGTTTTTAGCAGTAACTTTAACTTGAAAGACTCAGAGGCTATCCTGATATTCATTGGTATGCCACAAAGGTAGGGCATGTGTCTAAGAAAGTGATTTAGTGGAAATTCCGTAGCAGTAACTGTCCCCCACCCACCATAAAGTATTAGTCTCAAGGAACTGCTGTGCGTTTGTACTGTAAATAATTTCACTTGGGCTTTTTTTCCAGAAGCACGTTGGTTCCACTTGAAGCCAAATAAACAACAATCCTACTGCACCATTTTATTTTTCATTTTACTCATGAATTTCAAATCTCTTTACAGAGGCTAGAAAGCAACACTTCCTGGAGGAGGAAATGAAAGATGGACAAGATCCAGACTTTTAAACAAGATCTACTAATTTTAAAAATATCTGTTTAAATGCCTCGCTCAAAATCAGAAGTAGCGTTTGTTAGACTGCTATGCGGAGGACTGAAGACCCTGGCCTTTACTCAGGTCAGTTGAGATGGGCAGGATTTTGCCCACCTGAATTTAAATGCCAAAAATCAGATGTCAAGAGTCAGCTGGTGATCAAGGCTCCCTCTACAAATGGTGAAAGAAAAAAGCATCCAAAACGGCTGTTTGGAGACCAGTGGGATGAATAGTGCTTTGAAGGTGCCTCTGTTCCTTCATTGACTACAAAGTGTATGTGAGCTGTGACCTCAGGGCTAGCAAGGTTAACTGAGACGAATCCCACACCTTGTTCTTTAAACGTCAAGAAAAGATGTCTTTTCTGTTCTGACTACTACATGGCCTAGAATAATTAGTTTTTACAGAAAATATGAATAATAAATATTGTGATCTGTATAAATAGCTACCAGATCCTGCCATAGCCACAGCCTCCGCATCCCTTGACCTAGCACGGATTGCATCTGGGTCTAGTACCCTACAGAATACTATTTTTAAAAAATTTACTCACGTAGTAAGCAGGCTTAAGTATCATACCACGTTGCCAAGTCAACCTATCAATGCTGGGAAAAAGAAGAGAAAAACACAGGCCTCTGCAAGCTTCTCTTTATCCATTTGTACTATTAGAAATTTATGACAGTATCAATCTACAGCTAAGCAGGTATCTGTAGGGTCACACCCTTTTTAATATAAAAACAGAATGTTAATACTGCAAACTTTGCATAAGCTTACTGTCCTCTCATTTTAATTTTCGCCCTCTCTGCTGCCCATTTCCTACAATATCTGTTATGCCTTGTAGTAATTCGTCCATCTCTGTGATTGTGTTAACCTCACTGAAGAAGACATTTCTCCTTACTTTGTACATATTACACATAGTGCAATAAAACCTGAATCTGATTTCTAAGTACTGTGGTGATAGGAAGTTTGCTGCATAACTAGCTTATGGATGCAAGAGAGCATTCTTTCTCCTAAAATCTGCCCTAATTCCTTCAACAAAGTCAAACTCTGCAAGGTAATTCCCAGATTTTATTTTTTTTTCTTGGCTACTGTTGCTGCTTTTGCTGCCTTGCCTGCGTTTCCCCTGGAGAAGGGGATTACCCCTCAGCATGAAGAATATGCCCTTTCTGAAATGGATCTCCTAAACTGCAGAAATCTGGTGATTGTTTTTACAATGCCGCAAGACCATCATTAGACATTAGGAGAAAAAGCTGCTGGTGTATAGCAACTATGGAGTATAAAGCAATTCAAAACCATACAGCCCAGCCAAACTACAAGGACCCTTCTGGAACGCTGTCCACTCTGTATACTGCAGAGCTACCCAGGTATAGCAAATCCCCCTCATCTGCCTGCTGTCCAAAAAAATGTAGCTGATTTCTACAAGCCATTGATCAACTACTGTCTTCCCTCACATTTTTTGTTGTGATTTCTAAAGTCACAGCTATGTTAAACATGTGCATTATTTGATCTTTTACAGCAAACACTGCCTGCTAATTTAACTTTTATATGAGATTAAGTAATATTTAAAGACTGTCAAAGCTGTTTCCGTATTTGAGCACGTTCAGCAACAGACAGCGATTAGTGAATGTAAATAAAATTCAGTATCCGTTCAGACAGAAGTGGGATGAGGCAGATGAACAGCGCTGCAGATGGCTGCCCTTCACTTCTTCTCCACAGCAATTGTTAGCAACAAATGCACTCTTGGAGGAGACACAGCCCAAATTGCAGAGAATTAAGTTTAATGCACAAAAATACACTCCAAATAACAAATGTTATTTCCTTCAGTGAACTCCTTCACCCGTTAAAACAATACTTGGAGAGTGACTGCTGCCAGCATGTTGTAAATGAATTAGCCTGTCTCTTCTGCAGCATCTAAGTGTGGCTGGAAGACATCTGACTCAGTTTGAAAGGAGTTTTGCATTTTCCTCTAACTGAAAAGCTTTTAGAGACACGCCTGAAGTTTTACATCCTGCCCTCCTGTCTTTACCTGTGTTCAGAACATCCTTTCCTATCACCTTTTATTACTTCATTACAATGAAAAACAGTAATTAGAAGCCACAGTGCAGAATTCCTCCATCCTACGACTCTGTCAGCAGGCTGATTTGTGGAGGAGGTGTACTCAATACACTGGGAGAGAGGAGAGTTTTGGACAAAGCTATGTTGTTTACTACAAACGTACATGGCAATTTTACTGATTTTGATCTGTTTTTTTCAAGAGTTCTTTAGCTTCTTCATTAGGAGGGAATCAATGTATTTTTTAATTTAATGGCTACTTACAAGTAGTAGTTTTCTGTTTGGTAGATAAAGATATATCGATAGCCAAAATGTGAGAGAAGAGATGGACCATTCCCATATTTTTTTCAGCTTAAAGCAAAGAAATTAAAATTTATTTGTAAAGTGAAAAATGAAGTCTTGTTTCCATCATGCGGTTTATTTAGAATCACTGTGATATACAGAGGCTGTGAGATATAGATAATCTTGGATATATCACTAATCTCAAAGCCGGCAGATTGCTTCAAACATCAGTTGTCAAGAAATGATGTTGCCCTAAGCAAACATAAAAAAGAAAACTGTAGTGTAAGTTTATCATCTAAGAAAGAAAAAAAAATAAACCAAAAAAACAGTCTGTGTTCTTAAGCTTTCTTAACATTAAACTGATTGACTAATGCAAAAATCCTCAACTCTTCCACTGTATTTTTGGTGTTCCACCTGAACCATGTACTCTGCAATGTTATTTTTCCATTTATTACTGAATGAACATGGAAGAGAAGATAACATTTAATCAAACAAGGGAAACGACTAAATTAGGGCTTTAATAATCAATTCAAATTTACTTAACATACAGTAGGTCTAACTAAATCTAAGTTAAACATGCCCAATAGATAGCTACGACAGAATTCTGCCTTGACAGATTTCTGTTTGTTGGTGAACAGAGGAAAAACTTTTAAGAAAGTATGAATTTAAACTATTTTTAAAATCTAAGGTTCATTAAAAAAAATAGTTCAGCAATGCTCTTAGAGACATGCCTGAATTTAAACATACTAGCACTGTCACTTGAAATCGGTGGTACTTGTATGCCAGCTATTTCATGCAGATTTCATTAAAAGTGACAGATTTATGCTTCCTTGCCCTAACAATCCCCCAAATACTATAAAATATGTTAGATGACTCTTCGTTTTCAGATTAGAATCTACGAACCCATCGCAAATCAGGGTGCCAGAGCCATCTGTCATCGTTGTTATGAAGCCCTGGAAAGTTGCTCACCCTTCTTGCTCCTCTCCTCTTTCCTGCTGCCAGGGGGGTAGTAGAGCATTGATCAAGGTGTGTTTTCCCACTAAATGACACCTGTTTGTGGCCAAGTTGCCCCTCAAATCCAGCAGCCGCAGCATGCTCAGTGAAAGCTTTATCCATGTGTCCTACCACTATGCAGGCCAGCATGCCTGCTACAATGGTTTGCAATGTTTCACGTTTTCTGGTGCCAAATTACATGAAAAAGATAATATACCAGGATGTTGCTGCTGCTCAGGGCTATAAATGAGGTATCCAGCTCTTTGGCTGGGTATGTCTGGTGACAGATGCCACCCTATATGGCCTGGCACACCCAGTCTATGCTCATTGCCCCAATATCTGAACCTGCGCTCTGCCTACACTTGGAAGCATCCTCTATGCTCCTATTTCTGCTCCCACATCTCTTGGGCTTCTCCTCTACCTTTCTGATCTACCTCCCTGCTGCCAGACACAGTTTATACAGCACAGGGATTTCTAGCACAGCTGGGCACCCATTAGGCAGCTAACCTAACGAGCTTGGTGTGCCATGGGCTTCTTCTGAATGCTCTGAAAGCTGTTAAAAGCTCTTGGGCTGGTCACCACTGCTTTCCAAAAAGTGAGAGTGGTTGTCAGTGCATATATGAATTTGTTATTATCAAAATGTGTTCCATTTCATCTTCCTGCCACTTTCTAGGTTTTGTAGAGGTGGTGATTGCAGAGTAAATACTACAAGCTTAAAGAAGTAATTAACAAAATGTTCAGAATGCTTACTGCCATGCTATTCCGATCTCCAAATGCTTTAATTTCTACGGAAAATTCAGGGTACTACACAAAAACAAACCTAAAGAGTTTAGATATTTGTGTTGTAGCTCCATATAATAGCTTGAAAGAGGATGATTCACTGATAAATCGATAACCTAGAGTAACCAGAGACAATATTTACTTATTTCTTTGCAAAATCAAAGTCCTGTCAAAGACAGACCATCTGGAGCTGAATTTGGCAGGGGATGTAAAGGGTAACAAGAAAGGTTTCCACAAGTACATCAGCAGCATAAGAAAGACTTGGGAAAATGTAGGGCACTGCCAAATGTGGTGCGGGACCTGATGCCAAACATATGGAGAAGGCTACTTCTCTATTTTGGTCTTTACAGGTAAGCTTTATCTTCAGGACAAAGTCACCTGTGACAAGTGGGACAGTCTGCAGCAAGGAAGACAACTTCTGTGGAAGAGGACTTGGTTAGAGGACATTTAAACACCTTGGACATACACAAGTCCACGGTACCTAATGAGGGATGCACCCCTGAGTGCTGAGGGAGCTGGCTGATTCACTGCGAGGCCATTCGACTACTTTTGAAAGACCATGGCAATAGGGCAAGTTCCTTGAGGGCTGCAAGAATGCTGGTATCATTCTCTGTTCAAGAAGAACAAAAAAAAAGGGTCCAGCAAACTAAATCCTCGCCTCAGTCTGTGGGAAGAGGATGAAATGAATCCTTCTAAAGTTATTTCCAAGCATACAAAGGACAAGAAGGTGACTGGGGGCAGTCATCATGGGGCTATGAAGGGAAAATCATGCTCAACCCACCTGTTTGCCTTCCACAATGAACTGACTACCTCACTGGACAAGGCAGAGCAAGGGATGTTCTTCACTCTGACTTTAGCAAGGCTTTTGGCACTGTCTCCTATAATCTTACTGAAAAAAAAAACAGTAAGGACAGGCTGGCCAAGTGGAAAGTGAGGTGGACTGGAAACCTGCCAGGCTGAAAATTTTGTTATCAGCAGCACCAAGTCCAACTGGAGGCCAGTCACTAATGGTGTATCCTCAGGCCTAATACTGGGGCTGAAGGTGTTGAACACCTTCATTAACGGCCTGGATGATGAGACAGAGTGCACCCACAGCAAGTTTGCTTGCTGATTAAAAACAAGGGAAAGGTGGCTAATATACCTGATGGTCTGTTCTGCCATTCAGAGGGATCTGGACAGGCTGAGTGAGGTGGGACTGTTCAGCCTGGAGGAGAGAATGCTCAAGGAGATCTTATCAGTGTGTATAAGATGCAAGGGAGTAAAGAAGATGGAGTTAGGCTCTTCTCAGGGAAAGGATAGTGAAAGGACAGAAGGCAATGGGGCACTATTTAAAATACAGCAAAGTCCATTTAAACATATGGAAAAAAACTTCAATGTGAAGGCCACCAAACACTGTGATATGTTGTCCAGAAAGGCTGCGGAGTCTCCATCCTCAGGGATAACCCACCTGGACATAGACCTGAGCAACCTGCTCTAGGGTGACCCTGCCATCTGTTGAGCCACTGATTTTCTCTAAAGCCATTGATCAAGTAAGCTGTGCTCCAAGTCCCTTTTCTGATACATGCAGGCAAACTGGAACAAAAAACAAAAAAACAAACAAACACAAACAAAGCAAACAAGAACAAACAAGCAAGCACGCAAACAAACCAAACCAAAACACCAGAGCCTGCCCTGAGGCACCTTGAACACTTGAGAAAGAGTCCCCTGCATCCTCAAGGTGTTTTGTGTCAGGCATACAGAGAGCAGGTGTGTGGTGTACACTAGCTCAGCAGAAAGCTGGAGTAAGGCAATCCACTTCTGCCCACCCACTGACAGATACCCAGAGTGAGGAGGAGTGTGCAGATAAGTAACTAAACACTCCGACCAGCCAACGGGAACATCCTTCTTCCAAACTACTGTGCGTATGGAGAAATTCAGATGTTCTTGGTCTCCCTGAAATCATGCAGCTCACCTGTCCACATGGCACATGTCCCACAGGACAACCTGGACTTTGTGCAAAATGGTGCTTTGAGTCAGTCTGCCAAGCAACGTACTGCCTGGCAGGACTGCGGTTGTCTGTGCACGTGCAAGCTAACTGCATGCACAGGAGATATTTCTGAATGGCTGCTAAAGCTGGCTGCTGGGGACCTAGAAATCTGTAGAACATGATGCACAGAGCTGAGGCACTGACTTTTTTTGGGGAAAGTTTTAAGTGTTCTCCTGTCCACATATCTAGGCTTGCATCCCTGTATCCTCCCCTACTGTTTTGCCCAGAATGAAAAGTGAGCTATTCCAAAACCTTTTGAGACTCTGATCACTACAGCACATTAAACAATTGTGGTCTGTTGGAAGTGTCTATCTACTTGGCCAAGAGCTATTAATGAGAAAGAACTGCTAGGATAACTGTACACTGAAATGTGGTCTTTTCATCTTTAATATGGCACCTGAAAAAGCTACCAATATGTAAGATTATTTGAAGATCTCCAGTAAAATTCTTCTCTTCTACATTAATTTCATTTACAATGAAAACCCCTTCTCCCCCTGCTGTCATTTCCTGCCTAGATTGTCTCACCTAAATTAACTGAAGACTGAAGGGGTCTGTGTGGGTGGACGAAGAGGCCATCAGTCCCCCCAGTGAGCATGGCTAATGACAGTCGATCCTGCAAAAGGGAACGGGGGGTGATGCACCCTGCAGGGCTGGGCTGGGGAAATGGTCATCGTGTGCTTGTAACCCAGCTGCTGGGAAAGTGGTTCTTTTTTTTAAAAAAAAAAACACACTTGGAAATAATTTATTCAAAATGCTGAATGAAGTATGGCATATATAAAATAAAAAAAATATAACTCTAAGCCCCTTAATGTTTTTATGACAAACAGGAGAGAAAACAGTTAAAATGTTGTGCCATTGCTAAGAATTCACAAAGCTTAGATCCTTTGATTATACACCATTTACCTGTTTTAAAAGTTGAATACATTTATGAGTTAAAGACCAATGCCTCAATAGCAGACCTGTTAATACCTATATCCCATACCCAGGAAGTTTGTAAATTTCATCCAAAACAGAAAAATGGTATCCCTATATTATAAATCTCTATTATTTTTATATCCCACCTTAACAGTATTCTAATAAGATATGCTTCACTTGAGGCACCACGCAATCAGGCCTCAACCTGATTAAACCATTCCTTCAAATGGGTTTTGCAAGTGCCAGCCTTAAAATAGCCAAAGAATTCACAGGGACATGAGGTAACAAATTTTGGTCAGTAAATACAGATGGTACACAACAGATTACTCATTTCTCTTAAAATAAAGGCAATTTGCCTTACATCTGAGTTCATAATTCGATTAGTAAAATTGCACCATTTCAAATTTTTGATTAGATATAATGCTTTTTTACTATACTGCAGCAAAAAATACGTATTAGGAAAAAGCTTCTGTACTCCCAAAAGGAGGCAAAAAAGTCTCCAGGGTTGGGTGATACTGCATCTGCAGCTGATTTTCAAAGTACCATCTCTGCTATCTGTATCTGGTGACAGAAACTGAATTATGGAGATTTTCAAAAAAATGTTTCCAGAAAAAAATAAAAAATACGGTTCTGCATTCCTATTTATGAGATTAAACTAGAAGTTCAGAAATGATTGATTGTATGAGTAGAAAACCGTAATTTTACAGCCTGGCACACCTCAGATTCTGTGTAACAATCCAAGGCAAAATAGCTT
The DNA here is from genome assembly GCF_011077185.1 of Oxyura jamaicensis. Lineage (NCBI taxonomy): Eukaryota > Metazoa > Chordata > Aves > Anseriformes > Anatidae > Oxyura > Oxyura jamaicensis. The sequence continues at coordinate 114,686,441 of NC_048894.1, read as the reverse complement.
TTCGGAAACGGGCCGGAGGTTGTGCACAAGCCTTCTGCTCTCCGTGGTCCTGACCACAGGATGGCACTACTGGGCGCATTTTAGTAAATGCAGCACACGCTGGCTATTAAATTTTAACTCTCTATTGGCACAACGTCAAGCAAACTAACACAAATCAAAGGCTGTGTATTCCCACCGCTGCCTCCAGAAAACTGCCTTGTCCGTGCATTTAGCTGAATAAAGACTGTGCTTGGAGATTTGGCTGTGCGAACAGCCTATAAAGGCTATCACATCTGATAGGCAAATAATGCCCAACCTCGGAGGTGGAAAGGGCAGAATAATCTTCATGTTGAATGTCCTTATTATGGTGATAAAACCTCCTCCAGAAGTATGGTTCTTCATGTGCCACGTCTGACTAATACCACAACTTTCTCTCTTAAATAACTTAATAACTTTTTTTTTTTTTTTTTTTTTTTTTTTTTTTTTTTTTATGCAACTGCTCCCAGCTGCCCTCTAACCCACAAAACCTCTCCATACCACAGGAGGCCTTCAGCTTGCTCTGGCACTGTTACTTGCAAAAAGCAATTGCAAAGTGAATGCAAATGTTGAAAACAAGAGTTACCACTTATATTGTTCATTAATTTTGAAGTAGTATGTGTTACCAGTTCTAAAGATGCAAGGTATTATCCCCAATCTCACATTAACTGCTGTTTTCTCTAAAATCCCTGACACTGAAAGCTTGTGATGACAAGAGAATATTCAGTTTAACAGTTCTTTATAACAATTTCTTCCCTCATGGCCACAGAAAAAATGTTGAGATTACATTCTCAACCTTTAATATTCAGTCATATCACAAAGGTCAGTGAAAAAGGATGAGCACTTATTATACATTCAGAACTGCTTGAAGACAAAACCTTTCCTTGGCCCATCTCCTGTTTTTCAGAGTTTGACTCATGGTTATATTTTCTTTTTTATTTTTTTTAATCATTTAGGGTTGGCAAGACTGTAAACAGCAACACAAGGTACAGAATACTAATGAATTAGGAGCTGTGTATTTCCTTGAATGTGAAAGATGTAGTATTTTAAATATAAATGTATAATTAAGCTGATCCTTTTAATATTAATTTAAATAATTTCTTACGTGATCTGGACTGAATTTGGCCCGTAATATTTGCATCAATTCATCAATTAAAAACAGAGAAAACTGAAGCTGAACTTAATGACTGAGTAAACTTCCTGGTATCAGACTATTTTTCATCCTCAGAACAGAAGAGGCACACAAAAGAGAGATGGCATACACTTCTCTCTTCTTTTCTGAAGATTTTGGGTCAGTCCAGAGGGTTTCTGAGACTGACTGATTTATTTTAGGACAAAACCTCAAAATCTATCTCAGCTGTGGAGAGTGAGAGACTTGATTTGTAGTAGGACGTTCATGTGGCACATTGGACTTAGGCAGAAAACCATCTTACGTCTGAAGTCACAGGGACAGCTCAGACTTCAGTCTGATTTAACTTTTTGTTGAGATTGGCAATGGAGGTGCTACTTACTGCCATCGATTCAGGCTTTCATATTTAAACACCTATTACATTCGAAAGTGAGGATTTATTTGCCTAAAAGTCTTTGGGGATCTGAGTTATAATCAGCCTTGAGATAAGGATGGAAGTATCATGGTATCCTGAAGATCCATTTTTTCATATTAAATTTGTTTGAATAGACAATGTCTCATTCAGGCAAACTGTAGAGAACATTTGACTGAAATCTGTCCTCGTGTTCACATAATCTTTCTGCATTTGCTCCCCAGCCATTACTCATATTCCAAGCAGTGTCTTCTCCAAGAACCAGTGCTCCAGTCCCTGGATGAATCATTCAGCAAAGAGAACTCCAGAACCAGGTGGCAATTGTGGCGACTCCCATTTCAGCAATTTGCATTATCAAGTACTAAAACATCACATTTATCAAGGAAACCGGTGTGAGGAATAGGCCAAGAAAAGGAGAAAAGCTCCAGTTGAAACAAACATAACTCAACTATCAGCAACAATAAGAAAGGAAACAAAAATGCAGAGTGTAGAATGACAGAGAAATTGGATTTAAGTGAAGTACCACACATCTATATCCTTTCTCCTCTGTGTTTAATTATGTTGTCAGCGCCCCTAGATGGAGTAAGAGTCTCAATGTGCATGGCCACTTATCTGTCATCCTTTATTTTACACATGCAATTCTTAAAGATATCCTACAAATCTGAGACAAAATAAGCGTTTCAAGGCAAAATATAGATGAATGAAATGTGGAAAATTAAACTTGGGGAAGATCAGCACCTTTACAAGAGATGCAGTGTGATACTAGTGTTGACTTCATTTGTTAGAAATGGCGTTCAACCTCAAACAATATATACCGAGAGACTGATTCACTTCTTTCCTCATGTCATAGTAATGTCAATGTGTTCAACAGACTCACTTTCAATTTACTTTTTGATGGGAAAGAAGATACCTACATGAACTGAAGTAAGGGCTGAGCATGCACAGAACTTGCACTAGAATTTGCCACACTTTGCACAGAGATGTACCAGAGACCCCCGGCAGCTCCACTGCTACAAGCCTCTTGCAGCCAGCAGTACCACAGATATAATTCAGTTTGAATTTGGCCTAGAAATGGCTTAATTCAGCACAAGGAAAACGGTCTCTGTAAAGCCACTGTACATCATAAACAAGTCAATGCTGGGAAGCTGAATGTTCATTGTGTGGAGTCCCAGAACCATACGGAGAACAACACACACTGAGGACATTATGCTGTACAGTCTCTTCACACTTACAAAACTGGGAAATTATTTTTATGGCCAACATCTTCTGTTCTCACAATTTGTCCTAACATACCAGATATATGCTGTAAGAAATCCTCCACTAAGACTTACAGAAAATGATCCTAGTTGGTGGGTAAAAATAAGAGATAACCGTTAAGCTAAAGCCTGCCTTTGAATATTCTGAGGGTTATGAAGTTGACCTACAGCATTAGAGATATACAAACTGACTTTTGATGTGACTCTGGAAACAAATTAATATGGTTTTAGAAGGAAAAAACACTCTTTGGGAATTACAGAAGAAGTGATTTATAGTGAAAATTATGTCAGGCCCTACACTTTGAGTTTTTTTCTTTGGACTATTTGCTCTTTTCACCCTAAAGAAGCCCATAATTGCTGAGAACATTCACCACAGACAGACAGCATGTCTGCTGGCTCCACAGCAGTTTTATTTGTAAGAGTTACTGGAGACAGAGGCTGAAAGGGAATGAAGCAGGGAATGAGGAAGGGCAGAAGACAGATCAGACATTCTGCAGAGAAGGTAACTGTTTAGGCAGGAAGGTGGTGCAGATGGTTCAGTTAAGGTGGAGGAAAGCTGCATAGTTCCTAGTCATTCTCCAGAGCTATGTGATAGCATCCAAACTACAAAAAAGAGAAGAGAAGAGAAGAGAAGAGAAGAGAAGAGAAGAGAAGAGAAGAGAAGAGAAGAGAAGG